>NC_081782.1:17957808-18557808 GCF_963082965.1 Carassius carassius
CCTCTTTGTTTTATCATAATTAGGTAAAGCTGTTGCCTCTCATTTATACATATATATTTACTCAGTGATGTTAAACAAAACAAACCTTAATTCACTTTAAGTTCCCTTTTGTTCATGCTTGTGTATTTGATTGTAGAACTCCCTTGGTGATTGGACAGTCATCTCAGGTTTCCAGTGAGCAAGGGGGCCGACCAGCGTTACCGACCACTGGCTGTGAGTGAATCTCGGTTTCTTTTATCTCTGTCCGTCGTTGCGGCATGCAGTGGAGACATCAGCAATTTGGCACTCCAAAGGTAGTCAATCAGTACAGCCGACACAAACAAAGCAATTTCCTGGACCAGTACCTAAACAGGGGCCTAAAAAGGGGCCACTCTTTCGAGAGGGTTGTAGGGAACAGCTCAATTTTGCAGTGCTGTCTGGTGGTTGACATCTTGGTGTTGCCAGGTTGTGTTAAAAGTCAAAAGCTCTTTCATCACTTCTCCAAGCCACACCATCTTCCTAGGTTTCCTACCCCAATAGCCCCACTCACCTGTTGGCCCTATCTTAAAACCTAGCAGTAGGCTTAGGCCTCTTTATTCTCACTAACACATAGCGTGTTACTATTGTTTTATCTCATTTCAAGTGTTTTGTTTCACTTTGATCCTCTGTTCTGTTGTGATTTGTTTCTTTCATTTCACATAGAGATAGTAACCTGTGAGAGCCACCAAAGAAGCTAAATTGTAGAGTGACAACCAGCAGCCGGTGTCATCACGCGACCCGCTAGGCTACTGCCTGTCAAATCTCCATTTCAGGTCCTTCATTGACCCAAGTTAATTGGCTACTGAACTGTCTGACTGTTTGCATCAGTTAGCCCCAAAATTCTCATAAACGGCACAGCCCGTATGAGTATAGCTCGTTAACCATAGAACAAACTTGCATTGGTCTTTTAGTGTATGTGCTGTGTTTCTCTCACCTACAGTGAGCCAGGATGTTCCGGTCATCCAGTCCAGCAGTCCACGGGGGCCACCTCTCGACATGATTGAAAGCAGTGACGACCCCTTTCCTGCCCAAGGATGCCAGTAACCTGCAACACCTAAACCAAGAGCAACTAGACACCGAGCTAGATGAACTGATGGCACACGATCCAACCCAAAGCGACCACTACAAAGAACTCGCCAAGATCCTCAGAAGCCTAGTTCACATTCTCATCGCCCAGGCATGCCTCAGCAAACAGAGCAACATCGACCTTGAACAACAAGCAGCCAATGCTTAAGCTTCAAGCGGAGGAGGCCTGGACGGACCAGGCCCGAACCCAGAGTCGCCTTGATCAGCTCCTCCTCGAGACCCAGAACCAGCGTGAGAAAGAGAACACCACAGATCCAGAGCTACAGAAAGAAGTAGACATAGTTCAAAATACCCTGCCAGATCTTTGCCTCGACACAGACCAAAGAGAACAGCTGGAGAGAGAAGCCCGAAAAGAACTCAACAAAAAACTCCAGCATGGTGATGCTCTCCTAAAAAGAGTAGAGACTGAACTCAAAGAAAGAGACGTTAAAGCCAGGGCCTGCGAAAAACACTTGAAGGTGGCCCGAGCTAAAATCAAGGAGTTTACTCTGCAGAGAGATGAGCTCCAAGATGAACTTGATACTGTTCTCGCAGAACTGAAACATTCTGACAGATTACAGAGCAGCTGGAATGGAGAAACACACCACAGAGTTTCTCCCGGCCCGCCACTCCAACCCTTTCAGCCAAGAACCCAGAGCTGAAAAAGGGGGTGTAAGCCCACGGCTCAAGACATCACCAGTCAGCTTACCAGAACACCTGTCAACAATGGAGGGGGGGGGGAGCCCTTCCGGAGAACGCATGCCACTAAACCCTGCACGACTCCCCAAGAACTTGACAAGCTAGCCAGAAACATCCCTACATTCAATCCAGAACCTGCAGGAGGTTAATGATTTTCATGCTTATTTAAAAGAAATTGACTTTCACTTGCAAACTGTCGCCAACGTGACAGCTTTGGACAAATTGTACCTGTTAAAAATCACGTCCAACCGTAATGTGAATAGCTTTCTGGATCGTCAACCAGAGACTGCCAAAGCGGACTACCAGCAACTGCGAAAAGCTTTGATTCTTGAATTCTCTGATCCAGACTCAGACCATGGGCTCCTTAACACTATGAACCTCAAACAGGACCGACTTGAAAACCCACAGACTTTCTACAGTCAACTACGAAAAGCCTATTTCGGAGCACGCAACGAACCAGGTATGGAACAGGATGTCAACTTTAAAACTCTGTTCCTCCGAAACCTACATGCCACTTGGAGTTTTCATCTTGGAGTCCCAGCATGTCCGTGTAGCATGTCTACACAAGAGTTACGGGACTTAGCCCATAAAGCTTACACCAAGCAAAAGACTATTTCTGAAAAGACTGTGAAAAACCCCAAAATCTGTCTCTGAGCACTGCTCGGAAGTGACCCTAGAGGGCGCCCCACAACACCACAGTCACAGACCTTTTTACAGAGATTCAGGACCGTTCCAAGCCAGCAGAGGGAAACACAATCGTGGTGGTGCTCGTCCAAAGCACCAGAGCGAGCGCTCTAAAAGATTCAGGGACCGGCGACCCAAAAAGAGCCGATACCCACCGTCCAAGACACAAAGCCTCGACAGCCGGCAGTGGAACCACTCTCGAAACGACCCTGGTGAGCTTAATCCTGAGCCCACATCAGAAAAACACAGGGCAGCCATGTCTGAGACAGCAGAGATGCTGAGGGTGCTGAAAGAGCTTCTTTACATGAAAACTCGCAAGGAAGACAAGAAAGACAAACCAAACATCTTATGTCTAAGCATAAGAACTGAAACCAACACCCTGTCCATGGAATTATTTTTTTCTCCTACAAGCGACATGTGGGGCTCCGTACATTCGAACCATGAAGACACAGCTCACATTTGACTAAAAGGTTTTTGTCTTTATGTTCAACTAAAGTGAAATAATGAGCATATGTAGTTATGAGTTTCGGATTTATAAAATGTTTCTCCTAATTAATGTTCTCAAGTAGAGTCAGGATTCTGTAACCCTACCCCTGACCAGGTCATAAAACTTTATGACCCAACTGTGAGAAACAGGAAAGCCCAACTTGCTGGAATTCTTGTAAGAAAAGAGAAAAGTACCTTTTTAAAATGTATTCTAAATGTATTGACTGTTTTGCCTTTTTGTGCTTAGATGTCTTCCCATATCAAATTGGAGTATCTGCAATGTTATTGTGTGTTTTAATCAAACTTTAAATGTGTGTAATTCTGCAAATGAATGTAACTTCATGTTTCTATCATTTATACCTGCCATCCTTGTTATCTGTTTAAGCGTCTTGTTGTGACTGGACAATTCACATATAGAACATTTTTGTAAAATGTATTTATTCTGGAAATATCAGCTTGCTGGAATATAACTGCTGAATTCTGACAACACCATAAGTTACGCGAGTGGTTGTTTCCCCAGAGACAAAGGAACTTTTTCCCGCTTCAGATCGCGGACATTCATTGGTTGTTCACGCAAACAGAGGCGTGAACCAGTCAATCCATAAGAGAACTGACCCAGGAAGTTCTCGTGGCTTGGTCCGAACACTTCGTCTGAGAGAACGCCTTTTTCGTGGGCTCCTTAGGGAGCTCTCATCTCTGTTTTTCTTATCTTTTCTATACTAAGTTTATTGTCATATTCACCTCTCCCCATGAGGGAGATGAACTCTGAGTCATTTCTGTAGTAACTTCACGTTTGTTGAACCTTTGAAATTTTGTGTGAGTCTGCTCGCCCCGGAAGACAAGAGAGAACATGCCTAGCTCCAAAAGAACGACACACACTCTTCTTGCGGGTCACAAAGAGACCCACTGCAAGTATTATTTTCTATAGAGATTTCAATGCTGCTTAAAGGTTATCTATTCTCTTTTCAAGGTGATCTGATTTCTTGTCTTTCAAAAGGTTACTGTCTGTGATTTTGCCATACTGAGCGATCATGTCTGTGATCTTGCCTATTCTCTCTCACCTCTCTCGCTCATCCTCTCTCTCTCTCTCTCTCTCTCTCTCTCTCTCTCTCTCTCTCTCTCTCATGTGTATCCGTTATGTCTTGTATTTGTTTTTACTGTTTGTATTGTTATACGCATATTTACTCTGTGTGAATCGTAGTTTGATTTATTATTAGTTCAATTATTAAAATCCAATATATATCGTCGCTGCCCGATGAAACTCACGTATGTCCAAAACGGTTACTTTTCAGGAAGTGAAAAAAACACCGTATTTCAAAAGCAGTTGAATGTAGCGTTGTCACACTTGGTACGGCATCTTTAAATGTAACCATATTCTTGCCAGTGTAATGATATAATCCACATTTGACCAAAATTGAGTTTAAATGGACATACGTGCATATTTTACAGTAACGGTGGTCGATAAGCGTTCTTCCGATCATTAATTAGAATGTCGCGTTTCATATTGACAGATGAATACGCTCAGTTTATTAAATAGCCTACGTCTTAGTTTATTAAATACGCTTAGTTTATTTAATATTAATTATACATTTATTAAATGTCTCTTGCAAACTATGAAGGGACAATGAATCAATACACTGACATGTTAATGCTAGACAGATACTTTGTTTGCACAGTCCTACCATAATTTTGTCACTCCTAGACGTACGTCTGGCGTCAGGGGGGAAATGTTTACCTCGATGAAGGAAAGTCATTGTCTCACCAGGCTTTGTTTATTTGGAAATGTATTGCAGAAAAGAAAAGTGAAAATGAAGATGCAGTTCCAGTAAACTCCAGTCAAGTCAAGTCATCTTTATTTATATAGCGCTTTAAACAAAATACATTGCGTCAAAGCAACTGAACAACATTCATTAGGAAAACAGTGTGTCAATAATGCAAAATGAGAGTTAAAGGCAGTTCATTATTGAATTCAGTGATGTCATCTCTGTTCAGATAGTGTCTGTGCATTTATTTGCAATCAAGTCAACGATATCGCTGTAGATGAAGTGACCCCAACTTAGCAAGCCAGAGGCGACAGCGGCAAGGAACCGAAACTCCATCGGTGACAGAATGGAAAAAAAACCTTTGGAGAAACCAGGCTCAGTTTGGGGGGCCAGTTCTCCTCTGACCTGACAAAACCAGCAGTTCAATTCCAGGCTGCAGCAAAGTCAGATTGTGCAGAAGAATCATCTGTTTCCTGTGGTCTTGTCCTGGTGGTCCTCTGAGACAAGGTCTTTACAGGGGATCTGTATCTGGGGCTCTAGTTGTCCTGGTCTCCGCTGTCTATCAGGGCAGTAGAGGTCCTTTCTAGGTGCTGATCCACCATCTGGTCTGGATACGTACTGGATCCGGGTGACTGCAGTGACCCTCTGATCTGGATACAGACTGGATCTGGTGGCTACGGTGACCTCGGAATAAGAGAGAAACAGACAAATATTAGCGTAGATGCCATTCTTCTAATGATGTAGCAAGTACATAGGGTGTTATGGGAAGTGTTTCCGGTTCCAGTTTACCTAATTAATGCAGCCTAAAAATCCTTTAACGGATTTGGATATTAAAAGCATATTAGTATGTTATGTGTAAGCCAGGTTAAAGAGATGAGTCTTTAATCTAGATTTAAACTGCAAGAGTGTGTCTGCCTCCCGAACAATGTTAGGTAGGTTATTCCAGAGTTTAGGCGCCAAATAGGAAAAGGATCTGCCGCCCGCAGTTGATTTTGATATTTTAGGTATTATCAAATTGCCTGAGTTTTGAGAACGTAGCGGATGTAGAGGATTATAATGTAAAAAGAGCTCATTCAAATACTGAGGTGCTAAACCATTCAGGGCTTTATAAGTAATAAGCAATATTTTAAAATCTATACGATGTTTGATAGGGAGCCAGTGCAGTGTTGACAGGACTGGGCTAATATGGTCATACTTCCTGGTTCTAGTAAGAACTCTTGCTGCTGCATTTTGGACTAGCTGTAGTTTGTTTACTAAGCGTGCAGAACAACCACCCAATAAAGCATTACACTAATCTAACCTTGAGGTCATAAACGCATGGATTAACATTTCTGCATTTGACATTGAGAGCATAGGCCGTAATTTAGATATATTTTTGAGATGGAAAAATGCAGTTTTACAAATGCTAGAAACGTGGCTTTCTAAGGAAAGATTGCGATCAAATAGCACACCTAGGTTCCTAACTGATGACGAAGAATTGACAGAGCAACCATCAAGTCTTAGACAGTGTTCTAGGTTATTACATATATATCGACTATGAATTCCATTAGTTTTTCAAATTGGTGTGTTTCACTGGGCCGCGAAGAAATATAGAGCTGAGTATTATCAGCATAACAGTGAAAGCTAACACCATGTTTCCTGATGATATCTCCCAAGGGTAGCATATAAAGCGTGAAGAGTAGCGGCCCTAGTACTGAGCCTTGAGGTACTCCATACTGCACTTGTGATCGATATGATACATCTTCATTCACTGCTACGAACTGATGGCGGTCATGTAAGTACGATTTAAACCATGCTAATGCACTTCCACTGATGCCAACAAATTGTTCAAGTCTATGCAAAAGAATGTTGTGGTCAATGCTGTCAAACGCAGCACTAAGATCCAATAAAACTAATAGAGAGATACACCCATGATCAGATGATAAGAGCAGATAATTTGTAACTCTAAGGAGAGCAGTCTCAGTACTATGATACGGTCTAAATCCTGACTGGAAATCCTCACATATACCATTTTTCTCTAAGAAGGAATATAATTGTGAGGATACCACCTTTTCTAGTATCTTGGACAGAAAAGGGAGATTCGAGATTGGTCTATAATTAACTAGTTCTTTGGGGTCAAGTTGTGGTTTTTTGATGAGAGGCTTAATAACAGCCAGTTTGAAGGTTTTGGGGACATATTCTAATGACAATGAGGAATTAATAATAGTCAGAAGAGGATCTATGACTTCTGGAAGCACCTCTTTTAGGAGCTTAGATGGTATAGGGTCTAACATACATGTTGGTTTATACAATTCTTCCTCTCCTATAGTAGAGAATGAGTGGAACTGTTCCTCAGGGGGTCTATAGTGCACTGTCTGATGTGATACTGTAGCTGACGGCTGAATGGTTGCAATTTTATCTCTAATAGTATCAATTTTAGAAGTAAAGTAGTTCATAAAGTCATTACTGCTGTGGTGTTGGGAAAAGTCAACACTTGTTGAGGCTTTATTTTTCGTTAATTTAGCCACTGTATTGAATAAATACCTGGGGTTATGTTTGTTTTCTTCTAAAAAAGAAGAAAAGTAATCGGATCTAGCAGTTTTTAATGCTTTTCTGTAGGATAGGTTACTTTCCTGCCAAGCAATACGAAATACCTCTAGTTTGGTATTCCTCCAGCTGCGCTCCATTTTTCGGGCTGCTCTCTTTAGGGTGCGAGTATGCTCATTATACCAAGGTGTCAAATTGTTTTCCTTAACCTTCCTTAAGCGTAAAGGAGCAACTTTATTTAAAGTGCTAAAAAAGAGACCAGTTCATGTTCCAGTTACCAGTTCATGTTAATTCTTCAGGTGATTCAAGCAATACCAACTAATCAGACTCAATGCTGACATTACAGGTGGAATTATAAAATGGCAACAGGCCTTAAAGGGATAGTTCACCCAAAATTTTTTTAATTCTGTCATAATTTACTCACCCTCAAGTTGTTTCAAACCTGTATGGATTTAATTTTTTCTGCTGAACACAAAAGAAAATACTTTGAAAAATGTCTGTAACCAAACAGTTGATGGACCCCACCAACTTCTATAGTAGGAAAAAAAATTATTATGGAAGTCAATGGGGTCCGTCAACTGTTTGGTTACAGACATTTTTCAAAATATCTTTTCTTTTCAGAAAAAAGAAATTCACACATGTTTGAAACAACTTGAGGGTGAGTAAATGACGACAGAATTTTCATTTTTGTGTGAACTATCCCTTTAATGCAAGATTTTAATCATGTCTGTCCGGTCAGAATTGGCTGATAGGAATTCCAAAAATTTCAACAGATAAGACCAAGTCATTTTAAAACATGCACATAAACAATTACATGACAATACACAATAAATAGAACATTTAATTAATAAATTAATCAGTAAGTCAGGACAGCCCATTCATCCAGGTAGTGATATTGCATCACTCATGGTCAAGTGCATTGTAAAATGGATGAAAGTCCTTGGGTAAAACATGTTTCAGTTCTTGAAGATGCTTGAACTTCAGGGCTTTAATTTTTGGGACAGATGTTTAGAGTGGGGCCACGATGACACACGTCTTCCTCAGGGATGGGGATGTGAAGGGTTGCCAGTTGTCAGAGTGTAGTAATTTAAACTCCATACTGCTATCCACATTGTATCTAATAGATAGATTAAAGAAAAGAAGGGGGGAGGGGTGTCGGGGGACATAGGTCACAGAGATAAGAGGGAACCAAAAGCATGTTTAGATTTATGAAACCAAATATTTTAATATGATATGGCTAATGTTTCATGTATTTGTGAAAAAGTGTGTTAAAAAAAACACCTGACTGCTCGAAGGTCATGCACCGTAGGATGTCCAACTTTGCTACCAGGTCTGACTGACTTACAGATGTTGACTTTGCTGGAGTCTTGGAAAAAGCTTTAACCAACATACTTCACCTCTTATGGTTCTGGACTGGAACGAGTTCCTCGAATAACTGCAGCATACTCAGCTGGAACATGTATGTCATGGTTTCTCAACTTCCTCTCAATCACAATGTGCACAGAGTCACATTCCATTTGTGTGTGACCTCTTTCAAGGTACTTCTGTGTCACACGTTTCTTTTTCTCAGTAGCCAACTTTAAGAGGGCATTGCTCAGGACCAGATTTCTGTTTTGATAGCCACACCCATCACTCCAAAGGATGAATTCATTGTAAGTGGGGTGTGCTTCAAGGTAATCCACAATGCAGGAGGCGAACTCGTTGGCAGAGACCCCAGCTTCACCCTCATGCCAAAGGTAATTTTTTGCTTCATGTGATGCCATATTGTAGATGGAAAATTATGGACACCAAACTTCATTTTGTAGTACAGGGCAGACGCTTGAAAATTTGGGCACAGGAGAAGGCCCTGCAGATCCATGCATGAAACCAAGGTGGTGTTGTTTGCAAGTTGTTTATCCTTTACCTTTTCTGCTCGTGCATCGTCCTTTTTAACACAGTGTTCCTCCCACACGGCAGCCTCGATGTTCCCGGCTTTGAAGGCACAGCAAGTGTCACACTGATCTTTCTTCGGATGGAACAGAGAAAGATTTAAATCGTTGAAGGTGTTAGTGAATACTTGCCGTGACAGAGGCTGGATGCTGTGGTCTGCACATGTTTGTTATACTGTGTGTGGAGATGACTGATGGACTTGAAGAAAGGCTCCAGGTACATCTTTGATGAGGAGGACCTGCAGTAGTGTGATGGAACTTTTGGCAGATCCAGAAGGAAGGTCTTTAGGAAGTCCTTCTCCTCTGTCCTTACACTCACTCTCGCCATCTTCTCAGGACTTTCCCCTCTTCGCCCAACCCACTTTAAAAAAGTCCACTGCTTGATGCCAAGTGTAGACAGGAACATCCTTTGACAAACTCTGAGCCTTTTACCATCTACACATAAACAACAAAAGAGAGATGCTGACCTCCGAGATTAAACCGCTTCTGCCCTATGCCGCTTGACATCACTCACCTCCACCGATGTTTTCACATACATTCTCCTCTCTTTCCATTCCAATTTCCCCCCAAAATACTTGAAAATTTCCTCCCTCTTCCCTTCATCAATTTCGGAGCAGTGTAGTTTGCTTGATTTCTTGCAGGACACAGATTGGCACCGGCCACCCATTTTTTTTTCTTCTTTGATGACAAATTCATTTTTTTTCCATCCAAGATAAGATTGGCCCCTCATTCTTTTCCTACAGATGTTACCCTTCCAAGTGTCTGGGTTGGCCCTCTTCCTTGACCTTCCCTGATTATAGAGGGCACCTTCATATGATTAAAATAAAAAGAAAATAAAAATGATGTTCTACAAATGCACATTTCTCTTACATGGTTTCTTAGCATGTGGATATATGTGTGTGTGTGTGTCAGTGTGTAGGCATGCATTTAAATTGCTGTTTGTGTGTGTGTGTGTGTGTGTGTGTGTGCGCGCGCATGCGGCTGAGCCCACTAGTAGCTGACAGGAATGTAAAAATAATGACAATAAGTTACTCACCTTCATTGACAGGTGTGTAATTCGGCTCATTTTCTGGATCGTGTTCAAGTGAGTCTTAGAATAATAAAGAGGAACACATTTAGTACAACGAATGCACTGTTCACATCATTCAGATATAAGATTGCATTCATCTTGACTGGTAATCTATTAAATATGCTAGATTTGTAATTAGTAATGGGCTTTAGTCTTTAAGTCCTACTCAAAACTAATGTGAGGTGGAGGCTGTAGTATAGTCTAATCTGAGAAGAAGAAAAAGAAGAAGAATAATACTTACCCTCACTGGCAGCTATTTCGGAATGATTTTCTTTATCACTTTCCAGAGAATCTAACAGCAATAAAGATAAAATGCATTTAGCACACTGAATAGCCTACTATGTTTGAATAATTCACGACTGAGCTTGCATCAGTAGCTTTGACCAGCACAGTAACTATACATTTTGAATTCTCTGTGATTAAAGGGATAGTTCGCCCAAAAAAGATATTTAAGCCATGATTTACTCACCTTCAAGACGTTCAAGATGCATCTTTTTTCAGGTGAACACATTTTCAGTTATTTTAGAAAATGTCTTAGATCTTTCAGTGGTTATAATGTGAAGCAATGGGGTCCGGCTGCTTCAAATACGAAAATTTGTCTGCATCCTTCACAAAAATAATCCATCCGGCTCCAGGGGGATAAACGAAGGCCTTCTGAGGGTAATCCATGCGGTTTTGTCATAAAAATATACATATTTAAAACTTTATAAACGAAAATAACTGGCTTCCGGTAGCGGTCGGCGCGCGTTCATGGAGATGGATGCTGGCGTATAACGTAGGACGCAGCCCAGTTATTTTCATTTATAAAGTTTTAAATATGTATATTTTATATACATAACTTGACATTATAACCACTGAAAGATTGAAGACATTTTCTAAAATAACTGAAAGTGTGTTTGTCTGAAAAAAGATTGACATATGCATCTCGAACGGCTTGAGGGTGAGTAAATCATGGCTTAAATATCATTTTTGGGTGAACTATCCCTTTAAAATGTTTTAATTTAGCCACATACAATTTGATGGGTTAGTACTTGGAAATGCAACAGCAGTTTCTTGGATCAAGGGTACCAAAATAACATGTGTGACAGGCTTTCAATGTGCAACACATCATTAGGCTTTAGGTTGCTGTATAGGTAGCTGCTACCGGGAGAAAATAATTTAAGCCTAAAGTACCTACCCTCATTGGCAGCTATCTGAGAACTGTCACTTTCAAGTGAATCTAAGAATGACAGAGGAAGGGAGAAAAACAGATCGGAAAAAATATAGCGCTATGCCCAGTCAACATTGTCTCACTTCACTTCGGATATCACTTCACTTCACTTCGTAGCAAGATAACTCTAGTGCTGGACATTCTCAGCCTCTGGGAAGCGGGGATAGCAGTTTGAGTGAGGCATGTTCTAGTGACAATCATGACAGTAGCATTACAGGCTATAATTTGATCAGTTTGACTAAGAAAAAAAAAAGTTTGAATCTTATCAATGAGACCGAGTTTATTTACATACTAGCAAGCAAACTAATCTGTGAAGAACTAGATTAGAACCAAACTGTGGATGCTGAAGCTTCAATGTCGTACTTTCGTCAGCCAGGTTCACAAATATAAAAATAAAAAAAAATATTTGGTGACAATTACTTCGTCTAGACCATTTACCGATAAATAATAGTTGTGAATATATAATAAACTTGAGAACAGTTGTCAAAAACAAACGTTTGCTGATACTTTACCTCACAGTGTTATTCGGCTATCCAGTGCTGAGCTTCGATGAAACTTCACGAGACCAGCGAGATGCTTCCACAGGGCGGGAAATACGCAGCATGATTGACAGCTTTGACACCAAATGGATATACATGAAAATCAGATGACATGATTTCACAACTTTTCATTGGCCATTTAGATATGTGAAGCATACTGTATACGGAAATGAACCTGGAGATTCAATCCGTCGAAAAATCTCAAAATGGACATACGTGGTTTTCATCGGACAGCGACGATATACATGATTGCTTCTGTCTAAAATGCTCACATCACGAAGTCAATGAAGTGTTTGATCTTAGCTACAATGCTTATTTGTCACTTTTCTGTAACCTCAATTTTATAAGGACAGAAGAATAGTTTCATGACCAGAAACAATTTTTCCTGAAAAATTATAAGAAGTGACATGACATTCAGCCATTCAGCCAAGTATGGTGACCCATACTCAGAATTTGTGCTCTGCATTTAACCCATCCAAAGTGCACACACACAGAGCAGTGAACACACACTGTGAACACACACCCGGAGCAGTGGGCAGCCATTTATGCTGCGGCGCCCGGGGAGCAGTTGGGGGTTCGATGCCTTGCTCAAGGGCACCTAAGTCGTGGTATTGAGGGTGGAGAGAGAACTGTAAATGCACTCCCCCCACCCACAATTCCTGCCAGCCCGGGACTTGAAATCACAACCTTTCGATTGGGAGTCCGACTCTCTAACCATTAGGCCACGACTTCCCCTAAAAAAAATTTTTATAAATGGACTGCATTTATATAGCACTTTCAACAGACCCATGGCCATCCAAAGCACTTTACAAGTTGCCTCACATTCACCCATTCACACACCGACGGCAGTGTCAGCCATTCAAGGCGCCATCCAGCTCGTCGGGAGCAGCAGGGGTTAGATGTCTTGCTCACACCTCGACACTTGGTCAGGTGGAGCCGGGGATTGAACCACCAACCTTCCGGTTTGTAGACAACCCACTTGAACCACTGAGCCACTGCCGCCCACTTTAAGTGATAACTTTATTGAAAGTTGATAAGTTAATCTTACAGCCGTTTGCTGGACAAACCACTGTTCGATTTACATTAATTCCCATTAAAAGATATCACGATAATTGATGTGAAGAATGGAATATTGACATATTAATGAGTAAATTAATGAGTAAATTGCTGCTCTGGCATTCCTCTGCACCCCCTTTTTACGGAGAGCAAAACCTCACAGCCCAAGGGGGCACTTGATCACCAGCAAAGGAACCACTGGGTTTCAAACCCAGGATCTCCCATTTACTAGACAGGCGCTTTAACCAACTAAGCCGCTGCACCAACTTGCATGTAGCCAGTAAGAAAGTGAGACTTAAAATTTTGTAACTCTGGAGGGGTGGCCTGAGAGCATATGTGTTTGTTGGCCAAGCGCCATTAACAGAATGCCAAAAGTAACGACTCTGGTGGGACTCGAATCCACAACCTTTGAATGGCTTCTTCTGGCAGTCTAGAAGTCCAATGCACAATCCAAAATGCGCCACAGAGCTGTGTGTGGAGCTTTTTTTTTCCTGGCTTGTGCCAGTCCGTTGAATTGAGTTCAGGCATTTGGGAAGCGGGAAGGACTAGATATGTGGGTCTCTCTGCAATTGGTACATGGTTGGAAAAGCGGAGGATCTGTAAGGACTTCTGTTACGATCCCCTTTCCCTTTCTAGGGTTGGGAGTGGGAGTAACAGGTTAACTAAAACTTATAATGGAATAAATTAAAGAAAAACACGGAGGAATCACCTCAGTCGTCTGCTCCAGAAAATACAACCACCACTTAGTTTGACTATTTAAGTAATTTATTTATAAAGGGAAGCAATAAAAGTCTTCAGGAGAGAGCCTGGCCAAAACAACAAACAAAACAGCAGCTGACTAGTAGGAGGAGTACTAAATAATCGATCCAAGTAAAATAAAATCAACAACAAAAGCTTTCCTCAACTCCCTCTCTAACCAAAAACAGGGATAAACAGGAGTACACAATAAAATGGCACCCTCTCTCTACAGCTTTCAAAACTAACCATAAATCAAATAAAGTTACAATACCTCTTAATACCTTAACCAAATTAAAAATAGAAAATAAATGTTATACACTCTGCGGCTTCAACACACCACTTGTGCACAGGAATACAATTCAGTTTCAGTTCTGACCACTTAACAACTATTTTAACCTTACAGCATCAACAAGGAACACAATGCAGGTCTGGAGCAGGGGAGAAGTGAGCCTCTCCCAAGCATCTTCTTCTTCTCCTTCGTTTCGTTTAATGGCGGGTGGCAACCAGCATTATGGTGCATTACCGCCACCTACTATGTTGGAGTGTGGGTCAGAGTTTTCCTTCCCTTGAGTAAAAAAATTAATAAATAATAATAAATACAGCTACTACTAGTAATAATACTAAAAATATTTCCTGTCCCTAAATTCTATTTATCAACCCAGTTTCTCTCAAGTAACAGAATAACTTCCCTACTTCAATATCAAAAACATTTTTTAAACTTAATTCTTCCTGGTCAAACTTTCTACTTTCCTCCCTTAATACTTCCCGCTCTCTATAGAATTTTTGACAATGAAGAATTACATGCTCAACTGACTCCTCTATTTGGCAGTGATCACACACTCCTGAAGGGTGCTTATTTATTAAGTACAAGGTTTTATTAAGCCTAGTATGTCCTACCCTTAGCCTTGTCAAAATGTTCTCCTATTTATTGTTTCTTCTGGTTATCCTTCCTGTTCCCACATTTTGCTGTAATATATAGAGATGTCGCCCTGTGTTTCCTGTATCCCAACTGTTCTGCCATTCCTTAATGATGTTTCGTTTAATTATTCCTTTTGCTTCAGACTTACTGAGTGGAACGCACAAGACCTCCTCCTGCATCAGCGCCTGTTTTGCTAATGCATCCACATCTTCATTTCCTTTAATCCCTCTGTGTGCCGGAATCCACATAAATGTTACCTGCATGTTCATATTTTTAATTCTATACAATATTTCATAGATCTCATTTACTATATCTTGTCTGCTGTTAGATGTAAATGACTGCAGTGACATTAATGCAGAGCATGAATCAGTACATATAATAACTTTTTAAATTTGTAATTCTTCTACCTTCTCTAATGCTATTACGATTGCCACCATCTCAACTGTATACACTGATAGATGATCTGAAGTCCTTCTCTTACCAGAAACATGTAATGTAGGAATACTAAAACCAAAACCTGCTTTCCTTGTATTAGGATCCTTGGATCCATCAGTATATATTTGAACATATGTTTGATATAGTGTTTGTATTCTATCTTCCACCAGTACTGCTATATTTCCAAATCCTTTTTTACCCTGCATTTTTTCCAGGAAATATAAATCTACTGACACTGAAGGAAACAACCAAGGTGGTGTCACTGATAATGGCACTGTCGGGATATATCCACCTTGATTTAATGTTATTGCCTCAGCTATTTCTTCACATCTCCATGCAAAGCATCCCCGTTTAGCCCTTTCACTCTCCCAACATGGGAGAAGTATCTTAGTTGTAGGATGTCGATCCCCAGAATGCCCTTGTAAATTTATCCAGTAGTGCATCATTAACTGCTTACGTCTAATGTGCAACGGCATTTCCCCCATCTCAACCTGAAGAGCAGCCACAGGAGTTGTTTTCATAGCCCCACAGCATAGTCTTAGAGCTTGAGCTTGCACCACATCCAACTTTTTTAATGCCGTTTTTGCTGCCGATGCATAAGCAATGCACCCGTAATCTAATACTGATCTTATCAATGCTATATACACATTTTTACTAGCAGGCCTACTTGCCCCCCATTCTGACCCTGTTAAGCATCTCATCACATTTAGTATCTTTTTACACTTGGTATTTACCCTTCTGATATGTTCATTCCATGTTAACTTATCATCAAACCACATACCCAAAAACCTAAAAACTTTTACTTGCTCCATTTCTTGCCCATACATCTTTACCTTAGCTTCAACCCCTCTCTTTCTAGTGAAAAACACTGTCTTGGTTTTCCCAATTGCAAACTTAAACCCCCTTGCAATTGACCAGCTCTCCACAACATTAATTGCCTCTTGTATTTTACCTTTAATATGATTAATGTTCCTTCCCCTTTTCCATAAGGCTCCATCATCAGCAAACAGTGACTGTCCGATATCCCCCTGTACTTGTGAAAAAACATCATTAATCATTATGGAAAAGAGTATAGGGCTAATTACACTGCCCTGAGGAGTACCATTCTCTACCATGTATCTTCTTGAAACAGCTGTCCCAATTCTTACTTGTATACTTCTCTCATCCAAGAATCCCTTAATCCACTTATATGTTCTACCTCCTATTCTTATCATTTTTAATTTTATCATTACTCCCTCCTTCCAAACCATATCGTAGGCTTTTTCTACATCAAAGAACACTGCCATTAAAGACTCTTTATTAACTTGAGCTTTCCTGATCTCGGTTTCCAAACACATAACAGGATCCATCGTTCCTCTACCCCTCCTAAATCCACTCTGATGAGGTGATAAAATTCCTCTACTTTCCATATAAAAAGATAATCTATCTGTAATGATCCTTTCCATTATCTTTCCTACATGTGATGTAAGTGCTATTGGTCTATAATTCATTGGGCCTGACAAATCTTTCCCTGATTTCCTGATTGGAATAATTACTGCTTCTTTCCACCCAGCTGGCAATTTCCCTAAATCCCATACTTTATTATAAAACCCCAGCAATGTTTTAGATGCTAAAACACCTAAATGTTCTAACATTACATAGCAGATATCATCTTTACCCGGAGATGTTAATCCAGATCTTTTTATTGCCCTTCTCATTTCTTCCATTGTAATTGGTGCATCCATTATACTGTTACTATCCTCCCTTCTTTCAAGTAAATCTCCATATGCTAATCTTGTCATTGTCCTTCCTCTCTTGCCCTCCTCCGTTAAGTTATCGGAACTATGAATAAGAGTAAATGCCTTCACTATCATCTCTGCCTTCTCCTGGTCAGAAACTGCTGCTTCCTCCCCCATCTTCAATATTGGATACTTCGATTCCCTTCGAATTGCTCGCATACTCTTAATCATGTTCCACACATCTCCAACAGGTGTTGCTCTACCAATTTTGTTACAGAAAGTCTGCCAGCTTTGCTTTTTTGCTTTTCGTATAATTTTCCTAACCTTTGCTTGTGTTTCTTTATATTTAATCAAATTATGAAAATTATGTGTTTTTCTTAATAATCTGAGTGCTTTATTCCTTTCTTTCACTATTTTCCCACACTCCTCTGTCCACCAGGGAACTGCCTTTCTTTTCATTTTCCCTTTGCTTTTAGATATCGATTCTTTAGCAACTTGTAGTATTGTTGTTCTAATATTTTTAGCAATGTCCTCTATTTCCTCATTTAGATCTATTTTGTCCATTTCTAGCTCACACATATATTTATATCTTTCCCATTTTGCACTACTAAATATCCATTTCCCCACTAATTCCCTTTGATCCTTATTCATTTCCAATAAAACACTACACCATATTGGAAAATGATCACTACCTACCAATGATTCTTCAGCTAGATCCCACTCACATATTCCTGCTAAATTCCTAGAAACTAAAGTTAAATCTAATGCTGAGATGTTCCCTGTATGTACATCTATTCTAGTCCCTCTCCCATCATTTAAACACACCATGTTTCTCTCTTCTAACAATTCTTCTATAATCACACCATTTACATCTGTTTTTACTCCTCCCCATAACATACTATGTGCATTAAAGTCACCACATACCACCACCTTATTACCATCCAACCCTACTATTTGTGTTATCTGCTCCAACTCTAATTTCCTACATGGATTATAATAATTTATAATTACACACTCTCCCTCATCTGTCCATATCACTACACTAACATATTCTTGTTCTTTCCCCCCTACACTCACTTCTCTGAATGAAATATCATTTCCAATAAATGTAGCACATCCCCCCCCTACTCCATCCCCCCTATCACACCTTACAGAAGCATATCCATCTAATCTGAATTCTAAATTTGGTCTCAACCAAGTTTCCTGTAATGTCTGGTTTATTGGGAAGATCATCAATGTACTTTTTAAATTCCTGTCCGTTGGCCATCAAGCTCCTAGCATTCCATTGTAGCAAGAGGACCATTATTAATACTCTCCAGTCCCTACTTGCTCCTGGCTTGCTTGACTGTTTAGCTCATTCCTCACCTCCTCCCATGTCAGCTCCCTGATATCTAGGTGATGAATTGCTGCTTTTACAATTATTTGTATTCTCTCAGTTTTAGATTTAACCTCCATAGTTGCATTTATCACCCCTGCTATGAAAGTGACTAACTTCTTTAGATCAACCGTTACGATCTCTTCCTTATCTTGGTCTGGTACTCTTGTATTTTGTCTTTCCTCTCTGTTTCTTTCATCACTCTTACTAACCATTTTCACAGCTTCTGCATATGAGATCTTATTTTGAATTTTAGCTCGTTGTACTTCCATTTCCCTTCTCATCACCTCACATCCACTGTAAGCCACACTATGACTACCCCCACAATTACAACACTTTGGTTGTTTGTGATTACAATGACCATACTCATGATCATCTCCACATCTTGCACACCTTCTTCTGCCTTTACATGTTATTGCTGTATGTCCAAACCTTTGACAGTTATAACACCTAATTGGCTTTGGAACATACTCTCTTACACTATAACTCAAAAAACCTAGTGTTACATTCTTTGGGAGTACTTCCTCCTCAAACTCCAGAATCACAAGCTCACTGTCCTTCCTCACTCCCTCCCGAGTTATCTGCATCCTTCGGACACCTTTTAGATGTCCTCCTTTAAGATTTGCTTTGATTTCCTCCATTGTAACCCCGACTGGTACCCCCCATATCACTCCCTTACTCCACATGTTTCCTCTTTCAATTTGACTTGTACTTATTACTTTAAACCTCCCAATTTCTTTAATCCTTCCAGCCCGCTCTCTCTGTTCTTCATTTTTACAACCGATCATTAGATTACCATCTCTCAACACCTTGGCTACTATAATATCTCCGACCTGGTTTCTCAATACAGTTGTTAATTTCACCGGACTTATTGACGAAATTCCCCTCTCCTCACCAAATCTCAATATGATTTTAAACTCTAGTCCTTTCATACCATTATCTTTTATTACTTTCCCATAATCCTCATTACTCCTTGCCCTTTTTGTACTGATCCCAGCAAAAGTGTTTCCTCTTTTGTCCCTCTTTTTTTTATCTTCTTGACTTATATCCATACCCCCCTGACTATCATCCATATCGGTGTCCTTCCACTCTGACCCATTCTCAACATAGTTGTGCCTACCCGCTGCCTTCTCCCTCTTCTCCATTTTAGTTGACCTCTTTCCAAACTCCCACTTCCATACGCTCCTTTCTCCGAGAGACTCGTCTCTGCTCGTTATTCACGGGTTTCACCAACAAAACACAAAGTTGCTGAAGTTCCTCGCGCTCCCGAGGACCAAACGCTGCTTGTCTCGCGCGTCGACCGGAAGTCCTCTCCCAAGCAGTGTTCCCTCTGTTCTTTTGTAGCAGCACCGTATGCAGCACACCCTCGGATGAGTACCACCTGTGGGCAATTTGAACTGCCTATCAATCAGAGAGCAGTAGAGAGTGAGCGAGAACACACAGGATACATAACCACACCCCAAAGGGTGGGGAAAACATACCTTAACAATTAATTAAAAAACATACATCCTAGGGATGTAACACTTCGACCGGAAACGGAAGTTAGACTAACTTGTGTTTGCAACCGTCGTGAGTGTTTGAAATAAATTATACTGAATTGCTTTAAGTATAAAAGTTGCTGAAATAAGAAGAATACAATGGGGAAATCGAGGAAAAAGAAAAAAGAGGAGGTTGGATCAGAAACAAGAGCTAGAATTGATGAATCAGAGATTGAAGATGAAAGTGATGAGATGGGTTGGACACAAGTGGACGGAGGGAGAATAAAAAGTGTTGGAAAAGCAAATAATAAGAGGAAGAAAGATAAGGTTATAAGTAATAAGTGAAATGAGAGAGGAAATAAAAATGATTGTAAGATTTAAAGAGGGACAAGGAGTAAAAGGGGTAAACCCAATTGAGTTAACAAAGGAGTTGAGGAAACAATCAGGAGAGATTAGGGGTGCAAGAGTACTTCAGGATGGAGCATTATTGGTGATTTGTGATAATGAGGAGCAGAGGGATATGGTGATGAAAATGAAGGTTGTGTGTAAACAAGTGATTTCAAGTTGTAATCAAACAGGTGGAAAATCATGGGTATGTGGAATAATTACAGGGGTAGCATTGGATGTCACTATGATAGAGTTGATGATAAATATTAAAGGAGGAAATGTAATTGAAGCAAAACGATTGCAAAGGAATAGGGAAGGGAATAAGGAAGAAAGTCTTTCTGTAATGTTGCGTTTTGAAAGTGGAGGAATGCTACCAAGTAAAGTGATGATTGGATATGTTAGCTTTCGGGTGAGAGAATATGTGCGTGCTCCGCTGAGATGCTATAACTGCCAGAGATATGGTCATATTGCGAGTGTATGCAGAGCCAAAAAGAGATGTGCACACTGTGGGGAAGAACATGAGTACGGAAAATGTGGAAGAGGTGTGGAGGCAAAATGTTGTAATTGTGGAGGAGCCCATAATGTGGCATATGGAGGATGTGAAGTGAGAAAGAGAGCAGTCGAAATTCAGAAGGAAAGAGATGGAAATAAGCTGTCATATGCGGAAGCAGTTAAAAAAGTAGACTCAAGGAAAAAGAAAGAGAGTGAGGAGAAGGAGATGTGGAAAGATCAAATCAGAAATGAAGAAAAGGAAAGGGAAAAATCGGATGACACAATGATAGTAAGTAAAAATAATTTTGTGTTATTCATGGCAGAGGTCATAAATTGTTCAGCGCAGACTGAAAGAAGAACAGAAAAGATACAGATAATACAGGTTCCTGGATATCAAAGGGCTAACATGGGAAATGGTTAGAGATGGTCTAACTTTAGAAATACAGCCTAGTCAAGAATCATGGGATGGACAATAATTTTGATGTTAGTAATTTTACAATGGAATGCTAGGAGTTTGGTGGCTAATGGACTGGAATTTAAGGGTTATCTAAATAAGATGGAGGAAAAGCCAGATGTGATATGTGTACAAGAGTCTTGGCTGAAACCTAAATTTGATTTTGTAATTAAAGGGTATGTTTCTGTGAGAAGAGATCGGGAAGAGGGAAATGGTGGTGGGTGTGTTACTTTCATTAAATCTGAAACACAGTATAGAATGGTGGGGAAAGGAAGAGAAATGGAATATGTGGTGGTGGAGGTATGGAAGGATGATAAGAGTGCTGTAATAATAAATTTTTATAATCCATGTAGACAAATGACATTGGAAGATATGCTGGAGATAGAAGGGCAAAGTAGAGAGAGGGTGATATGGTGTGGGGATTTCAATGCCCATAGTAGTACGTGGGGAGGAAGTGTAACTGACAGAAATGGGAAGGTGGTTGAAGAATTGATGGATGAGATGAATTTGATCTGTATGAATGATAGGGGAGGTACACGAGTAGACATGAGAACAGGGCAAGAAGCGGTGTTGGATTTAACTCTTGTAAAAAGTAGGTTAGGGGGAATAATTAACTGGAGGGTATTAAGGAAATGTACTATAGGTAGTGACCACTTTCCTATTTTGATTGAAATGTGTACCAATATGAATAATTGTGTAGAAAGAAGTGAGAGAAGAGAAGGGAGATGGAAGTATGAAAAAGCTAACTGGACTGAATATGTGAAAAGGGTGGAGGAGGGTTTAGACATAAATGAAATAAGAAGGGTAGATGATATAGAAGCCATAAATGAGAAAATTATAGGAGTTATGAAAAACGCAGCAGTAAGTAATATTCCTAAGGGTAAAGGAAGAAGAAAGACAAAAATGGTACCATGGTGGAATAAGGAGTGTGATGAAGCTATTAGAAGGAAAAGGAGAGCATACAAGAGGGCAAGAAGAATGCATAATTATACAGATTTAATCGAATATAAGAGAGAACAAGCAAAGGTTAAAGAGGTGGTAAGAAGGGCAAAAAGACAACATTGGAGAAATTTCTGTGATAGAATAGGGAGAAGTACACCAATAGGAGAAGTATGATCAGAAGGATGAATGGAATAAGGAAAGATATGGAATATCCTGTTTTAAATGAAGGGGAAGTTACAGCAATAGAAAACTGTGAGATAGCAGAAATGTTTTGTAATACATTTATAAAAGTAAACAGTACGGAAAATCTGACTGAAGAGTTTAAGAGGGAGAGGGAGGAAGTATTATCTATTGGGATAAAGACAGAAAAGAGATGATATGATGGATGTCCCGTTTGAAATGTCGGAACTAAAACGAGCGCTGAGGAGAATGAGAGAAACTACTCCAGGGCAAGATGAAATCAGCTATTATATGATCAAGCAGTTAAGTGAGGAATCGTTGAGAGTAATGTTAGAATTCTATAATAAAGTGTGGGAAATGGGGGTGCTACTGCAAAGTTGGAAAGAAGCATTGATATTGCCAATAAAGAAACCAGGGAAGGATCCAAGTAAGCCGGCTAGCTATAGGCCAATAGCCCTTACTTCTCATGTAGGTAAAGTGATGGAGAGAATGAAAACGGATAGGTTAGTATATTTTTTGGAAAAAGAAGGAAAATTAACACCTTTTCAAAGTGGATAAAGAATCAGTAATTGCTGTGTTTCTTGATATTGAAAAAGCCTATGATATGTTATGGAGGGAGGGTCTGATAATTAAGTTGGAAGAGGTGGGGGTAGGGGGAAGAATGTTTAATTGGGTTAATGACTTTCTTAAGCAAAGAGTAATAAGGGTGAGAGTAGGAGATACTATATCATCTCAAGGAATAATAGAAAATGGTACTCCTCAGGGAAGTGTGATAAGTCCAGTACTTTTTATAATAATGATAAATGATATATTTAGTAAGGTGGATAGGAGTGTTGGTAGATCACTGTTTGCAGATGATGGGGCTTTGTGGTTCAGAGGGAGAAACAATAAGTTCATTATGGGGAAAATGCAGAAGGCTGTGGATGAGGTAGTTAAATGGTCATATAAGTGGGGATTTAAGTTATCGGTGGAGAAGTCACAAGTTATAATATTTTCCAACAAGAAAGTAGGTAATGAATGGAAGTTAAGGATATATAACAGGAATATGGCACGAGTAACATCAGTTAGATTCTTGGGAATGTGGCTAGATACTAGACTTACATGGAAAGAACATATTGATAAGATAGTGAATAGGTGTAAAAGAGTGTTAAATATAATGAAATGTATGGCAGGACAAGAGTGGGGAGCAGATAGAGGGGCACTTCAAACAGTATATATAGCAATGATAAGATCTGTACTAGATTATGGAAGTATAGCATATGGGTTGACAGCAAAATCACAGTTAGAGAAATTGGATAGAATTCAAGCACAGGCATTGAGAATTTGCTGTGGAGCATATCCAACAACACCTATAGCAGCAATGCAAATAGAGATAAATGAAATGCCGCTTAATATTAGAAGACAACAGTTAATGGCTGTGTATTGGACAAATCTTAATAGTCAGAATGAGGTACAACCAACAAGGAAAATATTAGGAAAATGTTGGGAACAAGGAATGAAGAAACATAAGAGTTTTGGGTGGGTGGTAGAAGAAGATATTAAGGAGATGGGGATAGACAATTATAGATGTGTACCAAGAGTAATATATATGCATACTCCTTTATGGATTATTCCTCAGCCGGTAGTAGATTTAACATTACTGAAGATAAGACAGAATGAAGGAAATAATGAGATGGAAGTAATGAGAGCAAATGAGTATTTAAGAATAACGTATGGAGATAATATAAAGATATACACAGATGCTTCTAAAAAAGGAAGTAGAATAGGAGTGGCAGTCAATGTGCCAAAGTTAATGGTGAAGAAAAAAGCTAGAATTAGTGATCATTTGTCGGTGTATACAGGTGAGTTGATGGCAATTCTGCTAGGAGTACAAATAATTAAGGAAAGGAAAATTCAAAATGCAGTCATATGTTCAGATTCTTATTCATCAATAATTAGTATTGATAATCAAAAGTCAGAATCAAGACCAGATTTAATCATGGAAATTCTTCAAAATCTTTTTGAATTGAACCAAATTAAAATAGAGGTACAGTTTATGTGGGTCCCAGCGCATGTGGGAATTAAAGACAATGAGGAAGCAGATAAATTAGCTAAACAAGCAGTAGATGAAGAGATGGTAGAAATTGAGTTAAAACATAGTTTAAAAGAAATTAAATCAGTAATAAAAGAGAAAATTAGTAAAAAGTGGCAACAATATTGGGATAATGAGAGTAAAGGGAGACATTTATATGCAATACAAAAGAAAGTGGGAAAAGGTAGAAAAAGAGGGAGAAATAGAAGGGAGGAAAGTATAATTACAAGACTAAGGGTGGGACATACCGGTTTGAATAAAACATTACACTTAATATCTAAGCATCCAACGGGTTTGTGTGAGAAATGTGGACAGAGTGAAACTGTAGAACATGTGATTATTAATTGTAATGGGTATGATAAAGAAAGAGAAGTGCTAAGAGAAGAATTATGGAAGAATGAAGGGAAAGAGTTAACATTAAAGAATATATTAGACTCAGATATAGGAAATAGTATGGTTAATGTGTTGTTTCTGAATAATTGTTTTTGAATAATACTGGTTTAATGAAGAGAATGTAGGATTAATATGTATTTAGGCTTATAGAGAGAGGTAGAAGATGTAGATGAGTATAGTGTGAGACAGGGTAAGTAGATTTGGAGGTAAATAAGGTTACGGATGGGAAGCGGGAGTTAAAGGGAAGTGGGGTGGAAGCTGGAGGAGCTGAACACGCAGCGCCAGTGTTTTTTTTTTTTTTTGGGGGGGGGGGGGGGATTAGGAATGTTTCTGATCCAAGCTCCAAGCTACCGGGTGATGGCAGTAATGCACTGTTAAGTGTGGTTGCCAATAAAACAAAAAAGAAGAAGAAGAAGATGTAACACTTCCTTTCCAAGAAAGAACCCACAGAGCAGAGCCACCTGTTAAAAGGCACCGCTGGGAATCAAACCCAGGATCTCCTGTTTACAAGACAAGTGCTTTGACCAGCTAAGAAACGGCTCCCTGCTGCATTGTTGACTTGGGTCAGAATTCTTTGGCAGCAGCTGAGGGGTGGTTGGCAAATGAAATCGCATGCTGCTCTGACGCTTTTCTGTAACGCCTGATTGCGTAAAGCAAAACCACATAACCCAAGGTGGTGTTTGATTACCAGCAAAGACAGTGCTGGGATTTGAATTCAGTATGTCCTATTTTCTACACAAGCTTTAACCAATTAAGCCACGGCACCAACCTGCACACACACTCTCAGGGAGGGGCACTTAGAGGATTAAAGCATCCAGATAAGAGGCCAACGGCCAGGCTCTGCACAGCCTAAAATAGTTTTGTTGACAACTGATTCGGGCTGGCCAGATAGCCTCTGGGTTTGTTGGCCAAGTGCCCTTAGTTAACCTTTGAATGGCCTCATCTGGCAGACTAGAAGTCCAGTTTGCTGTCTATTGTGCCACAGAGCCTGTCAGCAACTGTTGACCTGTTCAAAAGAGTGTCAGCATTATCAGGATCTGGTTTGGAAATGGAATCACCTGCTGCCTTTGCTATCCCTGTTTGCAGTCCGATCTCAGAAAAGCACATGCTTGAGGCACACAAGGGATGCTAAAGCCACTGCTGGGATTTGAATCCAGGATCGCAAGTTTATGAGACAGATGCTTTAACCAACTAAGCCACGGCACCAAGCAGAGCACTACAGCTCTGGGAGGGTGAGTAAGTTGATCAAAACATCCAGCAGTGAGGACAAAGGTCCACGGGCTGGTCAGCTTTTGAGATTTTTCACAACTTTCTGTTGCCCGAGGGCATAAGCGTGCAATTTAATGAAAAACGAAAGGTCAGAAGTCACCAATCTGTTTTGACTCAAACCCACAAACTTCATATGGACTCACACTGCACACTAATAGTCCAATGTGCTACACTCTGTGCCACATGCAGTAACTCCTTCCAGGCTTGCAGCAGTCCTAAACCAAGGATCACCTGTTTGCAAGGCAAGCTCTTTGACCAGCTGAGCCACGCTGCTTTGCTGAGATGACTCTGGGCAGCATTTTTCAGCAGCATCTGAGGGGTGGTTTGCAAATTAAATTGCATGCTGCTCTAGCACTCCTCTGCACCCCCTTTTTACGGAGAGCAAAATCTCACAGCCCAAGGCAGCGCTTGATCACCAGCAAAGGCACCGCTGGGATTCGAACCCAGGATCTTCTGTTTACTAGACAGGCGCTTTGACCAACTAAGCCACAGCACCAACTTGCATGTACCTGGTAAGAAAGTGAGACTTAAGAGTTTTATAACTCTGGAGGGGTGGCCCGAGAGCATATGTGTTTGTTGGCCAAGCGCCATTAACAGAATGCCAAAAGTAACGACTCTGGTGGGACTCGAACCCACAATCTTTGAATGGCCTTATCTGGCAGTCTAGAAATCCAATGCGCTATCCATTGCGCCACAGAGCCATGTGTGGAGCTTTTTTTTCCTGGCTTGTGCCAGTCCGTTAAATTGAGTTCAGGCATTTGGGGAGCGGGAAGGACAAGATATGTGGGTCTCTCTGCAATTGGTATGTGGTTGGAAAAGTGAAGGATCTGTAAGGGCTTCCTTTCCAAGAAAGAACCCACAGAGCAGAGCCACCTGTTAAAAGGCACCACTGGGAATCGAACCCAGGATCTCCTGTTTACAAGACAAGCGCTTTGACCTGCTAAGCCACGGCGCCCTGCTGCATTGTTGACTTGGGTCAGAATTCTTCGGCAGCAGCTGAGGGGTGGTTGGCAAATGAAATTGCATGCTGCTCTAGCACTCCTCTACACCCCCCTTTACGGAGAGCAAAACCTCATAACCCAAGCGGCACTTGATCTCCAGCAAAGGCACCGCTGGTATTCGAACGCAGGATCTCCTGTTTACTAGACAGGCGCGTTAACCAACTAAGCCACGGCACCAACTTGCATGTACCTGGTAAGAAAGTGAGACTTAAGAGTTTTATAACTCTGGAGGGGTGGCCTGAGAGCATATGTGTTTGTTGGCCAAGCGCCATTAACAGAATGCCAAAAGTAACGACTCTGGTGGGACTCGAACCCACAATCTTTGAATGGCCTTATCTGGCAGTCTAGAAATCCAATGCGCTATCCATTGCGCCACAGAGCCATGTGTGGAGGTTTTTTTTCCTGGCTTGTGCCAGTCCGTTAAATTGAGTTCAGGCATTTGGGGAGCGGCAAGGACAAGATATGTGGGTCTCTCCGCAATTGGTATGTGGTTGGAAAAGTGGAGGATCTGTAAGGGCTTCCTTTCCAAGAAAGAACCCACAGAGCAGAGCCACCTGTTAAAAGGCACCGCTGGGAATCGAACCCAGGATCTCCTGTTTACAAGACAAGTGCTTTGACCTGCTAAGCCACGGCACCCTGCTGCATTGCTGACTTGGGTCAGAATTCTTCGGCAGCTGCTGAGGGGTGGTTGGCAAATGAAATCGCATGCTGCTCTGACGCTCCTCTGTACCGCCTGATTGCGCAAAGCAAAACCACACAACCCAAGGTGGTGTTTGATTACCAGCAAAGACAGTGCTGGGATTTGAATTCAGTATGTCCTATTCACTACACAAGCTTTAACCAACTAAGCCACGGCGCCAACCTGCACACACTCTCTCAGGGAGTGGCACTTAGAGGATTAAAGCATCCAGATAAGAGGCCAACGGCCAGGCTCTGCACAGCCTAAAATAGTTTTTTTAACAACTGATTCGGGGTGGCCAGCTAGCCTCTGGGTTTGTTGGCCAAGTGCCATTAGTTAACCTTTGAATGGCCTCATCTGGCAGTCTAGAAGTCCAGTTTGCTATCTATTGTGCCACAGAGCCTATCAGCAACTGTTGACCTGTTCAAAAGAGCGTCAGCATTATCAGGATCTGGTTTGGAAATTGAATCGCCTGCTGCCTTTGCTATCCCTGTTTGCAGTCCGATCTCAGAAAAGTACATGCTTGAGGCACAGCTGGGATTTGAACCCAGGATCTCCTGTTTACGAGACAGATGCTTTAACCAACTAAGCCACGGCACCAAGCAGAGCACTAGAAGGGTGAGTAAGTTGATCAAAACATCCAGCGGTGAGGACAAAGGTCCACGGGCTGGTCAGCTTATGAGATTTCTCACAACTTTCTGTTGCCCGAGGGCATAAGCGTGCAATTTAATGATAAACGAAAGGCCAGAAGTCACCAATCTGTTTTGACTCCAACCCACAAACTTCATATGGCCTCACACCGTGTGGAAGATTTTTATAAGCAAGATTTAAATTAATCAAGTATATAATCAATGTGATTCTAGCCATTTTTGTTGCTAGTTATTACTCCATTATAATCTTATAGGTAATAGAATGTTGCCTACGTGCTGGAATGTACAAAACTGATGAGAAACATATGGTCAGACATACATACAGGGCCTTTCTTTAGAATAAATCAAGCAGGGGGCCTCTCCTCTCTAGGGAGGTATTAAAATTGTAATCATAAGGAAAAGTTTGACTATGTGGAACCGCCCCATATAGTGTATATAAGGAGATACCAAATAACATTCGAGAGATTTCCTTGCAAGGACTCTCGGCTTTGCTTTCCATAAAATAAAATCTTTTCTTCTGAGAGAAAACCCCTGACTGAGTGTGATTCTTCTGAGAACCGGTAGATGACACCACAGATTTGGCACCCCAGATGGGACTGGAAAAGAACAGCAGAGTGGACAACCGCTTTTGAGCTGACCGATGATCAACACAACCGGGTGGCCACCATAAAATAAGGTAAGCATTTTTGCCTATAAAATTTGTTTGTGTTGGTTGAGGTCAGTTCTGAGTGGTAAGGACACTTAAAATCTGCTCTTCCAAATTCAGAAAAATAATAGGATATCTAAATTAAAAAAAGGGGGGTTTTACTCCAGAAGAAATAACTGCATGCAAATATTTGGTTTATTAATAGGAAAGCCTTGGAAGGTAACCTTAATTTAAAACAAAGATGGTGTAGGACAGTAATAAACGGAGAAGCAGATTAGTTAAGGAATCGCGAGGAAAGAATAAAGAAGAATAAAGTGAAAGGTCACTGTCTCAAAGGTCAGAACGGGTGGGCCCTTAAGGACGCTCTAGGGAAGAGCGGTGTTTTGTTGTGTGTATGTAACTGTGTCCGGACGAATGAATGTGTGAACGATGATGAATGTATGAACAAATAAATTCCGTATTGGGTGGGTAAAAGTTGAGCACCGTTCCTGGACCGTCCCTTTAGTGGGGCCTGGCAGAATTGGACTCAACGAGTATCCACTTGAGAGGGATGAATGTATGATGAGCCTTGATAATAAAAGGACAATTAATGACTGATTATCCCTTAGATAAAGGGAAAAAGTATGCACGAATAAGCACTCTGGCTCAATAAAGAGTGTAGAAAGTGTGAATGAGTTTAGGAAAATAGTATCAATAAAGTTTGAATCAAGATCTATAATAGGCTTTTTGCATTTTGGATGTTTGTGTGAAAGGGGAGAAAATTCTCTGAGCCCAGTGCAGTGGGAGTGGGAGCAAGGGATGAAGTGTCTACATTAAAGTTGTATTACATGGGTGTACAAAAAAGGAAAGAGAAGTAAAAAAAAATAAAAATAAAAAATAAGAAGAATTATTGTTAGAAAGTGATAATAAAATAGAGCAAATAAAATAGACAGTCAAATAATATAAAAAGGTGTAAATGTATCAGACAAAATAAAAAACTAAATTCAAGGAGGTATGACACATAGTAAAGAATAAAAATAAGGATGCAATTGGTAAAAAGTAGTTAAATTAAGTGAAAGGAAAAGAAGAGATTGTAACCAAGTTACTATATAAAACTAAACAGTTGATTTTTGATGGTAATAATATAAATAAAGATATGGCAGCCACACCAGTGGAAATAATTGGATTAAAATATCCACTGTGTAAAGAGCAAATAAACAAAATCTAAAAAAAATGGCAGAAGAGAACAAAAAATATGATGACAAAATGGCCTGATAAACTCTGATAAAAAACTATAAAACTAAAAGCATCAATATGAAAAGAGAAAAAAGAGAAACAAAGAGGGAAAAAGAGAAAGAAGTAATTGCCCTGTTTAAAAAAGAAGGTGAGGATATGTTGAGGAGTATTAAACAGGCTAGGAAAATCCTGAAGGGGGCAGAGAAAGATAACATGAGAAAAGAAAAGTTATTTTCAGAGCCTCCCCCCTATTTGCCAGTACAAGGAGAGTTCCCAATACTCAAGGGAACAGTGAAAGTAACAGGAGAACTAGAGTTAGAAGGGCAGATAGAGATGGATGATAGAGAGGACCAGCTGTAAAAACGCAGATGCAACCCAGAAAGGAAAGTGTAGAAAGTTTGCATCTTGATTGTTACAGGCAAGCACGTACAGCATTAGAAAAAATGAAAGCTAATCAGGAAGATAAAACCTGGTTTGAGGAAGGATTAGAAAAAAAGAGGAGGAAAGATAGAGATATTGTAGCACAAGTACAAGCTATGGAAGAAGAAATGGAAGAGAAAATTAGAGAATCAGGGAAAAAGATACAAGAGGTAAATAAGTTGGAGAGAGGAAAGAGTAAGTTGTTCTATGGTAGTGAGGATGAAAATAGGGCAGAGGAGTTATTTGATAACGGTAAATGGGAACAGGGCAGAGAAAAAGGGACACTTAGACCACTGGCCGCACAGCTCCCAATTTTAATCAAGGGTGAGCAGGGACAGTATGTCCCCTGGGCTTCACAGGACCTCGAGGGGCTTGTCACTCGCCTTCCTGATATTCATGAGGGGGCGGGTAAATGGATTAGAATGTTTGAGGAGGAAACAATGGGAAAGCTATTGTCAGTGGGTGATGTTAAAGCTCTGCTGGCTAAAATTATTGGAGGGACAAAGATGGATGAAATTCTTCATACAACGACTCTAAACAGAGCAGTGAACTCTCACAATATGGATGGGATTGTTTTCGATGCATTCCGCCCAGCAGTATGGGAGGCATTGGGTGCGGAGTATCCGATCAGACTGAATCCTAAATCACTGAAGGGAGAAGAGGTGGGGGACACAGAAAATCCAACCACTTATGTTCAGAAACAGCTGAAAAGGTGGAAACAAGAAACTGAGGGGGATCCCGAGGGAGACCCATTAATGGCCAGTGGTGGACAGCTGTCAGGAGTCGACCACTCACTGGTTCAAATGAACCGTTTAGTGCGAGTCTCCAAAAGTAAGAACCGGGAGATGCTCAGTCAGTACAGTTGACGGGCCACTGCTGCGCGTCGTCATGAAAGCTTATCATTTTCACGTGTATTTAAATGACCACTTGTCGATTTAAACATTAAAGCATCCAAACACAAGACACGAAAAAGCTGAACAGAGTAGCTGGTTACTCGCGCGCTGTGTTCGGTGCGAACCGAGCTCTCTTCTGCGAAGTTCTCCTCGAAGTCCCTCCTGCACCTGAACGAACAAATACAAATCGCAGTTTGAACAAAACAAAAAGACGTGAAAGAGCCCAATTCAGTTCTCGCGCTGTTCTGGTGTTCAGGGCTCACGCAGAGAGAGGCGTCTCTCAAAACACTTGAACACCGAAACTGCTTCTTTTTGCTCTTGTGCCGACAAATACATACAAAATATGTCAAAATACCCGCCTTGGAAAGTATGCTCGAAAAATCTGTTTTATTTTTTTTCAGTTATTTGTCAGTTATTTTTTAAGGGAAAGTAAACAGTTTAGGAAAAAGATGCGTTCATCGTCTCTTAAAGTGACCGCGCCTAATTTAGCTACTAGCTGCTGTAATGTTAATCCAAGAAAATGAAAGAAAATTCACTCACTGCTCTTGACTGCATTACTTTGTAGTTTTAACAAAAATGTATGCACAGTCAAACCAAAAAATATTCAGACTCCAGATATAATTTTTGATATGTATATTTTACTAGTAGGTAAAGGACACTAATGCATTTATGTAAGTGAGTATTAGCAAACTGTGACATATTATACCCAAAGAATCTTCATACAGTGAACTACTAGTGAAATAGATAGATATAAATGTTTTATCTCTCTATCTATATATAAAATTGGGACCAAAAATTATTCAGCACCTTATAAAGCACCATGCATTGCTAATGTTTTTTTCTGAATTGCTAATGCAACCTTTTCACACCACAGTCTGAACAAAATGAAGCATTGCTCGGTAATTGGTCAACAAAGTATTGATAGTTGTATAAATATTGTAACAGTTGTCTGTAGTTTTGGTTGATTGTAATCCATTAAATAAATTTCTATCAAAGTTATGACATTATCAAGACTAATTTGTTCTGACACAGTTTAACTATAAGTTCTTGTCATATTTTATAACCGTTTTACAAGCGATAGCAAATACCCCTGACCCCAGCTACGGCCATGGATGTTGCTAAAAGTAAGTTATTAATGTCGAAATTTAGGATTAATTATTGTAACTGAAAATCATATTTAGGTCAAAATTGTCAGTTGTTTGGGAACTAAATCCGCTGTAAAGAGTGATCTATTTAAGCCCACTGAAATGCTTGAATGCAGACCCATCAATCATCTCTGTGTTTTAGGTAAAAAAAAATAAAATAAAAAAAAATAACAAAAAAAAACCATTAAACTAACACAGATTAAATAAAATAACTCATGCATGTTCAAATTCCCCGCTGCGGTAATATTAACAGTTTTATTAAAATGCTACAGTGTCCTATGTGACGTCTGTTTTTATATTGTTTATCAACAGTAACGTTATATTGTTTGGATTAACTAGACGAGTAGACAGACATGAATGTTTATTCATAATCGTACTGAAAATAAGTAAATATTGTTAGCTGATGCTAACTGTCTAGCTAACAAGCTTGCTGGTGCTAACTTGAGGTAATTTTTATAAATAATGTCCAAATATTTTTATTCAAACACCTATATATATATATAGATAACATCTGGGGAGAAAATAAAGGATGTGATGTTCAGAACATGGTAACTACAGTAATTATCAAAGTGGGAAGAGATGCACCCCGTTTGGCCAGGGCTGTTTTACACCACAGACAAGGTTTGAGAAGGAAAAAATCATTATGAAAATATTATTATATTTTCCTTAAAATGTTCTTCCTAACTTCAGGCCTTATTATCATGTCATATATAACTGTGATGTTCTGTAAAACAACAAACTTTAAAATACTTTGTTCTTACTGGTGAAAATCTGATGGTCATCTCTGCTTTCTCTCAGGTAAATCACAGTGTAAGCTTCACAGTGAACATTACTCTCATCAACGTAGTCCATATCAACAACAAAAATATATCTTGACTCCATATAGTGGTTATTTTGGAAACAATCCCAGGTATTTTGAACAGTAGGATTATAAAAAAAATTATGTGCTAATATAAAATTTAATTAGGTAGCCTATATACAATTGCAAACATCTATCTTTCAGTACTTTTTTATATAAGTACATAAAAAATGCAATACTTTTGTACTTTCACTTGAGTAAAATTGAAAAAGGAGTACTTTTACTTTTACTGGAGTAATATTTTACTATACGTATCTGTACTTTTAGTCAAGTACTTGATTTGTGTACTTCGTCCACCACTGTTAATGGCAACATTGTTTAGACAAGCTGTGATCGATGCTATGCCGCCAGCGGTAAAAAGCAAGCTGGGGGATGTGGTCGGTTTAACTTCTAAAACACACAAAGAGTTTTGTGACCATGTGTCTCATGCAGTGGAACAACACAGAAAAAATGAACAAAAACTCAAAAGTCAAGAGAAAGAGTTACAACGTAAACTAACTCAATTACAGCTTGAAGAACTCACAAAGAAAAATAAGAAAAATATTCAAGCTTCAGTAACAAATGCAGCAGCAGAACAAATGACTATAATGCCTCCAGTAATTGCTCCACAACCAACTCTTCAGTCAAGCCCACTTACAGCAGTCCCTCCAAATGAACACTTGAACTCTGTGCCCATAATAAATGTTTATACTCAACAGCCCAGACAAATGGGATGGAGAAAAAAACACATACAGCAAGGCCAGAGAGGCAGAGGCAGAGGCAGGCCTCCAGGTTTGTGCTGGGGCTGTGGACAGCCCGGGCACAATAAAACTGACTGTCCAACTTGTCCATGGCCAAAGCAACCCCATGGTGGAAGGGAGGTGAGCCTAACCAGAGCCCAGTAAACCCATGAGGAGGTCCCAATCCAGGCTATTAGGGGTGCCCAGAGAATCCTAAAGGGGAGAGTCAGCTTCCAATTTTACCAACAAAAGCTGATCAAGAGCCTATTATGCAGATTAAAATAGAGGGAGATAAGATACTCCGATGATGATTGATATGGGCGCTAATTTGAAATATGCTTCACATCTCCCCTTGTCTGGAAAATTTGCAAAGACAATAGGATTCTCGGAAAAAATGCAATTAATTCCCATAACAGCTCCAGTGTGTCTACAAACAAAAGATCAAAGTATAACAATGCCCATTCTGGTATCCAATCAAACTCCTATTAATTTGTTAGGAAGAGATGCATTATGTAAATTAGGACTACAAATTTGGTGTTCTCCAGAAGGAATATATATTGATGCAATAGGAACAGAAACACAAATGATGGTTGCAGAGCCAAAAGCAAATGTTTATTGGATAGGACAGATAGAACAAGATGTGAGACAGACAGTCAATAAATGGGGAAAGTTTATTGAAGCACAGATACCTGAAGCACAGCTATCAAAGTCCGAATTTCATTGCACAATGATGTATGATCAAGAAAGGGATGAAAATATAGAACAGAAATGGCAAAAAGAAACAAAAGGACAGCGGATTGAGATAGTCTCCCAGTACATCATCATAGGTAAACAGGGAGCAGCTTTAAACATACCAGAAGGTGAATTTGTCAAAAAATGGTTCAATGTAAATAACTCTGTCCCGCATATTGCAGTATATGTAGGAAAAAGTTGGGAAGCAAAAGATTTAGGACCAATGATGAAAAGGGCAGAACAAAGCAAATGGGAATCAACAGAAAACCCATTAATTTTTCATTCAGCTGACAAAAATTATATCAAAATTTTGTGTGCAACCAGTTTGCTGGGAATTCCACAGGAAGTAGTTATCGGTCAAAAGAAAGTGACACAGATGACTACAGCATCAGATTTAATAAACACAACTGAGACTGAATTATTTAAGGAAATAGAGTGTCGGGTACCAACTGAACTATGGTCTCAACATGACACAGATATTGGATTAATAAAATCAGCAAATCCAGTAAGAGTTCAACTTAAACCGAATGCACGTCTACCTAGAAAAGCACAATATCCTTTATGGGCAGGTGCTGAAGCAGGAATAAAGGACACAATTGAAGGCTTAGTGAAGGCAGGAGTATTGATAGAAACTACTAGTTACTGTAACACTCCAATTATGCCTGTAATCAAATCAGACAAAAACAGATGGCGACTTGTTCATGATTTACGAACAATAAATGAAACAACGGAAGATATGCCAGCTGATGTACCAAACCCACACACTTTACTGACAAATGTCCCTCCTGATGCCAAATACTTTACTGTAATTGATCTTTGCTCTGCCTACTTCAGTGTACCGCTTGCAGAAGACAGTAGGTATCTATTTGCATTTACATATGCAAATAAACAATATACATATTCTAGAATTCCTCAGGGATATAAACATTCACCACATATATTCAACAAGATTCTTAAGGCTGATTTAGAAGACCTCGTAATAGACGGTACACTATTACAATACATGGATGATTTAATTATCTGTTCTACCTCACTAGAACAATGTCACAAAGATTCAATTAAGGTGTTGACAAAATTAGCACAAGGAGGACACAAGGTGTCTAAAAACAAATTGCAGTATTGCCAGCCTCAAGTGGAATACTTGGGAAGATTAATTGCATTTGGCACCAGAGTTATAGCTCCAGCTCAATTAGAAGGTATAAGTAAAACACCGTTACCTCAGACAGTAGGACAAATGATGACTTTTCTAGGAATGACTGGCTTTAGTGCCGACTGGATAGAAGACTATGCAGTAAAGACAGGGCCTTTGAAAGAAATGATGAAACAAGCAGGATTACAACATTTAAGCAATCCATTAAAATGGAACACAGATGCCTTACTAGCATTTGAAGCAATAAAAAAAGAATTACAACAGGCCCCTGCCCTGGGAATGGCAGAATATGATAAAATGTTTCATCTATATGTGGCAAATAGAGTTGATGGTTATGCATCAGCTGTATTGAAAAAACAGCCTATAGTATATTACAGCACAAAGTTAGACAATGTAGCCCAGGGATACCCACCATGTTACCAACAGGGTTTAGCTGCAGTGTATTATGCTTATGAAAAAGCATCCACATTAACTATGGGGTACCCAGTAACTATATATACCCATCACAAAGTTGTGGAATTAATAGAACAAGGGAAATTTGTTCTGACACAAGCTCGAATTCTAGCCTATTCCTCATTACTCACATATCCAGATGTTACCATTAAGAGATGCCAGACAGTTAATCCAGCTGAATTAATTCCTTTGGCTTTCGAAGGAGAACCTCATGAGTGTGTGAATGAGTCCTTGGTGAATGAGTCATTTACTAGATTACGACCAGATCTTGAATCAATACCTATTTCTGAAACAGAAGTTACTTACTTCGTAGATGGTTCTAGCTTTAGAGATCACGAAGGAAATCATACAGGATATTCATTAGTGAAGATAAACAAAAAAGAATATGAATCTGTAATATCACAACATTGTGTACAGCCTTGCTCTGCTCAATTAGCAGAATTAAAAGCTCTCACAACTGCATGTCAGTTAGCAAAAGGACAAACTGTTAACATTTTTACAGATTCAGCATATGCTCATGGTGTATGTCATCTATTCGGAGCAGTGTGGAAACAAAGAGGTTTCAAAAAGAGTGATGGGACTCCCATCCAACATAGTGAACAAATAGGGCAATTGATTTCTGCTATGATGCTACCGAAACGACTAGCAATAATCAAATGTCAAGCACACAAGAAGGGAAATGACTATGTCATTAAAGGAAACAATGCAGCAGATTTAGAAGCTAAAAAAGCTTCAGGGTGTCAAGTAGCAGTATTAGCACCTGTTGTACTTATCGAACGTCATCATCAATTGGGTGACATTATTCGAATTCAACAACAAGCAGGCCCCTATGAACAATCAATGTGGCATCAAAGGGGAGCTAAAAAAGACTCACAGGAGATCTGGCGTACACATGAAGGACACATTGTTGCACCTACTTCACTGTTGAATATTCTTATTACAGATGCACATGGTTTTGACCATTGTGCAAGGGGAGAAGTAGTAAGAAAAATTAAACAGCAAGGATATTGGTCTCCTTATTTATATGCAATGGTGGATGAATTTTTGTCCACATGTGAAGTATGTGCTAAATACAATGTAAGAAAAGGCATAGTGACACCAATAGGCCATATTCCAACACCTGAAGGCCCCTTTAAACATCTTGTATGCGATTATGTGGATATGATAAAGCATGTACAAGGCAAAAGATACATGCTTGTTATCATAGACAGATTTAGCAGATGGGTGGAGGCGGTACCATCCGCAGATCTAGAAGCAGGAAAGGTAATTATATTTCTAACAAGAGAGGTAATTCCTAGATTTGGAATTCCTTCAGAAATAAGTTCAGATAATGGGTCGGCATTCATACAAAAAACTGTGAAACAAGTATTGCAACAATTAAGGATAAAACAGAGTCTAGGATGCGTTTATAGACCTCAAACACAAGGGTCAGTGGAGAGGGTAAATGGAGTTATCAAGGCCAAAATAAACAAAATATGTGAAAGTACTAAACTTAACTGGATTGATGCATTACCGCTCGCACTAATGAGCTATCGCATGCAAACTAACAGGAACACGCACTTAACACCCATGAAATGCTTACGGGTCGACCCATGCCTGTGCCATATTGTAGAGGTCCCTATAAAGGACCACCTCTAGAACAATTACAAATGGAACTTCGCTCTTATATGAAGAAATTAACTGCCATACATAAAGCTATCTATTTACAGGAAAAAAGAAAAGAGCCCAGAGAGGAATTGGAGACTGCCTGTCCAGTTGTTCCAGGGGACCAAGTTTATCTGAGGGTATTCCGGAGAAAATGGAATGAGCCCAGGAGAGAAGGACCCTACACAGTGGTGAGAGCTACTCCAACAGCAGTCCAAGTGGAGAGAAGCACAACCTGGTATCATCCAAACCACTGTACTAGAGTTTCCACAGGAAAGGCAGAAAGAAAGGAAAACAGACAACCAGACAATGCAGGAGAGAGCAATGAGGAAAAATCAGAGACACATGATGAAGTGCAAGCTGACGAGAGCTCACCAAAAGATACACAAGGAGCTTCTTTCCTCCTGTCAGACAAACTGGAGAGGACAGAGAATAAGTCTGACAACATGTCTGAAGACCATCCTATGTCTAATGCATCTCATAATGCAGACTCAAACTCAACCAATAGAAAGCAACCTGACTTCCCTTCAATTGACTTTTCAACCTTTGAACAAAAGTGATAATGTTATCAACTCAACAGAACCAATGATAATCAAAAATCGTAGAGACATTGATTATGATGTTCAAGGTGATGAAGACATTAGTCAAATTGATGCATTATGGGATACAGCCCAAAATAATGAATGGTATAAATGGGCAGCCTTTACAGCTAAAGAAACAGGAAAAGAAAATTGCTTTCTGTGCTCCAAATCTCCGTTAAACAAAGTAATAGCCATACCAAATCCATATGACTACCGAAAATGTGCCCAATTTGGGAGAAACTTTTGTCATTTAACAGATTTTACCAGGCCATATTTTATTGCTGAATGCCTAGGATTTTAGGAAATCCTAAATGAACAGATTATTTCTTTACACCACTCTGGGGATCATGGTGTCAGTATTCAGATATCGGTCAAAATATAAAAATTGAAAAACAAAAAGTAGTGATTCCAAAATGGTATAGCATAGATTATAAACAAGAATATAAGTGTTTCCATAAACCAAAATGAACCCAAGATATGGGTAAATTCAAAGGAAGATGTGCTATTATTTGGTATATAGATAAGAAAAATTCTTGGAAATCAGGAGTTCCTTCTAGAGCTCCAGAACTTTTAGCATTCGGAACAACTAAAGGAAGTAAGATAGTGTAATGATCCAGAACACGACATGGGATCCATAATGCAGGCTTTATTGTAAAGACTCGTAGTCGTACAGGCAATGGTCGGAACCAGCAATATCAACAGCGTGGGAAGAACAGAGAATCAAAATCCAGTAACAAGCAAGGGGTAGGCAGGCAGCAAAGGTATGTAGGAGATACCAGACAGAATCGGTAACAGGAAATCAAACACTGGTAATAACGCTCAGAAATGACAGACACAGCAAATCAAGACTTTGCGTCAAACTACTGTGAAAGTCCAGCTTATATGCACAGTCTTGATGATTGGCACCTGTGCAGGTGATCAGAGTCCAAGGACGGGGCTTATGGGAAATGTAGTGTTGTCAGTGTAAGTGAGTGAATGGATGCGTGTGTGTCAGTATTCAGGTGAGGGTGCCCTCTGCTGGCCATCAGAGGGTATCACGGGGTTCGTCTCCGTGACAGAGCCCCCCCCCTGCGAGCGACTCCTGGCGCGAGGAGGCCCACGACGTCGGGGTCTACCACGGGGTCGAGGGGCCGGTTTTCCAGGGTGTAAAAGATGAAACTCATTGATGAGATTGGGATCTAGGATGTCCTCAGAGTTTACCCATGAGCGTTCCTCTGGACCGTACCCCTCCCAGTCGACCAGATACTGTAGAATTCTGCCCCGACGTCTGGAATCGAGTAATTCCTGGACTGGGTACGCCTCCTCGCCCTCTATGATGATGGGTTGAGGGGCCTGTGCACGGGACCTCCCCTCTCCCTCGTCTCTGGGACCAGCAGCGGGCTTGAGCAGGGATACATGAAAGGTAGGAGAAATACGATATGTGTTAGGAGGTCCTAACCGGAATGAAACTGGAGTTATTTGTCTAGTGATTTGGAATGGACCCACGTACCTTGGACTCAACTTGTGGCACGGGAGCCGGAGATCCCGTGTTGAAAGCCATACCCACTGGCCAGGCTGATAATCGTGACCTGGGCGCCTTCTGCGGTCCGCTTGCTCCTTTTGCCTCCTAACAGCGTGTTGCAGGTGAACATGAGCCCGATTCCCAACCTCCTCACTGCGTGCCATCCAGTCGTTTACTGCTGGGACGTCCGTTGGTTCCCCTGACCAGGGGAACATTGGTGGTTGGAACCCCAGTACACATTTAAAGGGAGTAAGCCCGGTAGATGGTTTGATAAGGGAGTTCTGTGCGTATTCTGCCCATAGTAAGTATCGAGCCCAATCGTCCTGATTCTGGTTGCAATGAGCTCTGAGGAAACGGTTTAGCTCTTGGTTGAGCCTCTCTACCTGTCCGTTCGCTTGAGGGTGATACCGAGAGGTGAGGCTGACATTATTCAAAGCCCTGAACATTGTTCAGGCGGGAGATTGTTTAGATGCTTTGTTAATATTACAGTTATTGCATTGCTGTATGTAAGTAGCTGTGTCCTTGTGCAGTGATTCCCACCAGAAGCGGTTCTCCAGTTGATTGATGGTGGCAGTGATACCTGGGTGACCGGATGATGATGGCAGTGAACTTGGCTGATGACCTGGTCATGAAGATTTTCAGGAACGAAGATTCTATCGGCTGGACAGGCTACTGGGCTCTCGTTCTGCTCCCTGTATTGTTGGAGCAGAGTCATGATATCCCATTGAATGGGAGCAACCACCACATGGAACAGTAAGATGGGTTCTGTAGCAGGTTGAATGTTCTCCTCCTCGAACTGACGTGACAGAGCATCTGCCTTAGTGTTCTTGGAGCCGGGTCGGTAAGTTACCGAGAAGTCGAATCTTGTGAAGAACAGAGACCATCTAGCTTGACGGGGATTCAGGCGTTTGCCGGTGCGTAAGTACTCCAGGTTCTTGTGATCCGTTAGTACAGTGAACGGATGTGTGGCTCCCTCTAGCCAGTGCCTCCACTCCTCAAAGGCTGCCTTCATGGCAAGAAGTTCCTGATCCCCCACACTGTAGTTGCGCTCTGCCGAGTTGAGTTTCCTAGAATAGAAGGCACATGGATGAAGTTTAGCGGCAGGCTCTGGGCGTTATGACAGGATAGCTCATTTTGCCTGTGTTGGATGTGTCCACCTCGACAATGAAAGGCAATGAGGGGTCAGGGTGACAGAGGATGGGCGCGTTACTAAATCGTTGTTTCAGGGTTTGGAAAGCTTTGTGAGTGGAATCTGACCATTGGAGTCGATGAGTTCCCTTCTTGACCAGTGAGGTGAGCGGGGCGACAACAGTGCTGAAGTTCCTAATGAATCTTCTATAAAAGTTTGCGAATCCCAGAAATCGTTGCAGTTCCTTGAGGGTTGTGGGTTCAGGCCAGTTGAGCATGGCGTTGACCTTCTTCTCGTCCATGGCTACTCCTCCTGGACTGATGATGTACCCTAGGAAAGTGGTGGAAGTTGTATGGAATTCGCATTTCTCAGCCTTGTCGTACAACTGGTATTGAATGAGGCGTTGGAGAACTGCTCGGACGTGTTGTATGTGTTCAGGAAGGGTGTTAGAGAAGATCAGGATATCATCGAAGTATACGATCACAGATATGTTCAGCATGTCTCTGAAAACCTCGTTAATAAATGATTGAAATACAGATGGACTATTAGCCAGTCCGAACGGCATCACAAAATACTCATAGTGTCCAGTGGTAGTGGAGAACGCGGTCTTCCATTCATCTCCCTCCCTGATGCGAATGAGATTATAGGCGCACCTCAGGTCCAGTTTGGTGTAGTATTGGGCGGTGCGAAGTTGTTCGAGGGCTGAAGGAACCAACGGAAGCGGGTATCAGAATTTTACCATCATTTCATTTAGTCCATGATAATCGATGCAGGGACGGAGGCCACCATCCTTGTTTTTTACAAAGAAGAACCCGGATGAAGCAGGGGATGTGGATGGTCTGATGAACCCTTTCTGGAGCTCTTCCTTGATGTAATCATTCATGGCGTCTGACTCTGGTTGAGACAGTGGGAAGATGCGACCCTTTGGAGGAGAATGCCCTGGCAGAAGATCGATGGCACAGTCATCTTTGCGATGAGGAGGTAAGGTGTTGGCTTGTTTCTTACTGAAGGCCTCCAGAAGATCTGCATATTCCTCTGGTAGATCGGGAATGGACTCTTGAACGGAGGTAAGTGACACGGAACAGACAGGAATAGGTTTGACCAGGGAAAGACAGTTCTGTTGACAGTAATTGCTCCACTTCACCACTTGACCCTCTCTCCATGAGATCTGGGGGTTATGCAGACATAGCCTGGGTAATCCAAGAATCACGGATGTGTGAGATGTGGGAAGGATGTAGAATTGGATTCTCTCCTTGTGCAGTAAGCCAGCCGCCATTATGACTTTGCGGGTGAGGTGAGTGATGGATCCTGAACCCAGTGGACGACCATCTATTGTCTCCACTGAGAGAGAGGTAGAGCATGGAATGAGTTGAATGTTACACCTCTGAGCAAACTCTTCAGAAATGAAATTGCCTGCAGCCCCGGAATCGAGTAAGGCAGAGGTGATAACTTGTCTGTTGTTAATCCAAAACTCAACGGGAATGCTTACACTCTGGGTTTCACACATGGAAGTGAGAGGAGTACTCACCGAGCGTTGGGAGAAGGTAGAGGTACGAGTGGGGCAGTGGTTGCGTTGATGGCCAGGCAGTCCACAATACATGCATAACCTATTGGACATACGTCGATCTCTTTCCTCCGTAGATAAGTGGTAAGTATTGACCTGCATGGGTTCAGTAGATTCCTGAGAGGGCAAGGGTGCTGAATGCTCAGTGCGACGGGAGTTGGGTCGCCGGGCACGTTGCAGATTATCAATGGATATGGTCAGTTCGATGAAGCTGCTGAGATCTCTGCCCTCGTCTCTGCATGCTAGTTCCATTTGCAGATCATAATTGAGCCCCTTGCGGAAGAGTACTTTTAATGTGTAGCTCACCCAGTTAGTTTGTGCAGCCAGAGTGCGAAATCGTAGAGCATAATCCGCCGCCGTCATTCTGCCTTGTGACAACTCCAATAAGCGATCTCCAGCTCCTTTTCCCTCCTTAGGATGATCGAAAACTGCCCGGAACTGTTGTAGGAAATCCTGAAAGGAGGTAAATGCAGATCCATAGGAACCCCACACGGACGTAAACCATTCTAGTGATTTCTCAGTCAATAATGAACAAACAAAGGCGATCTTCCCAGTATCCGTAGTATACAGTGAGGGCTGCTGTTCCACAAACAGAGAGCATTGTAATAGAAATCCCTTACACTTGCTGGCGTCACCGTTGTATTTATCCAGGAAAGCAAGACGGGGAGTGGCCTGAGATGGCGTTCCTGCCGCGTGGGCAATGGCGGATACCTTCGGCGTTGGTGTGGCGGCGGGAGCTGTGTGGAGATTCTGCATGGTCTTGACGAGTTCCTCTGTGATCGATGTCAGTCGATTCAGCTGAAACTGATTGGCCGCAATCTGACTGGCTTGGGCCGCCAAGGTGGTGTGAAGACCTTCAAAAGCCGCCGGATCTTGTTGTGGCCAAGTCTTCTGTAATGATCCAGAACACGACATGGGATCCATAATGCAGGCTTTATTGTAAAGACTCGTAGTCGTACATGCAATGGTCGAAACCAGCAATATCAACAGCGTGGGAAGAACAGAGAATCAAAATCCAGTAACAAGCAAGGGGTCGGTAGGCAGGCAGCAAAGGTACGCAGGAGATAACAGACAGAATCGGTAACAGAAAATCAAACACGGGTAATAACGCTCAGAAATGACAGAAACAGCAAATCAAGACTTCGCGTCAAACTACTGTGAAAGTCCAGCTTATATGCACATATAATGATATGTTGATGATTGGCACCTGTGCAGGTGATCAGAGTCCAAGGACGGGGCTTATGGGAAATGTAGTGTTGTCAGTGTAAGTGAGTGAATGGATGCGTGTGTGTCAGTATTCAGGTGAGGGTGCCCTCTGCTGGCCATCAGAGGGAATCACGGGGTTCGTCTCCGTGACAGATAGCACCTGAAAAATGTGAAAATCAAACTATAGCCTTACCTCCAATAGAAATTTATGAAGACCAATCATTAACAATAGCAGATTTCTTTTGGATCTGTGGAAATGAAATATTATTGCCTTCTTTACCAGTTGGATGGAAAGGTATATGTGTAAGAGTAAGATTACTTCAAGAAGTTAGCATGGCACAATGGGGAACAGAACAGAGCACGAACAAGGAAGACAATAGAACTAAAAGAGGATATGAGGCAGATCCCAATGTATATTTAGACTCAATTGGACAGCCAAGAGAAATTCCTAATAAATTCAAGGCAAGAAATCCTGGTTTGGATCACACCAAACAAAAATACAGAGTGGATTAATTATATTTATTATAATCAACAAAGATTCATTAATTATACTGATGAGGCGTTAACCTTATTAGGCGACCAAGTGCATGCAACAAGTAGAATGACAAGACAAAACAGACAGGCTCTTAATTGGCTCTTGGCAGACAAGGGAGGAGTTTGTGTTATGTTTGGAGATCAATGTTGTACATTTATCCCAAATAACATCGCCCCTGGAGGAGCTTTCAGTGAAGTTATGACAAAAATTTTAAAATTAAGAAATGAAGTTACAGCAAATGCCGGAAGAGACCAACATATTTGGGATTGGATTGATGTGAAATTTGGAGCATGGGGAGCATGGTTTGTTAAACTAGGAATGTTTTTAGGAGTTGCCATATTATTAGGAGGATTATTATTTTGCTGTGTATTACCTTTATTAAGATCATTAATCGTCAATGCTACTGTTAAGCAAATGGAAGTGATAAAAGTACCGAATAATCAACAAAGGATCACTGAAAGGAGTCTGGAGGAATATTATGAAGAATGGCTAAACAAACTGAACTTAAATGAGCAAACTTTTGATGATAGTTCTATTGACTCTAACGAGGATGATGAAGATGTCTAAAGGTAAACCATACCCTGGATAGAAGTGCCAGTTTAACTTCGGCCCAGGGAGGCTCTCTACGATACAAAAAGTATCTGAGCTGAAGATCAACTTTTATAATCTTGTGATATTCAATTATTGATGTAATGTATGTATTTTATGCCTTTTATACATAACTGTGATAACCACAGGCAAATGCTGGACCAATTGCACGCTCACGCTTATAACATTGTGTACTATTACAGAAGGAATTGGGGAGACTGGATCTTTTACTCCCTCCTCGTCAAATTAGGAGAGAGATGTTTGGTCCAGTAATCCCTCAGAGTGGAAATTTATGATCTAGTCACTGGTGATAATACAATGTGACTTATTTAGTCACTAGGTAGTGTAACAAATATGACTGGATTATGGAGTAGCACTCTGGATAAGAATAATCAAATGTGAGACTTATTAAGTCTCAAAGGGGAGATAGAAAATAGGCTCATTTTCCAACTCCCCTAGAGTTAAACAGTTGATTTACTGTTTTAAAATCCCTTTAGCCATCTCCGGGTCTGGCTGTAGCTGCCCAGAGTCATCTCAACAATGCAGCATGGCTCAACTGGTCAAAGAGCTTGCCTTGCAAACAAGTGATCCTTGGTTTAGGACTGCTGCAAGCCTGGAAGGAGCTACTGCATGTGGCGCAGAGTGTAGCGCATTGGACCATTAGTCTACGGTTTGAGGCAATATTAAATTTGTGGGTTTGAGTCAAAACAGATTGGTGACTTCTGGCCTTTCGTTTATCATTAAATTGCACGCTTATGCCCTCGGGCAACAGAAAGTTGTGAAAAATCTCATAAGCTGACCAGCCCGTGGACCTTTGTCCTCACTGCTGGATATTTTGATAAACTTACACACCATCTGAGTGCTCTGCTTGGTGCTGTGGCTTAGTTGGTTAAAGCGTCTGTCTCATAAACAGGAGATCCTGGATTCAAATCCTAGCGGTGCCTTCAGTATCCCTTGTGTGCCTCAAGCATGTGCTTTTCTGAGATCGGACTGCAAACAGGGATAGCAAAGGCAGCAGGCAATTCCATTTCCAAATCAGATCCTGATAATGCTGATGCTCTTTTGAACAGGTCAACAGTTGCTGACAGGCTCTGTGGCACAATAGATAGCAAACTGGACTTCTAGACTGCCAGATGAGGGCATTCAAAGGTTAACTAATGGCACTTGGCCAACAATCCCAGAGGCTAGCTGGCCACCCCGAATCAGTTGTCAAAAAAAACATTTTGGGCTGTGCAGAGCCTGGCCGTTGGCCTCTTATCTGGATGCTTTAATCCTCTAAGTGCCGCTCCCTGGGAGAGTGTGTGCAGGTTGGCGCCGTGGCTTAGTTGGTTAAAGCTTGTGTCGTAAATAGGACATACTGAATTCAAATCCCAGCACTGTCTTTGCTGGTAATCAAACACCACCTTGGGTTGTGTGGTTTTGCTTTGCGCAATCAGGCGGTACAGAGGAGCGTCAGAGCAGCATGCAATTTCATTTGTCAACCACCCCTCAGCTGCTTCCGAAGAATTTTGACCCAAGTCAACTATACAGCAAGGCGCCGTGGCTTAGCTGGTCAAAGCGCTTGTCTTGAAAACAGGAGATCCTGGGTTCGATTCCCAGCGGTTCCTTTTAACAGGTGGCTCTGCTCTGTGGGTTCTTTCTTGGAAAGGAAGCCCTTACACATCCTCCACTTTTCCAACCACATACCAATTGCAGAGAGACCCACATATCTTGTCCTTCCCGCTCCCCAAATGCCTGAACTCAATTCAACGGACTGGCACAAGCCAGGAAAAAAAAGCTCCACATATGGCTCTGTGGCGCAATGGATAGCGCATTGGACTTCTAGACTGCCAGATGAGGCCATTCAAAGGTTGTGGGTTCGAGTCCCACCAGTGTCGTTACTTTTGGCATTCTGTTAATGGCGCTTGGCCAACAAACACTTATTCTCTCTGGCCACCCCTCCAGAGTTATAAAACTCTAAGTCTCACTTTCTTACTTGGTACATGCAAGTTTTTGCTGTGGCTTAGTTGGTTAAAGCACCTGTCTAGTAAACAGGAGATCCTGGGTTCGAATCCAATCGGTGCCTTTGCTGGTGATCAAGTGCTGCCTTGGGCTGTGAGGTTTTGCTCTCTGTAAAAAGGGGGTGCAGAGGAGTGCTAGAGCAGCATGCAATTTAATTTGCGAACCACCCCTCAGATGCTGCCGAAGAATGCTGCCCAGAGTCATCTCAGCAATGCAGCATGGCTCAGCTGGTCAAAGAGCTTGCCTTGCAAACACGTGATCCTTGGTTTAGGACTGCTGCAAGCCTGGAAGGAGCTACTGCATGTGGCGCAGAGTGTAGTGCATTGGACTATTAGTCTGCGGTTTGACGCGATATGAAGTTTGTGGGTTTGAGTCAAAACAGATTGGTGACTTCTGGCCTTTTGTTTATCATTAAATTGCACGCTTATGCCCTCGGGCAACAGAAAGTTGTGAAAAATCTCATAAGCTGACCAGCCCGTGGACCTTTGTCCTCACTGCTGGATATTTTGATAAACTTACTCACCATCTGAGTGCTCTGCTTGGTGCTGTGGCTTAGTTGGTTAAAGCGTCTGTCTCTAGTAAACAGGAGATCCTGGATTCATATCCCAGTGGTGCCTTCAGTATCCCTTGTGTGCCTCAAGCATGTGCTTTTCTGAGATCGGACTGCAAACAGGGATAGCAAAGGCAGCAGGCAATTCCATTTCCAAATCAGATCCTGAAAATGCTGATGCTCTTTTGAACAGGTCAACAGTTGCTGACAGGCTCTGTGGCACAATAGATAGCAAACTGGACTTCTAGACTGCCAGATGAGGGCATTCAAAGGTTAACTAATGGAACTTGGCCAACAATCCTAGAGGCTAGCTGGCCACCCCAAATCAGTTGTCAAAAAAAACATTTTGGGCTGTGCAGAGCCTGGCCGTTGGCCTATTATCTGGATGCTTTAATCCTCTAAGTGCCGCTCCCTGGGAGAGTGTGTGCAGGTTGGCGCCGTGGCTTAGTTGGTTAAAGCTTGTGTCTTAAATAGGACATACTGAATTCAAATCCCAGCACTGTCTTTGCTGGTAATCAAACACCACCTTGGGTTGTGTGGTTTTGCTTTGCGCAATCAGGCGGTACAGAGGAGCGTCAGAGCAGCATGCGATTTCATTTGTCAACCACCCCTCAGCTGCTGCTGAAGAATTCTGACCCAAGTCAACAATACAGCAAGGCGCCGTGGCTTAGCTTGTCAAAGCGCTTGTCTTGTAAACAGGAGATCCTGGGTTCGATTCCCAGCGGTTCCTTTTAACAGGTGGCACTGCTCTGTGGGTTCTTTCTTGGAAAGAAAGCCCTTACAGATCCTTCACTTTTCCAATCACATACCAATTGCAGAGAGACCCACATATCTTGTCCTTCCCGCTCCCCAAATGCCTGAACTCAATTCAACGGACTGGCACAAGCCAGGAAAAAAAAGCTCCACACATGGCTCTGTGGTGCAATGGATAGCGCATTGGACTTCTAGACTGCCAGATGAGGCCATTCAAAGGTTGTGGGTTCGAGTCCCACCAGAGGTGTTACTTTTGGCATTCTGTTAATGGCGCTTGACCAACAAACACATATGCTCTCTGGCCACCCCTCCAGTTATAAAACTCTAAGTCTCACTTTCTTACTGGGTACATGCAAGTTGGTGCTGTGGCTTAGTTGGTTTAAGCGCCTGTCTAATAAACAGGAGATCCTGGGTTCGAATCCCAGCGGTGCCTTTGCTGGTGATCAAGTGCTGCCTTGGGCTTTGAGGTTTTGCTCTCCGTAAAAAGGGGGTGCAGAGGAGTGCTAGAGCAGCATGCAATTTAATTTGCGAACCACCCCTCAGATGCTGCCGAAGAATGCTGCCCAGAGTCATCTCAGCAATGCAGCATGGCTCAACTGGTCAAAGAGCTTGCCTTGCAAACAAGTGATCCTTGGTTTAGGACTGCTGCAAGCCTGGAAGGAGCTACTGCATGTGGCGCAGAGTGTAGCGCATTGGACTATTAGTCTGCGGTTTAAGGCAATATTAAATTTGTGGGTTTGAGTCAAAACAGATTGGTGACTTCTGGCCTTTTGTTTATCATTAAATTGCACGCTTATGCCCTCGGGCAACAGAAAGTTGTGAAAAATCTCATAAGCTGACCAGCCCTTGGACCTTTGTCCTCACCGCTGGATGTTTTGATCAACTTACTCACCCTCCCAGTGCTCTGCTTGGTGCCGTGGCTTAGTTGGTTAAAGCGTCTGTCTCGTAAACAGGAGGTCCTGGGTTCAAATCCCAGTGGTGCTTTCAGTATCCCTTGTGTGCCTCAAGCATGTGCTTTTCTGAGATCGGACTGCAAACAGGGATAGCAAAGGCAGCAGGCAATTCCATTTCCAAATCAGATCCTGATAATGCTGATGCTCTTTTGAACAGGTCAACAGTTGCTAACAGGCTCTGTGGCACAATAGATAGCAAACTGGACTTCTAGACTGCCAGATGAGGGCATTCAAAGGTTAACTAATGGCACTTGGCCAACAATCCCAGAGGCTAGCTGGCCACCCCGAATAAGTTGTCAAAAAAAAACATTTTGGGCTGTGCAGAGCCTGGCCGTTGGCCTCTTATCTGGATGCTTTAATCCTCTAAGTGCCGCTCCCTGGGAGAGTGTGTGCAGGTTGGCGCCGTGGCTTAGTTGGTTAAAGCTTGTGTCGTAAATAGGACATACTGAATTCAAATCCCAGCACTGTCTTTGCTGGTAATCAAACACCACCTTGGGTTGTGTGGTTTTGCTTTGCGCAATCAGGCGGTACAGAGGAGCGTCAGAGCAGCATGCGATTTCATTTGTCAACCACCCCTCAGCTGCTGCCGAAGAATTCTGACCCAAGTCAACATTACAGCAAGGCGCCGTGGCTTAGCTGGTCAAAGCGCTTGTCTTGTAAACAGGAGATCCTGGGTTCGATTCCCAGCGGTGCCTTTTAACAGGTGGCTCTGCTCTGTGGGTCCTTTCTTGGAAAGGAAGCCCTTACAGATCCTCCACTTTTCCAACCACAAACCAATTGCAGAGAGACCCACATATCTTGTCCTTCCTACTCCCCAAATGCCTGAACTCAATTCAACGAACTGGCACAAGCCAGGAAAAAACACTCCACACATGTCTCTGTGGAGCAATGGATAGCGCATTGGACTTCTAGACTGCCAGATGAGGCCATTTAAAGGTTGTGGGTTCGAGTCCCACCGGAGTCGTTACATTTGGCATTCTGTTAATGGCGCTTGGCCAACAAACACATATTCTCTCTGGCCACCCCTCCAGAGTTATAAAACTCTAAGTCTCACTTTCTTAGTGGGTACATGCAAGTTGGTGCTGTGGCTTAGTTGGTTAAAGCGCCTATCTAGTAAACAGGAGATCCTTGTTTTGAATCCCAGCGGTGCCTTTGCTGGTGATCAAGTGCCGCCTTGGGCTGTGAGGTTTTGCTCTCTGTAAAAGGGGGTGCAGAGGAGTGCTAGAGCAGCATGCAATTTAATTTACGAACCACCCCTCAGATGCTGCCGAAGAATGCTGCCCAGAGTCATCTCAGCAATGCAGCATGGCTCAGCTGGTCAAAGAGCTTGCCTTGCAAACACGTGATCCTTGGTTTAGGACTGCTGCAAGCCTGGAAGGAGCTACTGCATGTGGCGCAGAGTGTAGTGCATTGGACTATTAGTCTGCGGTTTGAGACCATATGAAGTTTGTGGGTTTGAGTCAAAACAGATTTGTGACTTCTGGCCTTTCGTTTATCATTAAATTGCACGCTTATGCCCTCGGGCAACAGAAAGTTGTGAAAAATCTCATAAGCTTACCAGCCCGTGGACCTTTGTCCTCACTGCTGGATATTTTGATAAACTTACTCACCATCTGAGTGCTCTGCTTGGTGCTGTGGCGTAGTTGGTTAAAGCGTCTGTCTCGTAAACAGGAGATCCTGGGTTCAAATCCCAGTGGTGCTTTCAGTATCCCTTGTGTGCCTCAAGCATGTGCTTTTCTGAGATCGGACTGCAAACAGGGATAGCAAAGGCAGCAGGCAATTCCATTTCCAAATCAGATCCTGATAATGCTGATGCTCTTTTGAACAGGTCAACAGTTGCTAACAGGCTCTGTGGCACAATATATAGAAAACTGGACTTCTAGACTGCCAGATGAGGGCATTCAAAGGTTAACTAATGGCACTTGGCCAACAATCCCAGAGGCTAGCTGGCCACCCCGAATCAGTTGTCAAAAAAAACATTTTGGGCTGTGCAGAGCCTGGCCGTTGGCCTCTTATCTGGATGCTTTAATTCTCTAAGTGCCGCTCCCTGGGAGAGTGTGTGCAGGTTGACGCCGTGGCTTAGTTGGTTAAAGCTTGTGTCGTAAATCGGACATACTGAATTCAAATCCCAGCACTTTCTTTGCTGGTAATCAAACACCACCTTGGGTTGTGTGGTTTTGCTTTGCTCAATCAGGCGGTACAGAGGAGCGTCAGAGCAGCATGCGATTTCATTTGTCAACCACCCCTCAGCTGCTGCCGAAGAATTCTGACCCAAGTCAACAATACAGCAAGGCGCCGTGGCTTAGCTGGTCAAAGCGCTTGTCTTGTAAACAGGAGATCCTGGGTTCGATTCCCAGCGGTTCCTTTTAACAGGTGGCTCTGCTCTGTGGGTTCTTTCTTGGAAAGGAAGCCCTTACAGATCCTCCACTTTTCCAACCACATACCAATTGCAGAGAGACCCACATATCTTGTCCTTCCCGCTCCCCAAATGCCTGAACTCAATTCAACGGACTGGCACAAGCCAGGAAAAAAAAGCTCCACACATGGCTCTGTGGCGCAATGGATAGCGCATTGGACTTCTAGACTGCCAAATGAGGCCATTCAAAGGTTGTGGGTTCGAAACCCACCAGAGTCGTTACTTTTGGCATTCTGTTAATGGCGGTTGGCCAACAAACACATATTTTCTCTGGCCACCCCTCCAGAGTTATAAACCTCTAAGTCTCACTTTCTTACTGGGTACACGCAAGTTGGTGCTGTGGCTTAGTTGGTTAAAGCGCCTGTCTAGTAAACAGGAGATCCTGGGTTCGAATCCCAGCGGTGCCTTTGCTGGTGATCAAGTGCCGCCTTGGGCTGTAAGGTTTTGCTCTCTGTAAAAAGGGGGTGCAGAGGAGTGCTAGAACAGCATGCAATTTGATTTGCGAACCACCCCTGAGATGCTGCCCAGAGTCATCTCAGCAATGCAGCATGGCTCAGCTGGTCAAAGAGCTTGCCTTGCAAACACGTGATCCTTGGTTTAGGACTGCTGCAAGCCTGGAAGGAGCTACTGCATGTGGCGCAGAGTGTAGTGCATTGGACTATTAGTCTGCGGTTTGACACCATATGAAGTTTGTGGGTTTGAGTCAAAACAGATTGGTGACTTCTGGCCTTTCGTTTATCATTAAATTGCACTCTTATGCCCTCGTGCAACAGAAAGTTGTGAAAAATCTCATAAGCTGACCAGCCCGTGGACATTTGTCCTCACTGCTGGATATTTTGATAAACTTACTCACCATCTGAGTGCTCTGCTTGGTGCTGTGACTTAGTTGGTTAAAGCGTCTGTCTCGTTAACAGGAGATCCTGGATTCAAATCCCAGCGGTGCCTTCAGTATCCCTTGTGTGCCTCAAGCATGTGCTTTTCTGAGATCGGACTGCAAACAGGGATAGCAAAGGCAGCAGGCAGTTCCATTTCCAAATCAGATCCTGATAATGCTGACGCTCTTTTGAACAGGTCAACAGTTGCTGACAGGCTCTGTGGCACAATAGATAGCAAACTGGACTTCTAGACTGCCAGAAGAGGGCATTCAAAGGTTAACTAATGGCACTTGGCCAACAATCCCAGAGGCTAGCTGGCCACCCCGAATAAGATGTCAAAAAAAAACATTTTGGGCTGTGCAGAGCCTGGCCGTTGGCCTCTTATCTGGATGCTTTAATCCTCTAAGTGCCGCTCCCTGGGAGAGTGTGTGCAGGTTGGCGCCGTGGCTTAGTTGGTTAAAGCTTGTGTCGTAAATAGGACATACTGAATTCAAATCCCAGCACTGTCTTTGCTGGTAATCAAACACCACCTTGGGTTGTGTGGTTTTGCTTTGCGCAATCAGGCGGTACAGAGGAGCGTCAGAGCAGCATGCGATTTCATTTGTCAACCACCCCTCAGCTGCTGCCGAAGAATTCTGACCCAAGTCAACAATACAGCAAGGCGCCGTGGCTTAGCTGGTCAAAGCGCTTGTCTTGTAAACAGGAGATCCTGGGTTCGATTCCCAGCAGTGCCTTTTAACAGGTGGCTCTGCTCTGTGGGTTCTTTCTTGGAAAGGAAGCCCTTACAGATCCTCCACTTTTCCAACCACATACCAATTGCAGAGAGACCCACATATCTTGTCCTTCCCGCTCCCCAAATGCCTGAACTCAATTCAACGGACTGGCACAAGCCAGGAAAAAAAAGCTCCACACATGGCTCTGTGGCGCAATGGATAGCGCATTGGACTTCTAGACTGCCAAATGAGGCCATTCAAAGGTTGTGGGTTCGAAACCCACCAGAGTCGTTACTTTTGGCATTCTGTTAATGGCGGTTGGCCAACAAACACATATTTTCTCTGGCCACCCCTCCAGAGTTATAAACCTCTAAGTCTCACTTTCTTACTGGGTACACGCAAGTTGGTGCTGTGGCTTAGTTGGTTAAAGCGCCTGTCTAGTAAACAGGAGATCCTGGGTTCGAATCCCAGCGGTGCCTTTGCTGGTGATCAAGTGCCGCCTTGGGCTGTAAGGTTTTGCTCTCTGTAAAAAGGGGGTGCAGAGGAGTGCTAGAACAGCATGCAATTTGATTTGCGAACCACCCCTGAGATGCTGCCCAGAGTCATCTCAGCAATGCAGCATGGCTCAGCTGGTCAAAGAGCTTGCCTTGCAAACACGTGATCCTTGGTTTAGGACTGCTGCAAGCCTGGAAGGAGCTACTGCATGTGGCGCAGAGTGTAGTGCATTGGACTATTAGTCTGCGGTTTGACACCATATGAAGTTTGTGGGTTTGAGTCAAAACAGATTGGTGACTTCTGGCCTTTCGTTTATCATTAAATTGCACTCTTATGCCCTCGTGCAACAGAAAGTTGTGAAAAATCTCATAAGCTGACCAGCCCGTGGACATTTGTCCTCACTGCTGGATATTTTGATAAACTTACTCACCATCTGAGTGCTCTGCTTGGTGCTGTGACTTAGTTGGTTAAAGCGTCTGTCTCGTTAACAGGAGATCCTGGATTCAAATCCCAGCGGTGCCTTCAGTATCCCTTGTGTGCCTCAAGCATGTGCTTTTCTGAGATCGGACTGCAAACAGGGATAGCAAAGGCAGCAGGCAGTTCCATTTCCAAATCAGATCCTGATAATGCTGACGCTCTTTTGAACAGGTCAACAGTTGCTGACAGGCTCTGTGGCACAATAGATAGCAAACTGGACTTCTAGACTGCCAGAAGAGGGCATTCAAAGGTTAACTAATGGCACTTGGCCAACAATCCCAGAGGCTAGCTGGCCACCCCGAATAAGATGTCAAAAAAAAACATTTTGGGCTGTGCAGAGCCTGGCCGTTGGCCTCTTATCTGGATGCTTTAATCCTCTAAGTGCCGCTCCCTGGGAGAGTGTGTGCAGGTTGGCGCCGTGGCTTAGTTGGTTAAAGCTTGTGTCGTAAATAGGACATACTGAATTCAAATCCCAGCACTGTCTTTGCTGGTAATCAAACACCACCTTGGGTTGTGTGGTTTTGCTTTGCGCAATCAGGCGGTACAGAGGAGCGTCAGAGCAGCATGCGATTTCATTTGTCAACCACCCCTCAGCTGCTGCCGAAGAATTCTGACCCAAGTCAACAATACAGCAAGGCGCCGTGGCTTAGCTGGTCAAAGCGCTTGTCTTGTAAACAGGAGATCCTGGGTTCGATTCCCAGCGGTGCCTTTTAACAGGTGGCTCTGCTCTGTGGGTTCTTTCTTGGAAAGGAAGCCCTTACAGATCCTCCACTTTTCCAACCACAAACCAATTGCAGAGAGACCCACATATCTTGTCCTTCCTACTCCCCAAATGCCTGAACTCAATTCAACGAACTGGCACAAGCCAGGAAAAAACACTCCACACATGTCTCTGTGGCGCAATGGATAGCGCATTGGACTTCTAAACTGCCAGATGAGGCCATTTAAAGGTTGTGGGTTCGAGTCCCACCGGAGTCGTTTCATTTGGCATTCTGTTAATGGCGCTTGGCCAACAAACACATATTCTCTCTGGCCACCCCTCCAGAGTTATAAAACTCTAAGTCTCACTTTCTTAATGGGTACATGCAAGTTGGTGCTGTGGCTTAGTTGGTTAAAGCGCCTATCTAGTAAACAGGAGATCCTGGGTTTGAATCCCAGCGGTGCCTTTGCTGGTGATCAAGTGCTGCCTTGGGCTGTGAGGTTTTGCTCTCTGTAAAAGGGGGTGCAGAGGAGTGCTAGAGCAGCATGCAATTTAATTACGAACCACCCCTCAGATGCTGCCGAAGAATGCTGCCCAGAGTCATCTCAGCAATGCAGCATGGCTCAGCTGGTCAAAGAGCTTGCCTTGCAAACACGTGATCCTTGGTTTAGGACTGCTGCAAGCCTGGAAGGAGCTACTGCATGTGGCGCAGAGTGTAGTGCATTGGACTATTAGTCTGCGGTTTGAGACCATATGAAGTTTGTGGGTTTGAGTCAAAACAGATTTGTGACTTCTGGCCTTTCGTTTATCATTAAATTGCACGCTTATGCCCTCGGGCAACAGAAAGTTGTGAAAAATCTCATAAGCTCATAAGGTTGGCGCCGTGGCTTAGTTGGTTAAAGCTTGTGTCGTAAATCGGACATACTGAATTCAAATCCCAGCACTGTCTTTGCTGGTAATCAAACACCACCTTGGGTTGTGTGGTTTGCTTTGCGCAATCAGGCGGTACAGAGGAGCGTCAGAGCAGCATGCGATTTCATTTGTCAACCACCCCTCAGCTGCTGCCGAAGAATTCTGACCCAAGTCAACGATACAGCAAGGTGCCGTGGCTTAGCTGGTCAAAACGCTTGTCTTGTAAACAGGAGATCCTGGGTTCGATTTCCAGCGGTGCCTTTTAACAGGTGGCTCTGCTCTGTGGGTTCTTTCTTGGAAAGGAAGCCCTTACAGATCCTCCACTTTTCCAACCACATACCAATTGCAGAGAGAGCCACATATCTTGTCCTTCCCGCTCCCCAAATGCCTGAACTCAATTCAACGGACTGGCACAAGCCAGGAAAAAAAAGCTCCACACATGGCTCTGTGGCGCAATGGATAGCGCATTGGACTTCTAGACTGCCAAATGAGGCCATTCAAAGGTTGTGGGTTCGAAACCCACCAGAGTCGTTACTTTTGGCATTCTGTTAATGGCGGTTGGCCAACAAACACATATTTTCTCTGGCCACCCCTCCAGAGTTATAAACCTCTAAGTCTCACTTTCTTACTGGGTACATGCAAGTTGGTGCTGTGGCTTAGTTGGTTAAAGCGCCTGTCTAGTAAACAGGAGATCCTGGGTTCGAATCCCAGCGGTGCCTTTGCTGGTGATCAAGTGCCGCCTTGGGCTGTAAGGTTTTGCTCTCTGTAAAAAGGGGGTGCAGAGGAGTGCTAGAACAGCATGCAATTTGATTTGCGAACCACCCCTGAGATGCTGCCCAGAGTCATCTCAGCAATGCAGCATGGCTCAGCTGGTCAAAGAGCTTGCCTTGCAAACACGTGATCCTTGGTTTAGGACTGCTGCAAGCCTGGAAGGAGCTACTGCATGTGGCGCAGAGTGTAGTGCATTGGACTATTAGTCTGCGGTTTGACACCATATGAAGTTTGTGGGTTTGAGTCAAAACAGATTGGTGACTTCTGGCCTTTCGTTTATCATTAAATTGCACTCGTATGCCCTCGTGCAACAGAAAGTTGTGAAAAATCTCATAAGCTGACCAGCCCGTGAACATTTGTCCTCACTGCTGGATATTTTGATAAACTTACTCACCATCTGAGTGCTCTGCTTGGTGCTGTGGCTTAGTTGGTTAAAGCGTCTGTCTCGTTAACAGGAGATCCTGGATTCAAATCCCAGCGGTGCCTTCAGTATCCCTTGTGTGCCTCAAGCATGTGCTTTTCTGAGATCGGACTGCAAACAGGGATAGCAAAGGCAGCAGGCAGTTCCATTTCCAAATCAGATCCTGATAATGCTGACGCTCTTTTGAACAGGTCAACAGTTGCTGACAGGCTCTGTGGCACAATAGATAGCAAACTGGACTTCTAGACTGCCAGAAGAGGGCATTCAAAGGTTAACTAATGGCACTTGGCCAACAATCCCAGAGGCTAGCTGGCCACCCCGAATAAGTTGTCAAAAAAAAACATTTTGGGCTGTGCAGAGCCTGGCCGTTGGCCTCTTATCTGGATGCTTTAATCCTCTAAGTGCCGCTCCCTGGGAGAGTGTGTGCAGGTTGGCGCCGTGGCTTAGTTGGTTAAAGCTTGTGTCGTAAATAGGACATACTGAATTCAAATCCCAGCACTGTCTTTGCTGGTAATCAAACACCACCTTGGGTTGTGTGGTTTTGCTTTGCGCAATCAGGCGGTACAGAGGAGCGTCAGAGCAGCATGCAATTTCATTTGTCAACCACCCCTCAGCTGCTGCCGAAGAATTCTGACCCAAGTCAACAATACAGCAAGGCGCCGTGGCTTAGCTGGTCAAAGCGCTTGTCTTGTAAACAGGAGATCCTGGGTTCGATTCCCAGCGGTGCCTTTTAACAGGTGGCTCTGCTCTGTGGGTTCTTTCTTGGAAAGGAAGCCCTTACAGATCCTCCACTTTTCCAACCACAAACCAATTGCAGAGAGACCCACATATCTTGTCCTTCCTACTCCCCAAATGCCTGAACTCAATTCAACGAACTGGCACAAGCCAGGAAAAAACACTCCACACATGTCTCTGTGGCGCAATGGATAGCGCATTGGACTTCTAGACTGCCAGATGAGGCCATTTAAAGGTTGTGGGTTCGAGTCCCACCGGAGTCGTTACATTTGGCATTCTGTTAATGGCGCTTGGCCAACAAACACATATTCTCCCTGGCCACCCCTCCAGAGTTATAAAACTCTAAGTCTCACTTTCTTAGTTGGCACATGCAAGTTGGTGCTGTGGCTAAGTTGGTTAAAGCGCCTATCTAGTAAACAGGAGGTCCTGGGTTTGAATCCCAGCGGTGCCTTTGCTGGTGATCAAGTGCCGCCTTGGGCTGTGAGGTTTTGCTCTCTGTAAAAGGGGGTGCAGAGGAGTGCTAGAGCAGCATGCAATTTAATTTACGAACCACCCCTCAGATGCTGCCGAAGAATGCTGCCCAGAGTCATCTCAGCAATGCAGCATGGCTCAGCTGGTCAAAGAGCTTGCCTTGCAAACACGTGATCCTTGGTTTAGGACTGCTGCAAGCCTGGAAGGAGCTACTGCATGTGGCGCAGAGTGTAGTGCATTGGACTATTAGTCTGCGGTTTGAGACCATATGAAGTTTGTGGGTTTGAGTCAAAACAGATTTGTGACTTCTGGCCTTTCGTTTATCATTAAATTGCACGCTTATGCCCTCGGGCAACAGAAAGTTGTGAAAAATCTCATAAGCTTACCAGCCCGTGGACCTTTGTCCTCACTGCTGGATATTTTGATAAACTTACTCACCATCTGAGTGCTCTGCTTGGTGCTGTGGCGTAGTTGGTTAAAGCGTCTGTCTCGTAAACAGAAGATCCTGGGTTCAAATCCCAGTGGTGCTTTCAGTATCCCTTGTGTGCCTCAAGCATGTGCTTTTCTGAGATCGGACTGCAAACAGGGATAGCAAAGGCAGCAGGCAATTCCATTTCCAAATCAGATCCTGATAATGCTGATGCTCTTTTGAACAGGTCAACAGTTGCTAACAGGCTCTGTGGCACAATAGATAGCAAACTGGACTTCTAGACTGCCAGATGAGGGCATTCAAAGGTTAACTAATGGCACTTGGCCAACAATCCCAGAGGCTAGCTGGCCACCCCGAATCAGTTGTCAAAAAAAACATTTTGGGCTGTGCAGAGCCTGGCCGTTGGCCTCTTATCTGGATGCTTTAATCCTCTAAGTGCCGCTCCCTGGGAGAGTGTGTGCAGGTTGGCGCCGTGGCTTAGTTGGTTAAAGCTTGTGTCGTAAATCGGACATACTGAATTCAAATCCCAGCACTGTCTTTGCTGGTAATCAAACACCACCTTGGGTTGTGTGGTTTTGCTTTGCTCAATCAGGCGGTACAGAGGAGCGTCAGAGCAGCATGCGATTTCATTTGTCAACCACCCCTCAGCTGCTGCCGAAGAATTCTGACCCAAGTCAACAATACAGCAAGGCGCCGTGGCTTAGCTGGTCAAAGCGCTTGTCTTGTAAACAGGAGATCCTGGGTTTGATTCCCAGCGGTGCCTTTTAACAGGTGGCTCTGCTCTGTGGGTTCTTTCTTGGAAAGGAAGCCCTTACAGATCCTCCACTTTTCCAACCACATACCAATTGCAGAGAGACCCACATATCTTGTCCTTCCCGCTCCCCAAATGCCTGAACTCAATTCAACGAACTGGCACAAGCCAGGAAAAAAACGCTCCACACATGGCTCTGTGGCGCAATGGATAGCGCATTGGACTTCTAGACTGCCAGATGAGGCCATTCAAAGGTTGTGGGTTCGAGTCCCACCAGAGTCGTTACTTTTGGCATTCTGTTAATGGCGCTTGACCAACAAACACATATGCTCTCTGGCCACCCCTCCAGTTATAAAACTCTAAGTCTCACTTTCTTACTGGGTACATGCAAGTTGGTGCTGTGGCTTAGTTGGTTAAAGCGCCTGTCTAGTAAACAGGAGATCCTGGATTCAAATCCCAGCAGTGCTTTCAGTATCCCTTGTGTGCCTCAAGCATGTGCTTTTCTGAGATCGGACTGCAAACAGGGATAGCAAAGGCAGCAGGCAATTCCATTTCCAAATCAGATCCTGATAATGCTGATGCTCTTTTGAACAGGTCAACAGTTGCTAACAGGCTCTGTGGCACAATAGATAGCAAACTGGACTTCTAGACTGCCAGATGAGGGCATTCAAAGGTTAACTAATGGCACTTGGCCAACAAACCCATAGGCTAGCTGGCCACCCCGAATCAGTTGTCAAAAAAACTATTTTAGGCTGTGCAGAGCCTGGCCGTTGGCCTCTTATCTGGATGCTTTAATCCTCTAAGTGCCGCTCCCTGGGACAGTGTGTGCAGATTGGCGCTGTGGCTTAGTTGGTTAAAGCTTGTGTCGAAAATAGAACATACTGAATTCAAATCCCAGCACTGTCTTTGCTGGTAATCAAACACCACCTTGGGTTGTGTGGTTTGCTTTGCGCAATCAGGCGGTACAGAGGAGCGTCAGAGCAGCATGCGATTTCATTTGTCAACCACCCCTCAGCTGCTGCCGAAGAATTCTGACCCAAGTCAACGATACAGCAAGGTGCCGTGGCTTAGCTGGTCAAAACGCTTGTCTTGTAAACAGGAGATCCTGGGTTCGATTCCCAGCGGTGCCTTTTAACAGGTGGCTCTGCTCTGTGGGTTCTTTCTTGGAAAGGAAGCCCTTACAGATCCTCCACTTTTCCAACCACATACCAATTGCAGAGAGACCCACATATCTTGTCCTTCCCGCTCCCCAAATGCCTGAACTCAATTCAACGGACTGGCACAAGCCAGGAAAAAAAAGCTCCACACATGGCTCTGTGGCGCAATGGATAGCGCATTGGACTTCTAGACTGCCAAATGAGGCCATTCAAAGGTTGTGGGTTCGAAACCCACCAGAGTCGTTACTTTTGGCATTCTGTTAATGGCGGTTGGCCAACAAACACATATTTTCTCTGGCCACCCCTCCAGAGTTATAAACCTCTAAGTCTCACTTTCTTACTGGGTACATGCAAGTTGGTGCTGTGGCTTAGTTGGTTAAAGCGCCTGTCTAGTAAACAGGAGATCCTGGGTTCGAATCCCAGCGGTGCCTTTGCTGGTGATCAAGTGCCGCCTTGGGCTGTAAGGTTTTGCTCTCTGTAAAAAGGGGGTGCAGAGGAGTGCTAGAACAGCATGCAATTTGATTTGCGAACCACCCCTGAGATGCTGCCCAGAGTCATCTCAGCAATGCAGCATGGCTCAGCTGGTCAAAGAGCTTGCCTTGCAAACACGTGATCCTTGGTTTAGGACTGCTGCAAGCCTGGAAGGAGCTACTGCATGTGGCGCAGAGTGTAGTGCATTGGACTATTAGTCTGCGGTTTGACACCATATGAAGTTTGTGGGTTTGAGTCAAAACAGATTGGTGACTTCTGGCCTTTCGTTTATCATTAAATTGCACTCTTATGCCCTCGTGCAACAGAAAGTTGTGAAAAATCTCATAAGCTGACCAGCCCGTGGACATTTGTCCTCACTGCTGGATATTTTGATAAACTTACTCACCATCTGAGTGCTCTGCTTGGTGCTGTGGTTTAGTTGGTTAAAGCGTCTGTCTCGTTAACAGGAGATCCTGGATTCAAATCCCAGCGGTGCCTTCAGTATCCCTTGTGTGCCTCAAGCATGTGCTTTTCTGAGATCGGACTGCAAACAGGGATAGCAAAGGCAGCAGGCAGTTCCATTTCCAAATCAGATCCTGATAATGCTGACGCTCTTTTGAACAGGTCAACAGTTGCTGACAGGCTCTGTGACACAATAGATAGCAAACTGGACTTCTAGACTGCCAGAAGAGGGCATTCAAAGGTTAACTAATGGCACTTGGCCAACAATCCCAGAGGCTAGCTGGCCACCCCGAATAAGTTGTCAAAAAAAAACATTTTGGGCTGTGCAGAGCCTGGCCGTTGGCCTCTTATCTGGATGCTTTAATCCTCTAAGTGCCGCTCCCTGGGAGAGTGTGTGCAGGTTGGCGCCGTGGCTTAGTTGGTTAAAGCTTGTGTCGTAAATAGGACATACTGAATTCAAATCCCAGCACTGTCTTTGCTGGTAATCAAACACCACCTTGGGTTGTGTGGTTTTGCTTTGCGCAATCAGGCGGTACAGAGGAGCGTCAGAGCAGCATGCGATTTCATTTGTCAACCACCCCTCAGCTGCTGCCGAAGAATTCTGACCCAAGTCAACATTACAGCAAGGCGCCGTGGCTTAGCTGGTCAAAGCGCTTGTCTTGTAAACAGGAGATCCTGGGTTCGATTCCCAGCGGTGCCTTTTAACAGGTGGCTCTGCTCTGTGGGTCCTTTCTTGGAAAGGAAGCCCTTACAGATCCTCCACTTTTCCAACCACAAACCAATTGCAGAGAGACCCACATATCTTGTCCTTCCTACTCCCCAAATGCCTGAACTCAATTCAACGAACTGGCACAAGCCAGGAAAAAACACTCCACACATGTCTCTGTGGCGCAATGGATAGCGCATTGGACTTCTAGACTGCCAGATGAGGCCATTTAAAGGTTGTGGGTTCGAGTCCCACCGGAGTCGTTACATTTGGCATTCTGTTAATGGCGCTTGGCCAACAAACACATATTCTCTCTGGCCACCCCTCCAGAGTTATAAAACTCTAAGTCTCACTTTCTTAGTGGGTACATGCAAGTTGGTGCTGTGGCTAAGTTGGTTAAAGCGCCTATCTAGTAAACAGGAGGTCCTGGGTTTGAATCCCAGCGGTGCCTTTGCTGGTGATCAAGTGCCGCCTTGGGCTGTGAGGTTTTGCTCTCTGTAAAAGGGGGTGCAGAGGAGTGCTAGAGCAGCATGCAATTTAATTTACGAACCACCCCTCAGATGCTGCCGAAGAATGCTGCCCAGAGTCATCTCAGCAATGCAGCATGGCTCAGCTGGTCAAAGAGCTTGCCTTGCAAACACGTGATCCTTGGTTTAGGACTGCTGCAAGCCTGGAAGGAGCTACTGCATGTGGCGCAGAGTGTAGTGCATTGGACTATTAGTCTGCGGTTTGAGACCATATGAAGTTTGTGGGTTTGAGTCAAAACAGATTTGTGACTTCTGGCCTTTCGTTTATCATTAAATTGCACGCTTATGCCCTCGGGCAACAGAAAGTTGTGAAAAATCTCATAAGCTTACCAGCCCGTGGACCTTTGTCCTCACTGCTGGATATTTTGATAAACTTACTCACCATCTGAGTGCTCTGCTTGGTGCTGTGGCGTAGTTGGTTAAAGCGTCTGTCTCGTAAACAGGAGATCCTGGGTTCAAATCCCAGTGGTGCTTTCAGTATCCCTTGTGTGCCTCAAGCATGTGAATTCAAATCCCAGCACTGTCTTTGCTGGTAATCAAACACCACCTTGGGTTGTGTGGTTTTGCTTTGCTCAATCAGGCGGTACAGAGGAGCGTCCATTTGTCAACCACCCCTCAGCTGCTGCCGAAGAATTCTGACCCAAGTCAACAATACAGCAAGGCGCCGTGGCTTAGCTGGTCAAAGCGCTTGTCTTGTAAACAGGAGATCCTGGGTTCGATTCCCAGCGGTGCCTTTTAACAGGTGGCTCTGCTCTGTGGGTTCTTTCTTGGAAAGGAAGCCCTTACAGATCCTCCACTTTTCCAACCACATACCAATTGCAGAGAGAGACCCACATATCTTGTCCTTCCTACTCCCCAAATGCCTGAACTCAATTCAACGAACTGGCACAAGCCAGGAAAAAAACGCTCCACACATGGCTCTGTGGCGCAATGGATAGCGCATTGGACTTCTAGACTGCCAGATGAGGCCATTCAAAGGTTGTGGGTTCGAGTCCCACCAGAGTCGTTACTTTTGGCATTCTGTTAATGGCGCTTGACCAACAAACACAGATGCTCTCTGGCCACCCCTCCAGTTATAAAACTCTAAGTCTCACTTTCTTACTGGGTACATGCAAGTTGGTGCTGTGGCTTAGTTGGTTAAAGCGCCTGTCTAGTAAACAGGAGATCCTGGATTCAAATCCCAGCGGTGCTTTCAGTATCCCTTGTGTGCCTCAAGCATGTGCTTTTCTGAGATCGGACTGCAAACAGGGATAGCAAAGGCAGCAGGCAATTCCATTTCCAAATCAGATCCTGATAATGCTGATGCTCTTTTGAACAGGTCAACAGTTGCTAACAGGCTCTGTGGCACAATAGATAGCAAACTGGACTTCTAGACTGCCAGATGAGGGCATTCAAAGGTTAACTAATGGCACTTGGCCAACAAACCCATAGGCTAGCTGGCCACCCCGAATCAGTTGTCAAAAAAACTATTTTAGGCTGTGCAGAGCCTGGCCGTTGGCCTCTTATCTGGATGCTTTAATCCTCTAAGTGCCGCTCCCTGGGACAGTGTGTGCAGATTGGCGCTGTGGCTTAGTTGGTTAAAGCTTGTGTCGAAAATAGAACATACTGAATTCAAATCCCAGCACTGTCTTTGCTGGTAATCAAACACCACCTTGGGTTGTGTGGTTTGCTTTGCGCAATCAGGCGGTACAGAGGAGCGTCAGAGCAGCATGCGATTTCATTTGTCAACCACCCCTCAGCTGCTGCCGAAGAATTCTGACCCAAGTCAACGATACAGCAAGGTGCCGTGGCTTAGCTGGTCAAAACGCTTGTCTTGTAAACAGGAGATCCTGGGTTCGATTCCCAGCGGTGCCTTTTAACAGGTGGCTCTGCTCTGTGGGTTCTTTCTTGGAAAGGAAGCCCTTACAGATCCTCCACTTTTCCAACCACATACCAATTGCAGAGAGACCCACATATCTTGTCCTTCCCGCTCCCCAAATGCCTGAACTCAATTCAACGGACTGGCACAAGCCAGGAAAAAAAAGCTCCACACATGGCTCTGTGGCGCAATGGATAGCGCATTGGACTTCTAGACTGCCAGATGAGGCCATTCAAAGGTTGTGTGTTCGAGTCCCACCAGAGTCGTTACTTTTGGCATTCTGTTAATGGCGGTTGGCCAACAAACACATATTTTCTCTGGCCACCCCTCCAGAGTTATAAACCTCTAAGTCTCACTTTCTTACTGGGTACATGCAAGTTGGTGCTGTGGCTTAGTTGGTTAAAGCGCCTGTCTAGTAAACAGGAGATCCTGGATTCGAATCCCAGCGGTGCCTTTGCTGGTGAACAAGTGCCGCCTTGGGCTGTAAGGTTTTGCTCTCTGTAAAAAGGGGGTGCAGAGGAGTGCTAGAGCAGCATGCAATTTAATTTGCGAACCACCCCTCAGATGCTGCCCAGAGTCATCTCAGCAATGCAGCATGGCTCAGCTGGTCAAAGAGCTTGCCTTGGCAAACACGTGATCCTTGGTTTAGGACTGCTGCAAGCCTGGAAGGAGCTACTGCATGTGGCGCAGAGTGTAGTGCATTGGACTATTAGTCTGCGGTTTGACACCACATGAAGTTTGTGGGTTTGAGTCAAAACAGATTGGTGACTTCTGGCCTTTCGTTTATCATTAAATTGCACTCTTATGCCCTCGTGCAACAGAAAGTTGTGAAAAATCTCATAAGCTGACCAGCCCGTGGACATTTGTCCTCACTGCTGGATATTTTGATAAACTTACTCACCATCTGAGCGCTCTGCTTGGTGCTGTGGCTTAATTGGTTAAAGCGTCTGTCTCGTAAACAGGAGATCCTGGATTCAAATCCCAGCGGTGCCTTCAGTATCCCTTGTGTGCCTCAAGCATGTGCTTTTCTGAGATCGGACTGCAAACAGGGATAGCAAAGGCAGCAGGCAATTCCATTTCCAAATCAGATCCTGATAATGCTGACGCTCTTTTGAACAGGTCAACAGTTGCTGACAGGCTCTGTGGCACAATAGATAGCAAACTGGACTTCTAGACTGCCAGATGAGGGCATTCAAAGGTTAACTAATGGCACTTGGCCAACAATCCCAGAGGCTAGTTGGCCACCCCGAATCAGTTGTCAAAAAAAAACATTTTGGGCTGTGCAGAGCCTGGCCGTTGGCCTCTTATCTGGATGCTTTAATCCTCTAAGTGCCGCTCCCTGGGAGAGTGTGTGCAGGTTGGCGCCGTGGCTTAGTTGGTTAAAGCTTGTGTCGTAAATAGGACATATTGAATTCAAATCCCAGCACTGTCTTTGCTGGTAATCAAACACCACCTTGGGTTATGTGGTTTTGCTTTGCGCAATCAGGCGGTACAGAGGAGCGTCAGAGCAGCATGCGATTTCATTTGTCAACCACCCCTCATGTGCTGCTGAAGAATTCTGACCCAAGTCAACAATACAGCAAGGCGCCGTGGCTTAGCTGGTCAAAGCGCTTGTCTTGTAAACAGGAGGTCCTGGGTTCGATTCCCAGCGGTGCCTTTTAACAGGTGGCTCTGCTCTGTGGGTTCTTTCTTGGAAAGGAAGCCCTTACAGATCCTCCACCTTTCCAACCACATACCAATTGCAGAGAGACCCACATATCTTGTCCTTCCCGCTCCCGAAATGCCTGAACTCAATTCAACGAACTGGCACAAGCCAGGAAAAAAACACTCCACACATGGCTCAGTGGCGCAATGGTAGCGCATTGGACTTCTAGACTGCCAGATGATGCCATTCAAAGGTTGTGGGTTCGAGTTCCACCAGAGTCGTTACTTTTGGCATTCTGTTAATGGTGCTTGACCAACAAACACATATGCTCTCTGGCCACCCCTCCAGTTATAAAACTCTAAGTCTCACTTTCTTACTGTGTACATGCAAGTTGGTGCTGTGGCTTAGTTGGTTAAAGCGCCTGTCTAGTAAACAGGGGATCCTAGGTTCGAATCCCAGCAGTGACTTTGCTGGTGTTCAAGTGCTTCCTTGGGCTTTGAGGTTTTGCTCTCCGTAAAAAGGGGGTGCAGAGGAGTGCTAGAGCAGCATGCAATTTAATTTGCGAACCACCCCCTCAGATGCTGCCGAAGAATGCTGCCCAGAGTCATCTCAACAATGCAGCATGGCTCAACTGGTCAAAGAGCTTGCCTTGCAAACAAGTGATCCTTCGTTTAGGACTGCTGCAAGCCTGGAAGGACCTACTGCATGTGGCGCAGAGAGTAGCGCATTGGACTCTTAGTCTGCGGTTTGAGGCAATATTAAATTTGTGGGTTTGAGTCAAAACAGATTGGTGACTTCTGGCCTTTCGTTTATCATTAAATTGCGCGCTTATGCCCTCGGGCAACAGAAAGTTGTGAAAAATCTCATAAGCTGACCAGCCCTTGGAACTTTGTCCTCACCGCTGAATGTTTTGATCAACTTACTCACCCTCCCAGTGCTATGCTTGGCACCGTGGCTTAGTTGGTTAAAGGGTCTGTCTAGTAAACAGGAGATCCTTGGTTCAAATCCCAGCTGTGCCTTAATCATGTACTCTTCTGAGATCGGACAGCAAACAGGGATAGCAAAGGCAGCAGGCGATTCTATTTCCAAACCAGATCCTGATAATGCTGACACTCTTTTGAACAGGTAAACTGTTGCTGACAGGCTCTGTGGCACAATAGATAGCAAACTGGACTTCTAGACTGCCAGATGAGGCCATTCAAAGGTTAACTAATGGCACTTGGCCAACAAACCCAGAGGCTAGCTGGCCACCCCGAATCAGTTGTCAAAAAAAAAAACATTTTGGGCTGTGCAGAGCCTGGCCGTTGGCCTCTTATCTGGATGCTTTAATCCTCTAAGTGCCCCTCCATGAGAGAGTGTGTGCAGGTTGGCGCCGTGGCTTAGTTGGTTAAAGCTTGTGTTGTAAATAGGACATACTGAATTCAAATCCCAGCACTGTCTTTGCTGGTAATCAAACACCACCTTGGGTTGTGTGGCTGAGATCAGGCAACACAAGCGCTTTACACAATCAGGCGGTACAGAGGAGCAGCATGCGATTTCATTTGCCAACCACCCCTCAGCTGCTGCCGACGAATTCTGACCCAAGTCAGCAATGCAGAAGGGCGCCGTGGCTTAGCTGGTCAAAGCGCTTGCCTTGTAAACAGGAGATCCTGGGTTCGATTCCCAGCGGTGCCTTTTAACAGGTGGCTCTGCTCTGTGGGTTCTTTCTTGGAAAGGAAGCCCTTACAGATCCTCCACTTTTCCAACCACATTCCAATTGCAGAGAGACCCACATATCTTGTCCTTCCCGCTCCCCAAATGCCTGAACTGAATTCAACGGACTGGCACAAGCCAGGAAAAAAAAGCTCCACACATGGCTCTGTGGCGCAATGGATAGCGCGTTGGACTTCTAGACTGCCAGATGAGGCCATTCAAAGGTTGTGTGTTCGAGTCCCACCAGAGTCATTACTTTTGGCATTCTGTTAATGGCGGTTGGCCAACAAACACATAGTCTCTCTGGCCACCCCTCCAGAGTTATAAACCTCTAAGTCTCACTTTCTTACTGGGTACATGCAAGTTGGTGCTGAGGCTTAGTTGGTTAAAGTGCCTGTCTAGTAAACAGGAGATCCTGGGTTCGAATCCCAGCGGTGCCTTTGCTGGTGAACAAGTGCCGCCTTGGGCTGTAAGGTTTTGCTCTCTGTAAAAAGGGGGTGCAGAGGAGTGCTAGAGCAGCATGCAATTTAATTTGCGAACCACCCCTCAGATGCTGCTGAAGAATGCTGCCCAGAGTCATCTCAGCAATGCAGCATGGCTCAGCTGGTCAAAGAGCTTGCCTTGCAAACACGTGATCCTTGGTTTAGGACTGCTGCAAGCCTGGAAGGAGCTACTGCATGTGGCGCAGAGTATAGTGCATTGGACTATTAGTCTGCGGTTTGACACCATATGAAGTTTGTGGGTTTGAGTCAAAACAGATTGGTCACTTCTGGCCTTTCGTTTATCATTAAATTGCACTCTTATGCCCTCGTGCAACAGAAAGTTGTGAAAAATCTCATAAGCTGACCAGCCCGTGGACCTTTGTCCTCACTGCTGGATATTTTGATAAACTTACTCACCATCTGAGTGTACTGCTTGGTGCTGTGGCATAGTTGGTTAAAGCGTCTGTCTCGTAAACAGGAGATCCTGGATTCAAATCCCAGCGGTGCCTTCAGTATCCCTTGTGTGCCTCAAGCATGTGCTTTTCTGAGATCGGACTGCAAACAGGGATAGCAAAGGCAGCAGGCAATTCCATTTCCAAAATAGATCCTGATAATGCTGATGCTCTTTTGAACAGGTCAACAGTTGCTGACAGGCTCTGTGGCACAATAGATAGCAAACTGGACTTCTAGACTGCCAGATGAGGGCATTCAAAGGTTAACTAATGGCACTTGGCCAACAATCCCAGAGGCTAGCTGGCCACCCCGAATCAGTTGTCAAAAAAAACATTTTGGGCTGTGCAGAGCCTGGCCGTTGGCCTCTTATCTGGATGCTTTAATCCTCTAAGTGCCGCTCCCTGGGAGAGTGTGAGCAGGTTGGCGCCGTGGCTTAGTTGGTTAAAGCTTGTGTCGTAAATAGGACATACTGAATTCAAATCCCAGCACTGTCTTTGCTGGTAATCAAACACCACCTTGGGTTGTGTGATTTTGCTTTGCGCAATCAGGCGGTACAGAGGAGCGTCAGAGCAGCATGCGATTTCATTTGTCAACCACCCCTCAGCTGCTGCTGAAGAATTCTGACCCAAGTCAACAATACAGCAAGGCGCCGTGGCTAAGCTGGTTAAAGCGCTTGTCTTGTAAACAGGAGATCCTGGGTTCGATTCACAGCGGTGCCTTTTAACAGGGGGCTCTGCTCTGTGGGTTCTTTCTTGGAAAGGAAGCCCTTACAGATCCTCCACTTTTCCAACCACAAACCAATTGCAGAGAGACCCACATATCTTGTCCTTCCCACTCCCCAAATGCCTGAACTCAATTCAACGAACTGGCACAAGCCAGGAAACAAACGCTCCACACATGGCTCTGTGGCGCAATGGATAGCGCATTGGACTTCTAGACTGCCAGATGAGGCCATTCAAAGGTTGTGGGTTCGAGTCCCACCAGAGTCGTTACTTTTGGCATTCTGTTAATGGCGCTTGGCCAACAAACACATAGTCTCTCTGGCCACCCCTCTGGAGTTATAAAACTCTAAGTCTCACTTTCTTAGTAGGTACATGCAAGTTGGTGCTGTGGCTTAGTTGGTTAAAGCGCCTGTCTAGTAAACAGGAGATCTTGGGTTCGAATCCCAGCGGTGCCTTTGCTGGTGATCAAGTGCCGCCTTGGGCTGTGAGGTTTTGCTCTCTGTAAAAAGGGGGTGCAGAGGAGTGCTAGAGCAACATGCAATTTAATTTGCGAACCACCCCTCAGATGCTGCCGAAGAATGCGGCCCAGAGTCATCTCAGCAATGCAGCATGGCTCAGCTGGTCAAAGAGCTTGCCTTGCAAACACGTGATCCTTGGTTTAGGACTGCTGCAAGCCTGGAAGGAGCTACTGCATGTGGCGCAGAGTGTAGTGCATTGGACTATTAGTCTGCGGTTTGACACCATATGAAGTTTGTGGGTTTGAGTCAAAACAGATTGGTGACTTCTGGCCTTTCGTTTATCATTAAATTGCACTCTTATGCCGTCGTGCAACAGAAAGTTGTGAAAAATCTCATAAGCTGACCAGCCCGTGGACATTTGTCCTCACTGCTGGATATTTTGATAAACTTACTCACCATCTGAGTGTTCTGCTTGGTGCTGTGGCTTAGTTGGTTAAAGCGTCTGTCTCGTAAACAGGAGATCCTGGATTCAAATCCCAGCGGTGCCTTCAGTATCCCTTGTGTGCCTTAAGCATGTGCTTTTCTGAGATCGGACTGCAAACAGGGATAGCAAAGGCAGCAGGCAATTCCATTTCCAAATCAGATCCTGATAATGCTGACGCTCTTTTGAACAGGTCAGCAGTTGCTGACAGGCTCTGTGGCACAATAGATAGCAAACTGGACTTCTAGACTGCCAGATGAGGGCATTCAAAGGTCAACTAATGGCACTTGGCCAATAATCCCAGAAGCTAGCTGGCCACCCCGAATCAGTTGTCAAAAAAAAACATTTTGGGCTGTGCAGAGCCTGGCCGTTGGCCTCTTATCTGGATGCTTTAATCCTCTAAAATCCACTCCCTGGGAGAGTGTGTGCAGGTTGGCGCCGTGGCTTAGTTGGTTAAAGCTTGTGTCGTAAATAGGACATACTGAATTCAAATCCCAGCACTGTCTTTGCTGGTAATCAAACACCACCTTGGGTTGTGTGGTTTTTGCTTTGCGCAATCAGGCGGTACAGAGGAGCGTCAGAGCAGCATGCGATTTCATTTGTCAACCACCCCTCAGCTGCTGCCGAAGAATTCTGACCCAAGTCAACAATACAGCAAGGCGCCGTGGCTTAGCTGGTCAAAGCGCTTGTCTTGTAAACAGGAGATCCTGGGTTCGATTCCCAGCGGTGCCTTTTAACAGGTGGCTCTGCTCTGTGGGTTCTTTCTTGGAAAGGAAGCCCTTACAGATCCTCCACCTTTCCAACCACATACCAATTGCAGAGAGACCCACATATCTTGTCCTTCCCGCTCCCCAAATGCCTGAACTCAATTCAACGAACTGGCACAAGCCAGGAAAAAAACACTCCACACATGGCTCTGTGGCGCAATGGATAGCGCATTGGACTTCTAGACTGCCAGATGAGGCCATTCAAAGGTTGTGGGTTCGAGTCCCACCAGAGTCGTTACTTTTGGCATTCTGTTAATGGCGGTTGGCCAACAAACACATATTTTCTCTGGCCACCCCTCCAGAGTTATAAACCTCTAAGTCTCACTTTCTTACTGGGTACATGCAAGTTGGTGCTGTGGCTTAGTTGGTTAAAGCACCTGTCTAGTAAACAGGAGATCCTGGGTTCTAATCCCAGTGGTGCCTTTGCTGGTAATCAAGTGCCAACTTGGGCTGTGAGATTTTGCTCTCCGTAAAAAGGGGGTGAAGAGGAGCGCTAGGGCAGCATGCAATTAAATTTGCGAACCACCCCTTAGATGCTGCCGAAGAATACTGCCCAAAGTCTTCTCAGAAATGCAGCATGGCTCAGCTGGTCAAAGAGCTTGCCTTGCAAACAGGTGATCCTTGGTTTCGGACCACTGCAAGCCTTTAAGGAGCTACTGCATGTGGCGCAGAGTGTAGCGCATTGCACTGTTAGTCTGCGGTGTGAGCCCATATGAAGTTTGTGGGTTTGAGTCAAAACAGATTGTTGACTTCTGGCCTTTCGTTAATCATTAAATTGCATACTTATGCCCTCAGGCAACAGAAAGTTGTGAAAAATCTCATAAGCTGACCAGCCCGTGGACCTTTGTCCTAACCTCTGGATGTTTTGATCAACTTACTCACCCTCCCAGTGCTCTGCTTGGCACCGTGGCTTAGTTGGTTAAAGCGTCTGTCTAATAAACAGGAGATCCTGGGTTCAAATCCCAGCGGTACCTTCAGCATCCTTTGTGTGCCTTAAGCCTGTGCTTTTCTGAGATCGGACAGCAAACAGGGATAGCAAAGGCAGCAGGCGATTCCATTATCCAAACCAGATCCTGATAATGCTGACGCTCTTTTGAACAGGTCAACAGTTGCTGACAGGCTCAGTGGCACAATAGTGTGTGCATTGCTGAGATGACTCTGGGCACTCCTCTGCACCCCCTTTTTACAGAGAGCAAAACCTCACAGCCCAGGGCGGCACTTGATCACCAGCAAAGGCACCGCTGGCATTCAAACCCAGGATCTCCTGTTTACTAGACAGGCGCTTTAACCAACTAAGCCAAGGCACCAACCTGCACACACTCTCCCAGGGAGCGGCACTTAGAGAATTAAAGCATCCAGATAAGAGGCCAATGGCCAGGCTTTGCACAGCCCAAAATGTTTTTTTTTGACAACTGATTCGGGGTGGCCAGCTAGCCTCTGGGATTGTTGGCCAAGTGCCATTAGTTAACCTTTGAATGCCCTCATCTGGCAGTCTAGAAGTCCAGTTTGCTATCTATTGTGCCACAGAGCCTGTCAGCAACTGTTGACCTGTTCAAAAGAGCATCAGCATTATCAGGATCTGATTTGGAAATGGAATTGCCTGCTGCCTTTGCTATCCCTGTTTGCAGTCCGATCTCAGAAAAGCACATGCTTGAGGCACACAAGGGATGCTGAAGGCACCACTGGGATTTGAATTCAGGATCTCCTGTTTACGAGACTGATGCTTTAACCAACTAAGCCACAGCACCAAGCAGAGCTCTCAGATGGTGAATAAGTTTATCAAAATATCCAGCAGTGAGGACAAAGGTCCACGGGCTGGTCAGCTTATGAGATTTTGGGGAGCGGGAAGGACAAGATATGTGGGTCTCTCTGCAATTGGTATGTGGTTGGAAAAGTGGAGGATCTGTAAGGGCTTCCTTTCCAAGAAAGACCCCACAGAGCAGAGCCACCTGTTAAAAGGCACCGCTGGGAATCGAACCCAGGATCTCCTGTTTACAAGACAAGCGCTTTGTCCAGCTAAGCCACGGCGCCATAATGTATTGTTGACTTGGGTCAGAATTCTTCGGCAGCAGCTGAGGGGTGGTTGACAAATGAAATCGCATGCTGCTCTGACGCTCCTCTGTACCGCCTGATTGCGCAAAGCAAACCACACAACCCAAGGTGGTGTTTGATTACCAGCAAAGACAGTGCTGGGATTTGAATTCAGTATGTCCTATTTACGACACAAGCTTTAACCAACTAAGCCACAGCGCCAACCTGCACACACGCTCCCAGGGAGCGGCACTTAGAGGATTAAAGCATCCAGATAAGAGGCCAACGGCCAGGCTCTGCACAGCCTAAAATAGTTTTTTTGACAACTGATTCGGGGTGGCCAGCTAGCCTATGGGTTTGTTGGCCAAGTGCCATTAGTTAACCTTTGAATGGACTCATCTTGCAGTCTAGAAGTCCAGTTTGCTATCTATTGTGCCACAGAGCCTGTCAGCAACTGTTGACCTGTTCAAAAGAGCATCAGCATTATCAGGATCTGATTTGGAAATGGAATTGCCTGCTGCCTTTGCTATCCCCGTTTGCAGTCCGATCTCAGAAAAGCACATGCTTGAGGCACACAAGGGATGCTAAAGGCACCGCTGGGATTTGAACCCAGGATCTCCTGTTTACGAGACAGACGCTTTAACCAACTAAGCCACGGCACCAAGCCGAGCACTCCGATAGTGAGTAAGTTTATCAAAATATCCAGCAGTGAGGACAAAGGTCCACGGGCTGGTCAGCTTATGAGATTTTTCACAACTTTCTGTTGCCCGAGGGCATAAGCGTGCAATTTAATGATAAACGAAAGGCAAGAAGTCACCAATCTGTTTTGACTCAAACCCACAAACTTCATATGGCCTCAAATCGCAGATTAATAGTCCAATGCCCTACACTCTGCGCCACATGAAGTAGCTCCTTCCAGGCTTGCAGCAGTCCTAAACCAAGGATCACGTGTTTGCAAGGCAAGCTCTTTGACCAGCTGAGCCATGCTGCATTGCTGAGATGACTCTGGGCAGCATTCTTCGGCAGCATCTGAGGGGTGGTTCGCAAATTAAATTGCATGCTGCTCTAGCACTCCTCTGCACCCCCTTTTTTACAGAGAGCAAAACCTCACAGCCCAAGGCGGCACTTGATCACCAGCAAAGGCACCGCCGGGATTCGAACCCAGGATCTCCTGTTTACTAGACAGGCGCTTTAACCAACTAAGCCACAGCACCTACTTGCATGTACCCATTAAGAAAGTGAGACTTAGAGTTTTATAACTGGAGGGGTGGCCAGAGAGCATATGTGTTTGTTGGTCAAGCGCCATTAACAGAATGCCAAAAGTAACAACTCTGGTGGGACTCGAACCCACAACCTTTGAATGGCCTCATCTGGCAGTCTAGAAGTACAATGCGCTATCCATTGCACCACAGAACCATGTGTGGAGCTTTTTTTTCCTGGCTTGTGCCAGTCCGTTGAATTGAGTTCAGGCATTTGGGGAGCGGGAAGGACAAGATATGTGGGTCTCTCTGCAATTGGTATGTGGTTGGAAAAGTGGAGGATCTGTAAGGGCTTCCTTTCCAAGAAAGAACCCACAGAGCAGAGCCACCTGTTAAAAGGCACCGCTGGGAATCGAACCCAGGATCTCCTGTTTACAAGACAAGCGCTTTGACCAGCTAAGCCACGGCGCCTTGCTGTATTGTTGACTTGGGTCAGAATTCTTCGGCAGCAGCTGAGGGGTGGTTGACAAATGAAATCGCATGCTGCTCTGACGCTCCCCTGTACCGCCTGATTGCGCAAAGCAAAACCACATACCCCAAGGTGGTGTTTGATTACCAGCAAAGACAGTGCTGGGATTTGAATTCAGTATGTCCTATTTACGACACAAGCTTTAACCAACTAAGCCACGGCGCCAACCTGCATACACTCTCCCAGGGAGCGGCACTTAGAGGATTAAAGCATCCAGATAAGAGGCCAACGGCCAGGCTCTGCACAGCCCAAAATGTTTTTTTTTTTGACAACTGATTCGGGGTGGCCAGCTAGCCTCTGGGATTGTTGGCCAAGTGCCATTAGTTAACCTTTGAATGCCCTCATCTGGCAGTCTAGAAGTCCAGTTTGCTATCTATTGTGCCACAGAGCCTGTCAGCAACTGTTGACCTGTTCAAAAGAGCATCAGCATTATCAGTATCTGATTTGGAAATCGGATTGCCTGCTGCCTTTGCTATCCCTGTTTGCAGTCCGATCTCAAAAACGCACATGCTTGAGGCACACAAGGGATACTGAAGGCACCGCTGGGATTTGAATCCAGGATCTCCTGTTTACGAGACAGACGCTTTAACCAACTAAGCCACAGCACCAAGCAGAGCACTCAGATGGTGAGTAAGTTTATCAAAATATCCAGCAGTGAGAACAAAGGTCCATGGGCTGGTCAGCTTATGAGCTTTTTCACAACTTTCTGTTGCCCGAGGGCATAAGCGTGCAATTTAATGATAAACGAAAGGCCAGAAGTCACCAGTCTGTTTTGACTCAAACCCACAAACTTCATATGGCGTCAAACCGCAGACTAATAGTCCAATGCACTACACTCTGCGCCACATGCAGTAGCTCCTTCCAGGCTTGCAGCAGTCCTAAACCAAGGATCACGTGTTTGTGCAAGGCAAGCTCTTTGACCAGCTGAGCCATGCTGCATTGCTGAGATGACTCTGGGCAGCATCTGAGGGGTGGTTCGCAAATTAAATTGAATGCTGCTCTAGCACTCCTCTGCACCCCCTTTTTACAGAGAGCAAAACCTCACAGCCCAAGGCGGCACTTGATCACCAGCAAAGGCATCGCTGGGATTCGAACCCAGGATCTCCTGTTTACTAGACAGGCGCTTTAACCAACTAAGCCACAGCACAAACTTTCATATAACTTGTTTTATAACTCTGGAGGGGTGGCCAGAGAGAATATGTGTTTGTTGGCCAAGCGCCATTAACAGAATGCCAAAAGTAACGACTCTGGTGGGACTCGAACCCACAACCTTTGAATTGCCTCATCTGGCAGTCTAGAAGTCCAATGTGCTATCCATTGCACCACGTGTGGAGCTTTTTTTTCCTGGCTTGTGCCAGTCTGTTGAATTGAGTTCAGGCATTTGGGGAGCGGAAAGGACAAGATATGTCGGTCTCTCTGCAATTGGTATGTGGTTGGAAAAGTGGAGGATCTGTAAGGGCTTCCTTTCCAAGAAAAAACCCACAGAGCAGAGCCACCTGTTAAAAGGCACCGCTGGGAATAGAACCCAGGATCTCCTGTTTACAAGACAAGCTCTTTGACCAGCTAAGCCATGGCGCCTTGCTGTATTGTTGACTTGGGTCAGAATTCTTCGGCAGCAGCTGAGGGGTGGTTGACAAATAAAAACGCATGCTGCTCTGACGCTCCTCTGTACCGCCTGATTGCGCAAAGCAAACCACACAACCCAAGGTGGTGTTTGATTACCAGCAAAGACAGTGCTGGGATTTGAATTCAGTATGTCCTATTTACGACACAAGCTTTAACCAACTAAGCCACAGCGCCAACCTGCACACACGCTCCCAGGGAGCGGCACTTAGAGGATTAAAGCATCCAGATAAGAGGCCAACGGCCAGGCTCTGCACAGCCTAAAATAGTTTTTTTGACAACTGATTCGGGGTGGCCAGCTAGCCTATGGGTTTGTTGGCCAAGTGCCATTAGTTAACCTTTGAATGGACTCATCTTGCAGTCTAGAAGTCCAGTTTGCTATCTATTGTGCCACAGAGCCTGTCAGCAACTGTTGACCTGTTCAAAAGAGCATCAGCATTATCAGGATCTGATTTGGAAATGGAATTGCCTGCTGCCTTTGCTATCCCCGTTTGCAGTCCGATCTCAGAAAAGCACATGCTTGAGGCACACAAGGGATGCTAAAGGCACCGCTGGGATTTGAACCCAGGATCTCCTGTTTACGAGACAGACGCTTTAACCAACTAAGCCACGGCACCAAGCCGAGCACTCCGATAGTGAGTAAGTTTATCAAAATATCCAGCAGTGAGGACAAAGGTCCACGGGCTGGTCAGCTTATGAGATTTTTCACAACTTTCTGTTGCCCGAGGGCATAAGCGTGCAATTTAATGATAAACGAAAGGCAAGAAGTCACCAATCTGTTTTGACTCAAACTTCATATGGCCTCAAATCGCAGATTAATAGTCCAATGCCCTACACTCTGCGCCACATGAAGTAGCTCCTTCCAGGCTTGCAGCAGTCCTAAACCAAGGATCACGTGTTTGCAAGGCAAGCTCTTTGACCAGCTGAGCCATGCTGCATTGCTGAGATGACTCTGGGCAGCATTCTTCGGCAGCATCTGAGGGGTGGTTCGCAAATTAAATTGCATGCTGCTCTAGCACTCCTCTGCACCCCCTTTTTTACAGAGAGCAAAACCTCACAGCCCAAGGCGGCACTTGATCACCAGCAAAGGCACCGCCGGGATTCGAACCCAGGATCTCCTGTTTACTAGACAGGCGCTTTAACCAACTAAGCCACAGCACCTACTTGCATGTACCCATTAAGAAAGTGAGACTTAGAGTTTTATAACTGGAGGGGTGGCCAGAGAGCATATGTGTTTGTTGGTCAAGCGCCATTAACAGAATGCCAAAAGTAACAACTCTGGTGGGACTCGAACCCACAACCTTTGAATGGCCTCATCTGGCAGTCTAGAAGTACAATGCGCTATCCATTGCACCACAGAACCATGTGTGGAGCTTTTTTTTCCTGGCTTGTGCCAGTCCGTTGAATTGAGTTCAGGCATTTGGGGAGCGGGAAGGACAAGATATGTGGGTCTCTCTGCAATTGGTATGTGGTTGGAAAAGTGGAGGATCTGTAAGGGCTTCCTTTCCAAGAAAGAACCCACAGAGCAGAGCCACCTGTTAAAAGGCACCGCTGGGAATCGAACCCAGGATCTCCTGTTTACAAGACAAGCGCTTTGACCAGCTAAGCCACGGCGCCTTGCTGTATTGTTGACTTGGGTCAGAATTCTTCGGCAGCAGCTGAGGGGTGGTTGACAAATGAAATCGCATGCTGCTCTGACGCTCCCCTGTACCGCCTGATTGCGCAAAGCAAAACCACATACCCCAAGGTGGTGTTTGATTACCAGCAAAGACAGTGCTGGGATTTGAATTCAGTATGTCCTATTTACGACACAAGCTTTAACCAACTAAGCCACGGCGCCAACCTGCATACACTCTCCCAGGGAGCGGCACTTAGAGGATTAAAGCATCCAGATAAGAGGCCAACGGCCAGGCTCTGCACAGCCCAAAATGTTTTTTTTTTTGACAACTGATTCGGGGTGGCCAGCTAGCCTCTGGGATTGTTGGCCAAGTGCCATTAGTTAACCTTTGAATGCCCTCATCTGGCAGTCTAGAAGTCCAGTTTGCTATCTATTGTGCCACAGAGCCTGTCAGCAACTGTTGACCTGTTCAAAAGAGCATCAGCATTATCAGGATCTGATTTGGAAATCGGATTGCCTGCTGCCTTTGCTATCCCTGTTTGCAGTCCGATCTCAAAAACGCACATGCTTGAGGCACACAAGGGATACTGAAGGCACCGCTGGGATTTGAATCCAGGATCTCCTGTTTACGAGACAGACGCTTTAACCAACTAAGCCACAGCACCAAGTGGAGCACTCAGATGGTGAGTAAGTTTATCAAAATATCCAGCAGTGAGAACAAAGGTCCATGGGCTGGTCAGCTTATGAGCTTTTTCACAACTTTCTGTTGCCCGAGGGCATAAGCGTGCAATTTAATGATAAACGAAAGGCCAGAAGTCACCAGTCTGTTTTGACTCAAACCCACAAACTTCATATGGCGTCAAACCGCGGACTAATAGTCCAATGCACTACACTCTGCGCCACATGCAGTAGCTCCTTCCAGGCTTGCAGCAGTCCTAAACCAAGGATCACGTGTTTGTGCAAGGCAAGCTCTTTGACCAGCTGAGCCATGCTGCATTGCTGAGATGACTCTGGGCAGCATCTGAGGGGTGGTTCGCAAATTAAATTGAATGCTGCTCTAGCACTCCTCTGCACCCCCTTTTTACAGAGAGCAAAACCTCACAGCCCAAGGCGGCACTTGATCACCAGCAAAGGCATCGCTGGGATTCGAACCCAGGATCTCCTGTTTACTAGACAGGCGCTTTAACCAACTAAGCCACAGCACAAACTTTCATATAACTTGTTTTATAACTCTGGAGGGGTGGCCAGAGAGAATATGTGTTTGTTGGCCAAGCGCCATTAACAGAATGCCAAAAGTAACGACTCTGGTGGGACTCGAACCCACAACCTTTGAATTGCCTCATCTGGCAGTCTAGAAGTCCAATGTGCTATCCATTGCACCACGTGTGGAGCTTTTTTTTCCTGGCTTGTGCCAGTCCGTTGAATTGAGTTCAGGCATTTGGGGAGCGGAAAGGACAAGATATGTCGGTCTCTCTGCAATTGGTATGTGGTTGGAAAAGTGGAGGACCTGTAAGGGCTTCCTTTCCAAGAAAAAACCCACAGAGCAGAGCCACCTGTTAAAAGGCACCGCTGGGAATAGAACCCAGGATCTCCTGTTTACAAGACAAGCGCTTTGACCAGCTAAGCCATGGCGCCTTGCTGTATTGTTGACTTGGGTCAGAATTCTTCGGCAGCAGCTGAGGGGTGGTTGACAAATAAAAACGCATGCTGCTCTGACGCTCCTCTGTACCGCCTGATTGCGCAAAGCAAACCACACAACCCAAGGTGGTGTTTGATTACCAGCAAAGACAGTGCTGGGATTTGAATTCAGTATGTCCTATTTACGACACAAGCTTTAACCAACTAAGCCACAGCGCCAACCTGCACACACTCTCCCATGGAGCGGCACTTAGAGGATAAAAGCATCCAGATAAGAGGCCAACGGCCAGGCTCTGCACAGCCTAAAATAGTTTTTTTGACAACTGATTCGGGGTGGCCAGCTAGCCTATGGGTTTGTTGGCCAAGTGCCATTAGTTAACCTTTGAATGGACTCATCTGGCAGTCTAGAAGTCCAGTTTGCTATCTATTGTGCCACAGAGCCTGTCAGCAACTGTTGACCTGTTCAAAAGAGCATCAGCATTATCAGGATCTGATTTGGAAATGGAATTGCCTGCTGCCTTTGCTATCCCTGTTTGCAGTCCGATCTCAGAAAAGCACATGCTTGAGGCACACAAGGGATGCTAAAGGTAACGCTGGGATTTGAACCCAGGATCTCCTGTTTACGAGACAGACGCTTTAACCAACTAAGCCACGGCACCAAGTAGAGTACTGGTAGGGTGAGTAAGTTGATCAAAAAATCCACCGGTGAGGACAAAGATCCAAGGGCTGGTTAGCTTATGAGATTTTTCACAACTTTCTGTTGCCCGAGGGCATAAGCGTGCAATTTAATGATAAACGAAAGGCCATAAGTCACCAATCTGTTTTGACTCAAACCCACAAACTTCATATGGCCTCAAACCGCAGATTAATAGTCCAATGCGCTACACTCTGCGCCACAGGCAGTAGCTCCTTCCAGGCTTGCAGCAGTCCTAAACCAAGGATCACGTGTTTGCAAGGCAAGCTCTTTGACCAGCTGAGCCATGCTGCATTGCTGAGATGACTCTGGGCAGCATTCTTCGGCAGCATCTGAGGGGTGGTTCACAAATTGAATTGCATGCTGCTCTAGCACTCCTCTGCACCCCCTTTTTACAGAGTGCAAAACCTCACAGCCCAAGGCGGCACTTGATCACCAGCAAAGGCACCTCTGGCATTCAAACCCAAGATCTACTGTTTACTAGAAAGGCGCTTTAACCAACTAAGCCACAGCACCAACTTGCATATAACTTGTTTTATAACTCTGGAGGGGTGGCCAGAGAGCATATGTGTTTGTTGGCCAAGCGCCATTAACAGAATGCCAAAAGTAACAACTCTGGTGGGACTCGAACCCACAACCTTTGAATGGCCTCATCTGGCAGTCTAGAAGTCCAATGCGCTGTCCATTGCGCCACAGAGCCATGTGTGGAGCTTTTTTTTCCTGGCTTGTGCCAGTCCGTTGAATTGAGTTTAGGCATTTGGGGAGCGGGAAGGACAAGATATGTGGGTCTCTCTGCAATTGGTATGTGGTTGGAAAAGTGGAGGATCTGTAAGGGCTTCCTTTCCAAGAAAGAACCCACAGAGCAGAGCCACCTGTTAAAAGGCACTGCTGGGAATCGAACCCAGGATCTCCTGTTTACAAGACAAGCGCTTTGACCAGCTAAGCCACAGCGCCTTGCTGCATTGTTGACTTGGGTAAGAATTCTTCGGCAGCAGCTGAGGGGTGGTTGACAAATGAAATCGCATGCTGCTCTGATGCTCCTCTGTACCGCCTGATTGCGCAAAGCAAAACCACACAACCCAAGGTGGTGTTTGATTACCAGCAAAGACAGTGCTGGGATTTACATTCAGTATGTCCTATTTACGACACAAGCTTTAACCAACTAAGCCACGGCGCCAACCTGCACACACTCTCCCAGGGAGCGGCACTTAGAGGATTAAAGCATCCAGATAAGAGGCCAACGGCCAGGCTCTGCACAGCCCAAAATGTTTTTTTTGACAACTGATTCGGGGTGGCCAGCTAGCCTCTGGGATTGTTGGCCAAGTGCCATTAGTTAACCTATGAATGCCCTCATCTGGCAGTCTAGAAGTCCAGTTTGCTATCTATTGTGCCACAGAGCCTGTCAGCAACTGTTGACCTGTTCAAAAGAGCATCAGCATTATCAGGATCTGATTTGGATATGGAATTGCCTGCTGCCTTTGCTATCCCTGTTTGCAGTCCGATCTCAGAAAAGCACATGCTTGAGGCACACAAGGGACGCTGAAGGCACCGCTGAGATTTGAATCCAGGATCTCCTGATTACAAGACAGACGCTTTAACCAACTAAGCCACAGCACCAAGCAGAGCACTCAGATGGTGAGTAAGTTTATCAAAATATCCAGCAGTGAGGACAAAGGTCCACGGGCTGGTGAGCTTATGAGATTTTTCACAGCTTTTTGTTGCCCGAGGGCATAAGCGTGCAATTTAACGATAAACGAAAGGCCAGAAGTCACCAATCTGTTTTGACTCAAACCCACAAACTTCATATGGCGTCAAACCGCAGACTAATAGTCCAATGCGCTACACTCTGCGCCACATGCAGTAGCTCCTTCCAGGCTTGCAGCAGTCCTAAACCAAGGATCACGTGTTGGCAAGGCAAGCTCTTTGACCAGCTGAGCCATGCTGCATTGCTGAGATGACTCTGGGCAGCATTCTTCGGCAGCATCTGAGGGGTGGTTCGTAAATTAAATTGCATGCTGCTCTAGCACTCCTCTGCACCCCTTTTTACAGAGAGCAAAACCTCACGGCCCAAGGCGGCACTTGATCACCAGCAAAGGCACCGCTGGGATTCGAACCCAGGATCTCCTGTTTACTAGACAGGCGATTTAACCAACTAAGCCACAGCACCAACTTGCATATAACTTGTTTTATAACTCTGGAGGGGTGGCCAGAGAGCATATGTGTTTGTTGGCCAAGCGCCATTAAAAGAATGCCAAAAGTAACGACTCTGGTGGGACTCGAACCCACAACCTTTGAATGGCCTCATCTGGCAGTCTAGAAGTCCAATGCGCTATCCATTGCGCCACAGAGCCATGTGTATACCCAGTAAGAAAGTGAGACTTAGAGTTTTATAACTGGAGGGGTGTCCAGAGAGCATATGTGTTTGTTGGTCAAGTGCCATTTACAGAATGCCAAAAGTAACAATTCTGGTGGGACTCAAACCAACAACCTTTGAATGGCCTCATCTGGCAATCTAGAAGTACAATGCGCTATCCATTGCGCCACAGAACCATGTGTGGAGCTTTTGTTTCCTGGCTTGGGGCAGTCCGTTGAATTGAGTTCAGGCAGGGATGCTAAAGGCACCGCTGGGATTTGAACTCAGGATCTCCTGTTTACGAGACAGACGCTTTAACCAACTAAGCCACGGCACCAAGCAGAGCACTGGGAGTAAGTTGATCAAAACATCCAACGGTGAGGACAAAGGTCCAAGGGCTGGTCAGCTTATGAGATTTTTCACAACTTTCTGTTGCCCGAGGCAGTCTTTCATGCTGCATTGTTGAGATAATTCTGGGCAGCATTCTTCGGCAGCATCTGAGGGGTGGTTCGCAAATTAAATTGCATGCTGCTCTAGCACTCCTCTGCACTCCCTTTTTACAGAGAGCAAAACCTCAAAGCCCAAGGCAGCACTTGATCAACAGCAAAGGCACCGCTGAGCAGAGCCACCTGGCACCGCTTTTGTTTCCTGGCTTGTGCCAGTCCGTTGAATTGAGTTCAGGCATTTGGGGAGCGGCAAGGACAAGATATGTGGTTCTCTCTGCAATTGGTATGTGGTTGGAAAAGTGGAGGATCTGTAAGGGCTTCCTTTCCAAGAAAGAACCCACAGAGCAGAGCCACCTGTTAAAAGGCACCACTGGGAATCGAACCCAGGATCTCCTGTTTACTAGACAGGCGCTTTAACCAACTAAGCCACAGCACCAACTTGCATGTACCCAGTAAGAAAGTGAGACTTAGAGTTTTATAACTGGAGGGGTGTCCAGAGAGCATTACATTACATTTACATTTATTCACTTAGCTGACGCTTTTATCCAAAGCGACTTACAATTGCCACATATGTCAGAGGTCACACACCTCTGGAGCAACTAGGGGTTAAGTGTCTTGCTCAGGGACACATTGGTGTCTCACAGTGGATTCGAACCCGGGTCTCTCACACCAAAGACATGTGTCTTATCCACTGCGCTAGGACCACCCCATATAGCATATGTGTTTGTTGGTCAAGCGCCATTAACAGAATGCCAAAAGTAACAACTCTGGTGGGACTCGAACCCACAACCTTTGAATGGTCTCATCTGGCAGTCTACAAGTCCAATGCGCTATCCATTGCGCCACAGAACCATGTTTGGAGCTTTTGTTTCCTGGCTTGTGCCAGTCCGTTGAATTGAGTTCAGGCATTTGGGGAGCGGCAAGGACAAGATATGTGGTTCTCTCTGCAATTGGTATGTGGTTGGAAAAGTGGAGGATCTGTAAGGGCTTCCTTTCCAAGAAAGAACCCACAGAGCAGAGCCACCTGTTAAAAGGCACCACTGGGAATCGAACCCAGGATCTCCTGTTTACAAGACAAGCGCTTTGACCAGCTAAGCCACGGCACCTTGCTGTATTGTTGACTTGGGTCAGAATTCTTCAGCAGCAGCTGAGGGGTGGTTGACAAATGAAATCGCATGCTGCTCTGACGCTCCTCTGTACCGCCTGATTGCGCAGAGCAAAACCACACAACCCAAGGTGGTGCTTAATTACCAGCAAAGACAGTGCTGGGATTTAAATTCAGTATGTCCTATTTACGACACAAGCTTTAACCAACTAAGCCACGGCGCCAACCTGCACACACTCTCCCAGGGAGCGGCACTTAGAGGATTAAAGCATCCAGATAAGAGGCCAACGGCCAGGCTCTGCACAGCCCAAAATGTTTTTTTTTAAAACTGATTCGGGGTGGCCAGCTAGCCTCTGGGATTGTTGGCCAAGTGCCATTAGTTAACCTTTGAATGCCCTCATCTGGCAGTCTAGAAGTCCAGTTTGCTATCTATTGTGCCACAGAGCCTGTCAGCAACTGTTGACCTGTTCAAAAGAGCATCAGCATTATCAGGATCTGATTTGGAAATGGAATTGCCAGCTGCCTTTGCTATCCCTGTTTGCAGTCCGATCTCAGAAAAGCACATGCTTGAGGCACACAAGGCATGCTGAAGGCACCGCTGGGATTTGAATCCAGGATCTCCTGTTTACTAATACTAATATTCCAATGCGCTACACTCTGCGCCACATACAGTAGCTCCTTCCAGGCTTGCAGCAGTCCTAAACCAAGTCCTAAACCAGCTGAGCCATGCTGCATTGCTCAGATGACTCTGGGCAGCATTCTTCGGCAGCATTTGAGGGGTGGTTCGCAAATTAAATTGCATGCTGCTCTAGCACTCCTCTGCACCCCCTTTTTAAAGAGAGCAAAACCTCACAGCCCAAGGCGGCACTTGATCACCAGCAAAGGCACCGCAGGGATTCGAACCCAGGATCTCCTGTTTACTAGAGAGCATATGTGTTTGGTGGTCAAGCGCCATTAACAGAATGCCAAAAGTAACAACTCTGGTGGGACTCGAACCCACAACCTTTGAATGGCCTCATCTGGCAGTCTACAAGTCCAATGCGCTATCCATTGCGCCACAGAACCATGTTTGGAGCTTTTGTTTCCTGGCTTGTGCCAGTCTGTTGAATTGAGTTCAGGCATTTGGGGAGCGGCAAGGACAAGATATGTGGTTCTCTCTGCAATTGGTATGTGGTTGGAAAAGTGGAGGATCTGTAAGGGCTTCCTTTCCAAGAAAGAACCCACAGAGCAGAGCCACCTGTTAAAAGGCACCGCTGGGAATCGAACCCAGGATCTCCTGTTTACAAGACAAGCGCTTTGACCAGCTAAGCCACGGCACCTTGCTGTATTGTTGACTTGGGTCAGAATTCTTCAGCAGCAGCTGAGGGGTGGTTGACAAATGAAATCGCATGCTGCTCTGACGCTCCTCTGTACCGCCTGATTGCGCAAAGCAAAACCACACAACCCAAGGTGGTGCTTAATTACCAGCAAAGACAGTGCTGGGATTTAAATTCAGTATGTCCTATTTACGACACAAGCTTTAACCAACTAAGCCACGGCGCCAACCTGCACACACTCTCCCAGGGAGCGGCACTTAGAGGATTAAAGCATCCAGATAAGAAGCCAACGGCCAGGCTCTGCACAGCCCAAAATGTTTTTTTTGAAAACTGATTCGGGGTGGCCAGCTAGCCTCTGGGATTGTTGGCCAAGTGCCATTAGTTAACCTTTGAATGCCCTCATCTGGCAGTCTAGAAGTCCAGTTTGCTATCTATTGTGCCACAGAGCCTGTCAGCAACTGTTGACCTGTTCAAAAGAGCATCAGCATTATCAGGATCTGATTTGGAAATGGAATTGCCTGCTGCCTTTGCTATCCCTGTTTGCAGTCCGATCTCAGAAAAGCACATGCTTGAGGCACACAAGGCATGCTGAAGGCACCGCTGGGATTTGAATCCAGGATCTCCTGTTTACTAATACTAATATTCCAATGCGCTACACTCTGCGCCACATACAGTAGCTCCTTCCAGGCTTGCAGCAGTCCTAAACCAAGTCCTAAACCAGCTGAGCCATGCTGCATTGCTCAGATGACTCTGGGCAGCATTCTTCGGCAGCATTTGAGGGGTGGTTCGCAAATTAAATTGCATGCTGCTCTAGCACTCCTCTGCACCCCCTTTTTAAAGAGAGCAAAACCTCACAGCCCAAGGCGGCACTTGATCACCAGCAAAGGCACCGCAGGGATTCGAACCCAGGATCTCCTGTTTACTAGAGAGCATATGTGTTTGTTGGTCAAGCGCCATTAACAGAATGCCAAAAGTAACAACTCTGGTGGGATTCAAACCCACAACCTTTGAATGGCCTCATCTGGCAGTCTACAAGTCCAATGCGCTATCCATTGTGCCACAGAACCATGTTTGGAGCTTTTGTTTCCTGGCTTGTGCCAGTCCGTTGAATTGAGTTCAGGCATTTGGGGAGCGGCAAGGACAAGATATGTGGTTCTCTCTGCAATTGGTATGTGGTTGGAAAAGTGGAGGATCTGTAAGGGCTTCCTTTCCAAGAAAGAACCCACAGAGCAGAGCCACCTGTTAAAAGGCACCGCTGGGAATCGAACCCAGGATCTCCGGTTTACAAGACAAGCGCTTTGACCAGCTAAGCCACGGCACCTTGCTGTATTGTTGACTTGGGTCAGAATTCTTCAGCAGCAGCTGAGGGGTGGTTGACAAATGAAATCGCATGCTGCTCTGACGCTCCTCTGTACCGCCTGATTGCGCAAAGCAAAACCACACAACCCAAGGTGGTGCTTAATTACCAGCAAAGACAGTGCTGGGATTTAAATTCAGTATGTCCTATTTACGACACAAGCTTTAACCAGCATCTGAGGGGTGGTCCGCAAATTAAACTGAATGCTGCTGTAGCACTGCTCTGCCCTCCCTTTTTACGGAGAGCAAAAACTCACAGCCCAAGGCTGCACTTGATCACCAGCAAAGGCACCGCTGGGATTCGAACCCAAGATCTCCTGTTTACTAGACAGACGCTTTAACCAACTAAGCCACAGCACCAACTTGCATGTACCAAGTAAGAAAGTGAGACTTAGAGTTTTATAACTCTGGAGGGGTGGCCTGAGAGCATATGTGTTTGTTGGCCAAGTGCCATTAAGAGAATGCCAAAAGTAACGACTCTGGTGGGACTCAAACCCACAACCTTTGAATGGCCTCATCTGGCAGTCTAGAAGTCCAATGCGCTATCCATTGTGCCAAGGCCGGTGCCCATTAGTCGAGGTAAAGATCCTAAAAGACGCACAGGGACGCGAGTTCGCAGCCCACTCCGAACAGTGATGGAATTCCTGGAATGTGTCCGCTTTGATGCTGGTGATGCATGTGTACATAATCATCATTCTCCCCTGTAATTTAATCGAATGTAAATTCGCCCCCCCCCCACTCTAATTTGGGAACTGTCCAAAGTAAACACTCTTACGTTATGTATGTTTCATTCATACCGGACGCAGTCATTCATGTATTTTACACAACAAAATACATGAATAACTCAGCGCTAACTAACTCATTTTTTACAGTATAATATATTATTTTTTACAGTATAACATTATATTATTATATTTTCTGACTTATTCTGAAAGTCCCTGTTTTTGTGTGTGTGTGTTTTATTGTTATGTAATACTGGAATACAGTGAGAAATAGGTACAAAAACATTGCTAGTGCAAAGATTAAGATTAACAACCCTTTTTATTTGCAAATATAAAGTCAATAAAAAAATTATAACAGCAGTGCAAATATATATGCATGTACAAATATTGTGAGAATACAAAAAGGCACAATAAAAATAGTGTGAGGGCAAATATTAACAATCCTTTTAATCTCCATATATATTTTAAAGCCAATAAAACATTTAGAACAATAGTGCAATTTTGACACATCAATTAAAAATAATAAACAGTAAACCAAAAATGTTTATCAAAGTAGTAAAATGTTTACATATCAGTGTAAAAAATATAATAAATATCAAACCAAAACAAACACAATAACAATAGTGTGAGGGCAAATATTAACAACCCTTTTAATCTCCATATATATTTTAAAGCCAATAAAACATTTAGAACAATAGTGCAATTTTGACACATCAATTTAAAATAATAAACAGCAAACCAAAAATGTTTACCACAGTATTAAACTTTTTACATATCAGTGTAAAAATATAATAAATATCAAACCAAAACAAACATTTGCAGTACAATTTTGACATCAGACTAAGAAAATAATAAATAGTAAACCAAGACAAACATTTACCACAGTAGTACAATTTTGACATATTAGCCAAAAAAAAGTAAATCAAAACAAAAATGGACCACAGTAGTGCAATTATGACATATTCGCCCCTAAAAAAATAGTAAATCAAATATACCAAAACCAAAATAATGATAATAATAAAAACATAAACATACCATTTATATATAATGGTATCAAATATTTTTCCAACAGAGGCATGCAGCAGAGGAAACACACAGTAATTACACATTTTAGAGACAGCTGCCATTGTTGGAGACTTGTAAATTGCACTATAAAGCAAACATTAACCAAATAAAAATATAATGTGCTGAAATAACAGTTTTAAGAAGCTGGAGGGTTGCCATTTCCCTTTTTTTTCTTCTATAACCTCGTTCCTGCAGCACAGCCCTCCATTCACCTTATGATTGAGTCTCAGACTCTTTGCAGAACCAGTTGCCAAAGTACTGAAGATGTGATGGTGGCTTTCTCTCTTTGTTACACTTTCTGCAAAGAATGACATCTGTCTTCTTCACATATTTTCTTGTGACAGTTCCAGTGCGCTCCCTCTCCAGTTTTCTCTTTCTATATTGCTGAGTGGAGTAAGGAACATCTTGACTGGATGTCTGTGTCTGAGCTGATGGTGGCAGAGCTGAAGGTAAAGGGAAGTTGAAGAACATCACCTGTGAGGTACCTGGCACTGTAGAGGATGGCGTGCAAGTGCCTATCACTGTAGGAAGCTGCACAGATGGTAAAATGAAAGGGAGAGAGATGGGTAGATGTGATGTTGGAGCCTGGGAGATGGCCTGGGGTTGCGACCTCCCCGTAAGTTTTGCCTTCCCAGCAGTGTTTGGTGGCAGGATAAAAAGGTGAGGCTCAGCCAAATTGCCTGGATACAGAGTTGGTCCTTTCTGCATAGCCGCAGGAAGCGTCTCGGGTCCTGCCATGGGTGCGTCTGGGGCTTGGATACCCTGCTTCAAAATCTCTTGTTCCTGTGACTTGCCACACCTGCTGAACCTGGGAAACATAAAACAACCAATATTAATAAAAATGACTCAGCAGCATGACACAGCTGAGATCACACAGCAGTCATCTAATGTATTACTGCTTTTGTGAAATGGCTACTTTATTGAGATTAACATTGTATTATGAATTATTGATTCTTGCAGTCTGCTGAAGACAGCTGATCCATGTCATAAATCTTATCTTTCATAATGAAGAAGAAAACAGAAGTTGAACTCTTGTTGATTTGTTTCTAGACCTGCAAAGCAGCCATGGTTAAATTAAGGCTGATGATACAAAAAATTTTGAGAAGTGTTTCTTGGGTACGTTCCTCACTGAGAATGGGTAACAAATTTCAATCTTGATACTTCAGATCAATCTCGCGCTCTGTGTCTTACCTGGCTGCCTGTTGATGGCAATATTAACCAAAGTTGCCCAGCAGCATTGATCAAAAAAAGTTGCTGTGTAACATCAGCGGTGACAATGCTTATTTACTCACCATTGTGTGACTGTTGCAGCGTTCACTTCTGGGAGCTGGATGGTGGTCTCACTCAGAGGCGTTGTGCCCATTCAAAGTGATCAGATCAGATTTCTGAGCCAAGTGGATTTTAAATGCAGCTTCCAAACGAAAAAAAAAAAAAAAAAATCGCAGAATAATATTTTTTATATATTTGATACAATCACAGCGGTGTGATTAGATCGTTCAGTGCACAGCATCAGCTGCTAAATTCAAATCTGCGTTCGCTGGCTGGCGCTGAGCCAGAGACAGACGCGTTCGTACAACGCTTCATGATTACCAATCAGAAACTATTCTGTTGCGCTTATGGATGCAATGGCCAATGAGAGACGTCCAGAAGAGTCATCACTGAAACGCGGTGTTTTGTTCACTTGCTCGCTGACTGAATTATTTAGCGAATTCTCTCATCAGAAACAACAAAAAGTGCAGATGTGCGTACGAATGTAAGTAAGATATTCGTTTCATAATGTAAAGTGCTTCAGTGATTTTAAAGGGAGTTTTTGAGAGTGCCTGAACTCTGGCTAGACTGAATGAAAATGTTTTTTGATAATGTAAATGTTCTTTACTCTCTGTAAAATGAAAGTTTTAAAATAAGTATCTTACAACATTGTTATTAAAATTTACATTAAATGCAAGTTCAGTCGTATTAAAAATATTTTATGGCATGATATGGCACTTAAGTAAAAAGTCAGGTTTTTATGTGTAGTTAATAGATTACACTACATTTCCATGATCAAATAACAATCTATAAAGGTGCAAAACGCGTTTACCTACACATATTTGAGAAACGAGATATTTCCTGATATATTAAGCATGTTTGGAATTGTTTTGAATAAAAAGAAAAAAAAATAATAAAAAAAATAAGCCTATATCAGTTATATCAGAAGCGGGACACCCTCACTCCGTCACAGCGCACCACGTTTGGGTAGAGAGCACAGAGCCTTGTGAAAATGGCCTCGACCACTCGGTTGCAGTCAGGCCACTGTGCAGGACTATGAGCCCCAACGAAACACCTGCAAATTACAACAGGATACATATTATTAATGTAAGATTGTTTTCATTGTGTGATCTTATTTTTATTTTCCCTTTCCTATTCTGTCTGTTTTGCTTTGTGTTGTCTAAATGTTCATTGATAATATCTGCCCATAGTTATGTTTTCTTTCTTTGTTTTGTTTTTAGATTGATGTTGAAATGTCATATCAATAAATCAGGTCTCTACTGGATTACTGTGTTGTGGAATTATTACAGGGTGTTGTTAGTCAGCCTGTCAGATTTTTTTCACTATAATGACTGCATATTATCCCGCTTATTACATGGCTACTTACTAAAGTACAGTAAAAGACAAATTATTTGACACAACATATTGATACAAAATGATTTTACCGATTTAAGAAATGATTGCTTTGTTTCTGCTAAATTAATTATTCCATTGTACAGTTGGAACTGTGTCCATAGCAGTGTAACATACTTAGCAACCTAATATATATAGTCAAAATTAAATGTAAATCACAACTAATAATTTATTTTATAACCAAGATAAGCTAGTCATGAAGGTGTCAGGTTACTAAACAAAAAAAGTTGTAGGTGATATTTCAGCCAGTTTCAGATATATATATATATATATATATATATATATATATATATATTACAAAAAAATGTGTAAACCCTGTGTTTACTAAATATAACATACCTTTTGGTGCTCTCCACACCTGTTTTAGGTTGGTTTGGTGACGTGGTGGGTAAATGGTCTTTTTCCTGTCATACTCCCCCAATGCCTGCCATAGGGAGACGATCTTGATGCACTCTTCTCCCGACAAAGCCAGACGGTGGTTTCTGAGGCCAACCAAGAACTCTGCCAAGTCCTGCACGGCTCCATACCCCTCAATATTATCAGGTCCAATTGAATCCTAAAATGAAAGATAATTTAGGAACTTTTGATAGCATCAATGAAAACAAATATTCACATGAAGGCATATCCAATGTAACCCAGATTATGTTTACACACATGTAAATGTAAATAAAAAATAGGAGGAGTTGGAGATGATGCTGCAGATGCTGCAGACACTGATGCTTGTGAAGAGGCAGCAGGTGTCCGTTCAGTGTCAAAGGTGGGGACAGTGATGTCCTGAAACTCCTCAAGTTCAGCATAACCTTCATCCACCTCTATACCAACCTCAGTGGTCTCTGTCTCTTCAATGGCCAAATTGTAGTCCTGCAGAACTTTACCAGTTTGCTGGTAAAGATATTCCACTCCAATAAGCTCACCTTTAAAATAGAAAAACATTGACAATTAGATAACATACCATAATATTATATTATAACTTAGTGGTTCAGTGGTTTATACTTAAATTAAAGTGTCACTAAAAACAAAAAAAAATTGTTATATACCAGTGTACTTTCTTGGCCCAACATAAGGAATGATTTTCATGCCCATAAGCTCCTCTGCAAGAGTGTTGACAGCATGACGCAGAAGATGGTTGTAGGAATGTGGTTGCTGCTGATTAGTTGTTGCTGCCACAGCCCGGTCCTCATTCCACCTTGCAAGACCATCCAAAAGATATGCCTGAAAGAAGGTGTCACTTGCCAGCGTGCCTATAAATGAAAAAAAAAATAATAATAATAAATTCACAGAACAAAAATTTCATATAAATACACAAATAGCTGTTCTTGCAATTCTCATAATTATTTCAGTATAAATCATATCTTAATTTAATAATTCAGTTAAATAATTTATTAACCTGGGATGAATCTGTTAAGGTGCAGGTGAAATGACTCAAGTGAAGTGGAACCTCTGGCACAGCGGTATGTTGGCAGGCGGTGCCCTCCCTTCAGTACAGTACCCGTCTGCATGTAGAGCTGCACACCGGCAGGATCCTGGATGCAGGCCACATGCTTCCGCTGGGACTTTAAAATCTCTCTCATGCGGGCTGAGTTTATTAGTGGGACTCCCAGAGTGTCACGACCAGCATCTCCATTAAAGGCCTGAACATGGCTCTCAATCAGCGCCAGGGTCTCTTTGGTCCCGCGAGTGGTTCTCCTGCAATGTAGCGCTAGCTCGCTACGACTGATACAGCGCAGCACATCAGCCTCGGATGATGGTTTCCCATCAGCTTCCAGCTCTGATAAGGCCTTCTATCATTGGCCCCAGACCAAAACCTTCGCTCGCTGTGAGCACGGACATGATCACCTGTCCATGCTCATTGCCAACATTAGTTGCCCAAGTAGCAGTGCCATAGCTGCGTCCTGCTTGTTTTCTGGCCACTTTTTTGGTAGAATCCATTTTTAAGATTCGACCATATTGTGATGTTATAGTGGCCTTGACCTCATCCAGCCTTTGCAGGACATCCTGGGCATACACCTGCATCAGCCGTCGGTGCTTGGGTATAGAAGGCATTGAAGGAGCAGGTTCAAATGTCACAGGCAGGATCAGGCTCGACGTGACAGCACTGGCAATCCCCTTGCAATCTGTCAGATACTGGACTGTCTTTTGCAACCAGACATCAACATGGCGCTCCTGTAGCTTGCGCTGGATCTGGCTGCTGCTGTTTCCCAGCCCACTCTGACGCATCAACGTTACTACCTCGAAGTCACATGCAAGTTTTGAAGTAAGAATGCAAGGGAACAGCACCCTGTGGCCAATGTCGAGCTGGGAAACGAGATCATGGCTCCAGCTGATGACCTTCCTTTTACATCTTCGGCAGGCAAGGTACTCAGATGCCACAAAGTACATCTCACCCATGGCAACCACCTGCCTGATCTTTTGATGCAAGCCAGCTGAGGTCAGAAGTTCTTTTTGACAGTCTGGATGCGGACAAGTCAGCTTCACTTGCCACAGTTTTCGTGGCATCCAGAGCAGCAGGCGATGGCCAAAGTAATTCTCCAAGGAAGGAGAATTACTGGTCTTCAGTGGCACCGGTGGAGGATACCACCAAAGTTTGTTCACCCTACTAAATACCAGCTCAGGATGCCCCTGTGCTGTCCACCTGAACAGGGCCTTGGAGATCCACCTCTGGTCCACTTCAGGCAGGGTGTGTGTCCATCCAGCCGGAAGACAGACTCGTCTGGCTGAAAAAATAAAATAAAATAGAAAAACAGAAAATAAACACATAAATAAACAAATTCTCATTGCTTCACTTTACTTTATTATCCCTGGAAAGGAAACGTTGAATACTTTAAATAAGTATAAACGTACATGCCACATATGACTCCTCAAACTTAGCTGCCTCTGCCAGCAGTGTGTTGTCATCTATCTCAAGGGACACAGTCGGACAGGTGAGGGTGGCTGAGGGCCCTGTGGCTGTCTCAAGGGACACAGTCAGACAGGTGAGGGTGGCTGAGGGCCCTGTGGCTGTCTCAAGGGACACAGTCGGACAGGTGAGGGTGGCTGAGGGCCCTGTGGCTGTCTCAAGGGACACAGTCGGACAGGTGAGGGTGGCTGAGGGCCCTGTGGCTGTCTGTGGCTGTCTCTGAGTGGCGCCGATACAGGATGGCTGCCTCCGTGACGTGCTCTGCAGTTGTTTTTGTGTTTTTGTTAGTTTGTCCTGTCTTTAGTTATATTCCTGCAATCAGTTCCACCAGGGACGAATTGCTGGATATTCGGCAACACACATCTCCCGATATTTCACCGGTTTTCGACTATTCTGATGTTTTGCTGGACATTCTTGTCGGCGGAGCGGCTGCGCTGATCACACGCTTCAAGAGGACGCGCAGGCGGGGAAAGCGAGCGGGAGCGCTCGTGAGACTCAGAAAACGCGGATTTCGAACGCCGTTGCCTAGCATCCATCTGGCAAATCTCCGCTCTCTACCCAACAAAACGGACGAACTGCTTCTGCTCTCTCGGACAAATAAAGATTTCTCTCACTCTGCTGCTCTGTGTTTCACGGAAACTTGGCTGAATGACACCATACCGGACAGCGCGCTCCATCTGCCGGACTTTCAGCTGTTTAGAGCGGATCGCGACGCAGAATCAACGGGTAAATCGCGCGGCGGCGGGACATGCTTTTACATCAATGAACGGTGGTGTACAGATGTAACTGTGTTAAAGAAGACGTGCTGCTCAAATCTCGAAACGCTCTTCATTAACTGCAAGCCGTTCTATTCGCTGCGGGAGTTTCATTCGTTCATTCTGGTTAGTGTTTACATCCCTCCTCAAGCGCACGTGAGCTCAGCTTTACAGAAACTCGCTGAGCAGATCACAGACACAGAACAACAACACCCAGACTCTGTTTTAATCATTCTTGGGGACTTTAATAAAGCCAATCTCTCCCGTGAACTGCCAAAATACAGACAGCATGTTACTTGTCCCACAAGAGACAGTAATATATTGGATCACTGTTACACAACAATAAAGGATGCATTTCACTCTGTTCCACGAGCAGCTTTGGGACATTCTGATCACCTTCTGGTTCATCTTATACCGACCTACAGGCAGAACCTAAAATCAGCTAAACCTGTATTAAGGACTGTAAAAAGATGGACTAATGAAGCAGAGCAGGATTTACAATCTTGTTTTGACCTCACTGATTGGAGTGTTTTTGAAGCTGCTGCCACTGATCTGGACGAGCTCACAGAGACTGTAACATCATATATCAGTTTCTGTGAGGATATGTGTATTCCTACCAAGACTCAACTAAATTACAACAATGACAAACCGTGGTTCACTGCAAAACTCAGACAGCTCCGTCAGGCCAAAGAAGATGCTTACAGGAAGGGGGACAATGTCTTGTATAAACAGGCTAAATACACACTGGAAAAGGAGATCAAAGTGGCAAAGAGGAATTATTCTGAAAAAATAAGGACTCAGTTCACTTCGAACGACTCCTCATCAGTGTGGAAAAGCCTAAAAAAGATCACCAATTACAAGACACCACCCCCCAGCACTGTGGAAAATCAACGACTGACAGACGATCTGAACGAGTTTTACTGCAGGTTTGAAAGAACACCCATCACCTGCCCTGAACACCTCTCCACACAACCGTTCACACCAATAACAACTCCTGCAACCAACCCTGAATGCCTCTCCAAACAAACGTTCAAACCATTCACAGCTCCTGCAACCAACCCTGAATGCCTCTCCACACAACCGTTCACACCATTCACAGCTCCTGCAACCCATCCTGATCACCTCTCCAATCAACCGCTCTCACCATTCACAACTCCTGCAACCAACCCTGAATGCCTCTCCAAACAACTGTTCACACCACTCACAACTCCTGCAACCCACCCTGAACACCTCTCCAATCAAGCGCTCTCACCATTCACACCTCCTGCATCCCCCCTCTCCCCCACACCTGCAATACAGATCAGCGAGGATGCGGTGCGCCAGGTCTTCAGGAAGCAGAAAAGGAAAAAAGCACCAGGCCCAGATTGTGTTACACCAGCCTGTCTGAAATCCTGTGCTGACCAGCTGGCCCCCATCTTCACAAAGATCTTCAACAGATCGCTGGAGCTGTGCGAAGTCCCTTCATGCTTCAAACGCTCCACCATCATCCCCATCCCAAAGAAATCCAAAATTACAGGACTAAATGACTACAGGCCTGTGGCTCTAACGTCTGTAGTCATGAAGTCATTTGAAAAACTGGTGCTGGCCCACCTGAAGGACATCACTGGACCCTTGCTGGATCCTCTTCAGTTTGCCTACAGAGCAAACAGGTCTGTGGACGATGCAGTAAACATCGGACTGCATTATGTCCTGCAACACCTAGACAGACCGGGGACCTATGTGAGGATCCTGTTTGTGGACTTCAGCTCTGCCTTCAACACGATCATCCCAAACCTCCTCCTGCCCAAACTAACTCAGCTCTCCGTGCCCACCTCCGTCTGTCAGTGGATCAACAGCTTCCTCACAGACAGGCAGCAGCTAGTGAGGCTGGGAAAATACACATCCAGCACCCGTACAATCAGCACCGGAGCTCCCCAGGGCTGTGTTCTCTCCCCACTGCTCTTCTCCCTGTACACTAATGACTGCACATCTAAGGACCCCTCTGTCAAGCTCCTGAAGTTTGCAGATGACACCACACTCATCGGCCTCATTCAGGACGGTGACGAGTCTGCTTACAGACAGGAGGTTAAAGAGCTGGCTGTCTGGTGCAGTCTCAACAACCTGGAGCTTAACACGCTCAAAACAGTGGAGATGATCGTGGACTTCAGGAGAAACCCCCCTGCACTCCCCCCACTCACCATCATGAACAGCACTGTGACTGCAGTGGAGTCATTCAGGTTCCTGGGCACCACTATCTCTCAGGACCTGAAGTGGGACATTCACATTGACTCCATTGTGAAAAAGGCCCAGCAGAGGTTGTACTTCCTTCGCCATCTGAGGAAGTTTAACCTGCCACAGGATCTGCTGAAACAGTTCTACTCCACCATCATCGAATCCATCCTCTGCACTTCAGTAACTGTCTGGTTCAGCTCAGCTTCTAAATCGGACCTCAGAAGACTACAGAGGGTAGTCCGGACTGCTGAGTGAATTATCGGTACAACCCTCCCATCTATTCAAGAACTGTACTTATCCAGAGTGAGCAAAAGGGCTGTTAAAATCACTCTGGACCCCTCACATCCAGCACACTCCCTCTTTGAACTGTTGCCATCTGGTCGACGCTACAGAGCACTGAGCACCAGAACGACCAGACACAGGAACAGTTTCTTCCCTCAGGCAATCCATCTTATGAACAGCTGATAATAACTGTGGGACACACTACACTATTTATATTTATATACACTACACTTTTTATCCAACACACATACTTAGCGTACACGTAAATCTTTTGCACATAATATACATACATGGAACACACTATACTACTTATATTTATATTTATATACACATACACTTATTTATCCAAACACACATACTTAGCGTACAGTTAAAATTTTTCCACATAATATACATGTACATACATAAATGCTCTTTTTAATATACCTGCCATACATTGTCAATTTGTATATTGTCAATCCTTACCCACCTATTTGTATTTTTTTTGTATTTTTTATTCCTTATTGTGTTTTTTGTTCTGTCGCTGTTATGTTGCACTGCGGAGCTCTGTCACGAAAACAAATTCCTCGTATGTGTGAACATACCTGGCAATAAAGCTCATTCTGATTCTGATTCTGATTCTCAAGGGACACAGTCGGACAGGTGAGGGTGGCTGAGGGCCCTGTGGCTGTCTCAAGGGACACAGTCGGACAGGTGAGGGTGGCTGAGGGCCCTGTGGCTGTCTCAAGAGACACAGTTGGACAGGTGAGGGTGGCTGAGGGCCGTGCACGTGCCTGGGCCAAAGCTACAAAAAAACACAGGACAAACAGATAAACATGACTACTGAACAGCAATAAATGCTAAACAAACCAAAAAAGTGTTATACAAATAAATGTTTGCTTACAAGGTGTGACTTTGAGGGGGGAAACCAGTCTTTCTACAGCCTTGTTCAAGTTTTTTTGGTTAGGCAACTTCCTAACCAAGAGGGAGCGGAGAGAGGCAGTAGAAGTATGGGTGGTGGTAGCGTGCTGGGTGGGGGTGGTGAACTCTGTGGGGGCAGAGTGCTGGGAGTAAGCAGCATGCTGGGGAGCTTTCCCAGCATATTGCTCTTCCTTCATGGCAATGGCAATTCTGCCAGAAGGAAAGAGCTCAATATACTCCCTGAAACTCCCCTTGTTGTGGGCATGTTCTTGGGAGTCTTTGCTGCCTCCTGTGGGGTCCCTCTTCATAGCTGCCACCAGATAAGCAGCATACCCCAGGGCATTTTCAGCCACCCACCTAAATGTTTGCCCACGAAATACACCAAACTGGATTTCAAAGAAACCCAACAGGTGCTTTCTGTTAGACAGATCTCCGTGGTGCTCACTTAAACTTTTCCTGGCTTTGTCCAGCACTTTCTCCGGGGGCAGGGGTCTTGTGTATGGCTTTCCTTTGTTGGCTTCCTTCACCTTTGACGCTTCCACTGTATCCGTCAGATTCAGGTTTCCATCAGCCCGTCTCCTAAAGCGAGGTTCCATCTAAATTAAAAAAAAGTGAACTATATTTACTTATGATCACCTTTTAATGTTGATTTTATATTATGCTTTGTTTGTGTATATATTTTCCTACAGGCTAAAAATGTTGGCTAACATATCAGAATTATCCCAGAGTATGAGGTAATTTTTCAGATAATTATTATACATTAAAATATAACTTTTGTCCCACCTGAGACAGGGAAGGGAAAGTTCAGTCTAGAGCTCAATATACTCCCTGAAACTCCCCTTGTTGTGGGCATGTTCTTGGGAGTCTTTGCTGCCTCCTGTGGGGTCCCTCTTCATAGCTGCCACCAGATAAGCAGCATACCCCAGGGCATTTTCAGCCACCCACCTAAATGTTTGCCCACGAAATACACCAAACTGGATTTCAAAGAAACCCAACAGGTGCTTTCTGTTAGACAGATCTCCGTGGTGCTCACTTAAACTTTTCCTGGCTTTGTCCAGCACTTTCTCCGGGGGCAGGTGTCTTGTGTATGGCTCTCCTTTGTTGGCTTCCTTCACCTTTGACATTTTTGTCCCACCTGAGACAGGGAAGTGAAAGTTCAGTCTATTCTATGTGATCTCCTTTTTAAAGACAAATTTTTCACAAATTTGTCTGCTCTATTACAAGTAAAGATCATACATTCAAAATTCTAGAATCAAAATATACTTAAAGTACTAAAAGTAGACGCATAATGTATACTATATTATTGCATTATAACAAGTAATGCATTAATGTGCAAGAATCGTTTTAATGTTGCAGCTGGTAAAACTGTAACTTAATATACTTTATATTCTGCTTGGTCGACTAATCTACAAGAATATGAAATACTTTTTTTATTATAATATTTTACATTGATTAGCTGAATTATTAGCTTGTCTGAACTACAGGTTATTCATTCAAAACAACTTTATATATTTGACACTTTATTTTTATGTTAACATAAAAACACAACTCACTTTACAATATGCTGGCACTAGTATGCATTAAATAAATACAATTGAATGCATTAATTCATGCTTAATTCATGCACAGATAATCATGACTTAATATATAACTCATTAAGGACCAAACCATTTATTAATTATTACTGCATTGGCAACAAATGAACATTTTATATGATTCATAGATAAAGAAATCAATAAATTGTTTTTTTGTTAAATGTGTCATAATGTATCCATTCCTTAATAACATTTTATATTAACTAACAGTGTAAAATTATATCATTAATGAATCATTAGATAATAATTTGTAAAGATATCATTATGTTATTACTTTAACTTTACTTGTTGAGGTACATGACTAATTTAAAAAAAATCCATAACCACAATAACATATTAACAATAGGTTAATAGCTCTTTACCTCAACATGTAAAGTCATAACATGATTCCTTTGAAAATCATTAGCTAATGATTAATTAAAGCTGACAACTGGAAGTTGAAGTAAATAGCTTTGGCCACTGTAGTAATTAAAGGAGTCATGACCCACAATTTTCACTTTTCCACGAGAATCAATGTATGTTATGATTGCCTAACGATTATACACTGGCCAGGAAGCCGATATTTAATAGTGAAGCGTTTGTTTACCTCACGGTTTGTAAAATAGCCCACGTGCACGCGCACTCAAATACGAGATTTTGATTTCTTCCACGTCTTGACGTCAAGACGGGGCAGGATATACCATATATGGACACCGCAGCAGGAAGCTCCCCCTTCCCCTCTCCCCCTCATATTCAGTCGAGAAAGACGCTGGAACTAGTGCACACGTGGGTTGCTCTGTGGTTGACTGCCAGAATCAACATGTAAATGTGTTTTCTCTACCAAGAACGGACCTAGCTATCAGAGACCAGTGGATTAAATTCATTTTTAATGACGCGGTTCCTTCAACCCTTCCACTTGTTTATCGTTACGTGTTTGTGCTAAACATTGTACGCCGAAATCCTTCACAAATTTGGGGCAATAACAGGCGAAGTTGGCATCGAAGCTCGGTAAAAGCGCCATTCCAACAAAATTGCCTGCAATTGAAACGGTAAGACTGTGTTTTTATTGCTCTACTGTGTGTAACAAACAGCATAACTGCTAATGCGGCTATTGTATGCTATTGCGTCCGTCAGTAGACAAATAAACGAAAGACTGGAGGTGAAGTAATTATATATGTTCCCTGTAAACGGACTGCAAAAACGGACTTTTGACTGCATTATAATGATTTCTTAATTCAGAATATGATCAAGATTGCGTAGGTTGATGTGTTCGGGGAATTTGCCAGTTAATAGTAACATTAACCTTAAATGAACGAAATGACTCGAAAAAAGATTTGTTCATTTTGATGATCGAGTTTGAACAAGAGAGTCTGGCGTTGCCAGATTGGGTGTTTTTTTCCGCTACATATTAAGGCCGGTTTACGGTGTGTTTTAGGTGGGTTTTCGCCTGGAAGGCTTTATAGAAATCTGGCATCCTACTGAACGAAGTTAAACTGAGAGAGCGTGGCGTTCACAGACACCAGAATGAACGACTTCACAGTAACGTTCATCAGGCAGTAATTGCGGTACGTTCAGTTCAGTCCAAAACATGAACGAGTTCATGAATTATAGTTCAATGAACGCGTCCAGGCACAACTCTGGCGGGAATATTAGCTTCGAGGTATGGGGAATGGCTGCTAACGTACTTTGCAAAAAACAAATGACTGAGATCATCATGAATTCGGTTATTGTTTATTTATTGCCTAACGCTTACATGAGGCCCCGTCTAGTTTGTGTGTGTGTGTGCTCACGTCTTATATTTGTGTGTGTGTGCTGTGCTCACGTCTCATATGAGTAACTTTATGTGCGTAGATAGTTCATATACATGTATGTGTGACTAGTACTTAGTATATATGCAAGCGTGTTTCATATGTGTGCGTGAATGAAGTTTGATTTAAGCCCTAAACGGCGCCTCATACTTATACACTGGCCGGGAAGCCGGTCGCGTTCATTCACAACTTGTGCCATGATGTCAGTTTGTAATAATATGCTAAAGCGTTACCTGCGGTGTCAACCGCCCTCCTTCCTGCAACCAATCAACTTGCCCCTCATTTGCATTATTATAATGACCGTCCACGACAGCCAAAATATCGCTTCAGATCTCACGAGAAAATAATGCCTACAGAAATAAAGGTCTGAGGAGCTCTGTGTTTATTTTTTTTCCACTTTTCTTTTTTAGAAGGGCCTGAAAGACTATAATACAGCAGTAGGTATCCAAGGTAATACGAGGGTATGACTCCTTTAAAATATACATTTACGTCATTAGTTAATATAATGTTATTAAGGAACTAATACATTAAAGTAAATTTAACTAATAAAATTGTATTTATTAATTAATCTATGAAACATATAGAATGTTTATTAGTGGCTGATGTAGTAATCATTAATTAATGGTTTAAGTTAGTCTTTCATTCGTTTACATTAAATCATGATTATCTGTGCATTTGTTAAGTATAAATTAATGCATATATGTGCACCAGTATTGTAAGTGTTTTTTATTGATAAAAGATTCACTTACATTGCAAATGTAGGTTAGAAATTAATCGATGACCGTTATCTTCTTCTTCAGCCGTGATCCGCAAGTCTCCGGGGGTTCTTGACGTCATCAATTGTTGTTGATAACTTGTTGTTACTATGAAGAATCACGGATGAGGAACGAGCGCTGATTGGTCAATTTCTTATTGTTACTGGGTGGAATCACGGTTGCGATACGAGCGCTGATTGGCTAATTGCTTGTTGTTACTGGGGGAAATCACGGTTGCGATACGAGCACTGATTGGCTAATTCGCAGTTACGATACGAGCGCTGATTGGCTAATTTGCGGTTGCGACACGAGCGCTGATTGGCTAAAACATAAATTTCATGGTTGCAGCCGGGAACATGATTGGCTGTCATAACAAAGAATAACCACGACCTACAGGTGACATGGTGCGCCACAGAGCCATGTGTGGTGCTTTTTTTTTCCTGGCTTGTGCCAGTCCGTTGAATTGAGTTCAGCCATTTGGGGAGCGGGAAGGACAAGATATGTGGGTCTCTCTGCAATTGGTATGTGTTTGGAAAAGCGGAGGATCTGTAAGGGGCTTCCTTTCCAAGAAAGAACTCACAGAGCAGAGCCACCTGTTAAAAGGCACCGCTGGGAATCAAACCCAGGATCTCCTGTTTACAAGACAAGCGCTTTGACCAGCTAAGCCACGGCGCCCTGCAGCATGGTTGACTTGGGTCAGAATTCTTCAGCAGCAGCTGAGGGGTGGTTGGCAAATGAAATCGCATGCTGCTCTGACGCTCCTCTGTACCGCCTGATTGCGCAAAGCAAAACCACACAACCCAAGGTGGTGTTTGATTACCAGCAAAGACAGTGCTGGGATTTGAATTCAGTATGTCCTATTCACTACACAAGCTTAAACCAACTAAGCCACGGCGCCAACCTGCACACACTCTCTCAGGGAGGGGCACTTAGAGGATTAAAGCATCAAGATAAGAGGCCAACGGCCAGGCTCTGCACAGCCTAAAATAGTTGTTTTGACAACTGATTCGGGGTGGCCAGCTAGCCTCTGGGTTTGTTGGCCAAGTGCCATTAGTTAACCAATGGCCTCATCTGGAAGTCTAGAAGTCCAGTTTGCTATCTATTGTGCCACAGAGCCTGTCAGCAACTGTTGACCTGTTCAAAAGAGCGTCAGCATTATCAGGATGTGGTTTGGAATTGGAATCGCCTGCTGCCTTTGCTATCCCTGTTTGCAGTCCGATCTCAGAAAAGCACATGCTTGAGAGCACACAAGGGTTCCTGGAGGCACCGCTGGGATTTGAACCCAGGATCTCTTGTTTACGAAACAGACGCTTTAACCAACTAAGCCACGGCACCAAGCAGAGAACTAGAAGGGTGAGTAAGTTGATCAAAACATCCAGCGGTGAGGACAAAGGTCCATGGGCTGGTCAGCTTATGAGATTTTTCACAACTTTCTGTTGCCCGAGGGCATAAGCGTGCAATTTAATGATAAACGAAAGGCCAGAAGTCACCAATCTGTTTTGACTCAAACCCACAAACTTCATATGGGCTCACACCACAGACTAATAGTCCAATGTGCTACACTCTGCGCCACATGCAGTAGCTCCTTCCAGGCTTGCAGCAGTCCTAAACCAAGGATTACCTGTTTGCAAGGCAAGCTCTTTGACCAGCTGAGCCATGCTACATTGCCGAGATGACTCTGGGCAGCATTCTTCGGCAGCATCTGAGGGGTGGTTCGCAAAATTAAATTGCATGCTGCTCTAGCACTCCTCTGCCCTCCCTTTTTACGGAGAGCAAAATCTCACAGCCCAAGGTGGCACTTGATCACCAGCAAAGGCACCGCTGGGATTCGAAACCAGGATCTCCTGTTTACTTGACAGGCGCTTTAACCAACTAAGCCATGGCACCAACTTGCATATACCTGGTAAGAAAGTGAGACTTAGAGCTTTATAACTCTGGAGGGGTGGCCTGAGAGCATATGTGTTTGTTGGCCAAGCGCCATTAACAGAATGCTAAAAGTAATGACTCTGGTGGGACTCGAACCCACAACCTTTGAATGACCTCATCTGGCAGTCTAGAAGTCCAATGCGCTATCCATTGTGCCATGTGTGGAGCTTTTCTTTTCCTGGCTTGTGCCAGTCGGTTGAATTGAGTTCAGCCATTTGGGGAGCGGGAAGGACAAGATATGCGGGTCTCTCTGCAATTGGTATGTGTTTGGAAAAGCGGAGGGTCTGTAAGGGGCTTCCTTTCCAAGAAAGAACTCACAGAGCAGAGCCACCTGTTAAAAGGCACCGCTGGGAATCGAACCCAGGATCTCCTGTTTACAAGACAAGCGCTTTGACCAGCTAAGCCACGGCGCCCTGCTGTATGGTTGACTTGGGTCAGAATTCTTCAGCAGCAGCTGAGGGGTGGTTGGCAAATAAAAACGCATGCTGCTCTCACGCTCCTCTGTACCGCCTGATTGCGCAAAGCAAAACCACACAACCCAAGGTGGTGTTCGATTACCAGCAAAGACAGTGCTGGGATTTGAATTCAGTATGTCTTATTCACTACACAAGCTTTAACCAACTAAGCCACGGCGCCAACCAGCACACACTCTCTCAGGGAGAGGCACTAAGAGGATTAAAGCATCCAGATAAGAGGCCAACGGCCAGGCTCTGCACAGCCTAAAATAGTTTTTTTGACAATTGATTCGGGGTGGCCAGCTAGTCCCTGGGTTTGTTGGCCAAGTTCCATTAGTTAACCTTTGAATGGCCTCAACTGGCAGTCTAGAAGTCCAGTTTGCTATCTATTGTGCCACAGAGCCTATCAGCAACTGTTGACCTGTTCAAAAGAGCGTCAGCATTATAAGGATCTGGTTTGGAAATGGAATCGCCTGCAGCCTTTGCTATCCCTGTTTACAGTCCGATCTCAGTAAAGCACATGCTTGAGGCACCGCTGGGATTTGAACCCAGGATCTCCTGTTTACGAGACAGACGCTTAAACCAACTAAGCCACGGCGCCAAGCAGAGAACTAGAAGGGCGAGTAAGTTGATCAAAACATCCAGCGGTGAGGACAAAGGTCCATGGGCTTGTCAGCTTATGAGATTTTTCATAACTTTCTGTTGCCCGAGGGCATAAGCGTGCAATTTAATGATAAACGAAAGGCCAGAAGTCACCAATCTGTTTTGACTCAAACCCACAAACTTCATATGGGCTCACACCACAGACTAATAGTCCAATGCGCTACACTCTGCGCCACATGCAGTAGCTCCGTCCAGGCTTGCAGCAGTCCTAAACCAAGGATCACCTGTTTGCAAGGCAAGCTCTTTGACCAGCTGAGCCATGCTGCATTGCTGAGATGACTCTGGGCAGCATTCTTCGGCAGCATCTGAGGGGTGTTGTCTAGAAGTCCATTGCACTATCCACTGCGCCACAGAGCCATGTGTGGTGCTTTTTTTTCCTGGCTTGTACCAGTCCGTTGAATTGAGTTCAGCCATTTGGGGAGTGGGAAGGACAAGATATGTGGGTCTCTCTGCAATTGGTATGTGTTTGGAAAAGCGGAGGATCTGTAAGGGGCTTCCTTTCCAAGAAAGAACTCACAGAGCAGAGCCACCTGTTAAAAGGCACCGCTGGGAATCAAACCCAGGATCTCCTGTTTACAAGACAAGCGCTTTGACCAGCTAAGCCACGGCGCCCTGCTGCATGCTCGGCTTGGGACAGAATTCTTCAGCAGCAGCTGAGGGGTGGTTGCCAAATGAAATCGCATGCTGCTCTGACGCTCCTCTGTACCGCCTGATTGCGCAAAGCAAAACCACACAACCCAAGGTGGTGTTTGATTACCAGCAAAGACAGTGCTGGGATTTGAATTCAGTATGTCCTATTCACTACACAAGCTTTAACCAACTAAGCCATGGCGCCAACCTGCACACACTCTCTCAGGGAGGGGCACTAAGAGGATTAAAGCATCCAGATAAGAGGCCAACGACCAGGCTCTGCACAGCCTAAAATAGTTTTTTTGACAATTGATTCGGGGTGGCCAGCTAGCCTCTGGGTTTGTTGGCCAAGTGCCATTAGTTAACCTTTGAATGGCCTCATCTGGCAGTCTAGAAGTCCAGTTTGCTATCTATTGTGCCACAGAGCCTATCAGCAACTGTTGACCTGTTCAAAAGAGCGTCAGCATTACAAGGATCTGGTTTGGAAATGGAATCACCTGCTGCCTTTGCTATCCCTGTTTGCAGTCCGATCTCAGAAAAGCACACGCGAGTGGCGCCGATACAGGATGGCTGCCTCCGTGACGTGCTCTGCAGTTGTTTTTGTGTTTTTGTTAGTTTATCCTGTCTTTAGTTATATTCCTGCAATCAGTTTCACCAGCGACGAATTGCTGGATATTCGGCAACACACATCTCCCGATATTTCACCGGTTTTTGACTATTCTGATGTTTTGCTGGACATTCTTGTCGGCGGAGCGGCTGCGCTGATCACACGCTTCAAGAGGACGCGCAGACGGGGAAAGAGAACTGGCGCGCTCGTGAGACTCAGAAAACGCGGATTTCGAACGCCGTTGCCTAGCATCCATCTGGCAAATCTCCGCTCTCTACCCAACAAAACGGACGAACTGCTTCTGTTCTCTCGGACAAATAAAGATTTCTCTCACTCTGCTGCTCTGTGTTTCACGGAATAAAGATTTCTCTCACTCTGCTGCTCTGTGTTTCACGGAAACTTGGCTGAATGACACCATACCGGACAACGCGCTCCATCTGCCGGACTTTCAGCTGTTTAGAGCGGATCGCGACGCAGTTACATCATTGAACGGTGGTGTACAGATGTAACTGTGTTAAAGAAGACGTGCTGCTCAAATCTCGAAACGCTCTTCATTAACTGCAAGCCGTTCTATTCGCCGCGGGAGTTTCATTCGTTCATTCTGGTTAGTGTTTACATCCCTCCTCAAGCGCACGTGAGCTCAGCTTTACAGAAACTCGCTGAGCAGATCACAGAGACAGAACAACAACACCCAGACTCTGTTTTAATCATTCTTGGGGACTTTAATAAAGCCAATCTCTCCCGTGAACTGCCAAAATACAGACAGCATGTTACTTGTCCCACAAGAGACAGTAATATATTGGATCACTGTTACACAACAATAAAGGATGCATTTCACTCTGTTCTACGAGCAGCTTTGGGACGTTCTGATCACCTTCTGGTTCATCTTATACCGACCTACAGGCAGAAACTAAAATCAGCTAAACCTGTATTAAGGACTGTAAAAAGATGGACTAATGAAGCAGAGCAGGATTTACAATCTTGTTTTGATCTCACCGATTGGAGTGTTTTTGAAGCTGCTGCCACCGATCTGGATGAACTCACAGAGACCGTAACATCATATATCAGTTTCTGTGAGGATATGTGTATTCCTACCAAGACTCAACTAAATTACAACAATGACAAACCGTGGTTCACTGCAAAACTCAGACAGCTCCGTCAGGCTAAAGAAGATGCTTACGTGAAGGGGGACAATGTCGTGTATAAACAGGCTAAATACACACTGGAAAAGGAGATCAAAGTGGGAAAGAGGAATTATTCGGAAAAAATAAGGACTCAGTTCACTTCGAACGACTCCGCATCAGTGTGGAAAAGCCTAAAGAAGATCACCAATTACAAGACACCACCCCCCAGCACTGTGGAGAATCAACGACTGGCAGACGATCTGAACGAGTTTTACTGCAGGTTTGAAAGAACACCCATCACCTGCCCTGAACACCTCCCCACACAACCATTCACACCATTCAAAACTCCTGCAACCAACCCTGAATGCCTCTCCAAACAACCGTTCACACCATTCACAGCTCCTGCAACCCATCCTGATCACCTCTCCAATCAACCGCTCTCACCATTCACAACTCCTGCAACCAACCCTGAATGCCTCTCCAAACAACTGTTCACACCACTCACAACTCCTGCAACCCACCCTGAACACCTCTCCAATCAAGCGCTCTCACCATTCACATCTCCTGCATCCCCCCTCTCCCCCACACCTGCAATACAGATCAGCGAGGATGCGGTGCGCCAGGTCTTCCGGAAGCAGAAAAGGAAAAAAGCACCAGGCCCAGATTGCGTTACACCAGCCTGTCTGAAATCCTGTGCTGACCAGCTGGCCCCCATCTTCACACAGATCTTCAACAGATCGCTGGAACTGTGCGAAGTCCCTTCATGCTTCAAACGCTCCACCATCATCCCTATCCCAAAGAAATCCAAAATTACAGGACTAAATGACTACAGGCCTTTGGCTCTAACGTCTGTAGTCATGAAGTCATTTGAAAAACTGGTGCTGGCCCACCTGAAAGACATCACTGGACCCTTGCTAGATCCTCTTCAGTTTGCCTACAGAGCAAACAGGTCTGTGGACGATGCAGTAAACATCGGACTGCATTATGTTCTGCAACACCTAGACAGACCGGGGACCTGTGTGGATCCTGTTTGTGGACTTCAGCTCTGCCTTCAACACGATCATCCCAAACCTCCTCTTGCCCAAACTAACTCAGCTCTCCGTGCCCACCTCCGTATGTCAGTGGATCAACAGCTTCCTGACAGACAGGCAGCAGCTAGTGAGACTAGGAAAATACACATCCAGCACTCGTACAATCAGCACCGGAGCTCCCCAGGGCTGTGTTCTCTCCGCACTGCTCTTCTCCCTGTACACTAACGATTGCACATCTAAGGACCCCTCTGTCAAGCTCCTGAAGTTTGCAGATGACACCACACTCATCGGCCTCATTCAGGACGGTGACGAGTCTGCTTACAGACAGGAGGTTAAAGAGCTGGCTGTCTGGTGCAGTCTCAACAACCTGGAGCTTAACACGCTCAAAACAGTGGAGATGATCGTGGACTTCAGGAGAAACCCCCCTGCACTCCCCCCACTCACCATCATGAACAGCACTGTGACTGCAGTGGAGTCATTCAGGTTCCTGGGCACCACTATCTCTCAGGACCTGAAGTGGGACATTCACATTGACTCCATTGTGAAAAAGGCCCAGCAGAGGTTGTACTTCCTTCGCCAGCTGAGGAAGTTTAACCTGCCACAGGATCTGCTGAAACAGTTCTACTCCACCATCATCGAATCCATCCTCTGCACTTCAGTAACTGTCTGGTTCAGCTCAGCTTCTAAATCTGACCTCAGAAGACTACAGAGGGTAGTCCGGACTGCTGAGCGAATTATCGGTACAAACCTCCCATCTATTCAAGAACTGTACTTATCCAGAGTGAGCAAAAGGGCTGTTAAAATCACTCTGGACCCCTCACATCCAGCACACTCCCTCTTTGAACTGTTGCCATCTGGTCGACGCTACAGAGCACTGAGCACCAGAACGACCAGACACAGGAACAGTTTCTTCCCTCAGGCAATCCATCTTATGAACAGCTGATAATAACTGTGGGACACACTACACTATTTATATTTATATACACTACACTTTTTATCCAACACACATACTTAGCGTACACGTAAATCTTTTGCACATAATATACATGTACGTACATGGAACACACTACACTACTTATATTTATATTTATATACACATACACTTATTTATCCAACACACATACTTAGCGTACAGTTAAAATTTTTCCACATAATATACATGTACATACATAAATGCTCTTTTTAATATACCTGCCATACATTGTCAATTTGTATATTGTCAATCCTTACCCACCTATTTGTATTTTTTATTCCTTATTGTGTTTTTTGTTCTGTCGCTGTTATGTTGCACTGCGGAGCTCTGTCACGAAAACAAATTCCTCATATGTGTGAACATACCTGGCAATAAAGCTCATTCTGATTCTGATTGAGGCACAGCTGGGATTTGAACCCAGGATCTCCTGTTTACGAGACAGACACTTTAACCGACTAAGCCACGGCACCAAGCAGAGAACTAGAAGGGTGAGTAAGTTGATCAAAACATCCAGCGGTGAGGACAAAGGTCCATGGGCTGGTCAGCTTATGAGATTTTTCACAACTTTCTGTTGCCCGAGGGCATAAGCGTGCAATTTAATGATAAACGAAAGGCCAGAAGTCCCCAATCTGTTTTGACTCAAACCCACAAACTTCATATGGCCTTACACCGCAGACTAATAGTCCAATGCGCTACACTCTGCACCACATTGCAGTAGCTCCTTCCAGGCTTGCAGCAGTCCTAAACCAAGGATCACCTGTTTGCAAGGTAAGCTCTTTGACCAGCTGAGCCATGCTACATTGCTGAGATGACTCTAGCAGCATTCTTCGGCAGCATCTGAGGGGTGGTTCGCAAATTAAATTGCATGCTGCTCTGGCACTCCTCTGCACCCCCTTTTTTACGGAGAGCAAAACCTCACAGCCCATGGCAGCGCTTGACCACCAGCAAAGGCACTGCTGGGATTCGAACCCAGGATCTCCTGTATGAGATTTTTCACAACTTTCTGTTGCCCGAGGGCATAAGCATGCAATTCATTGATAAACGAAAGGCCAGAAGTCACAAATCTGTTTCGACTCAAACCCACAAACTTTATATGGCCTCACACCGCAGACTAATAGTATTTGAACTGTCAATAGCAAATACTTAAATTTATAAGAACATATTCTTACAGTAGCTGATTCAGATTAAACACCAGATTGTCATAGCAAAGTCGGGATTGACCCATTTTTTTTTAAAAACAGCCTTTGCACAGCCAGACTTGAATGAGGTGTTTTAGCCCGGTCTAGACAGATGATGACAGATCCCTTGTGAAGACCTCATTGATGGCCCCAGCACAGATGCGAAGCAAATATCCTCCACGAGAACAGTACAAGCCCTCGGCACAGACCCTTTTTACCAGCTTCACCTGCTGGCATCATGTTCCTTTAAGCAGAAGAAGTTAAATTAAATATTCTGGATGATATCAATCCAAAATCTGTTTTGTGATGCAGCCTGGAATCATCACACCATGTTCAATTTTTTGGCCAGAAAAGAAGGGGTTTCCTGACTGAGCCTGGTTTTGATATGGTTTGGGTTCTTTGCTACTGTTGCCTTTTGTCTTGCTTAGTTAAAGACCCCTAATATTCAGCAATATTATTGACCTGACTGCAGTGACACCACTGGATAAGAACTGAACTGACCTGAATTATGACATCCCTCTTTGCTACATAACAATGTAAAGAAATAAATAGTGTTCCTGTTGCTCAATTGGTAGAGCATTGCGAAGGTTGGGGGTTCGATTCCCCGGGAATACATGATAGGAAAAAATTGATAGCCTGAATGCACTGTAAGTCGCTTTGGATAAAAGCATCTGCTAAATGCATAAATTTATTTAATAATGTTGTTGTTGTTGTTTTAAATAATATACTGTGAAGGAGTGGATGCCGAGTTGCCATATGCTTCATACTGATATTAATTATATTATTACATGATTTCTTGTTTGACTATCAATCAAGTTATGGCAAGAGTGAAATGTGTAACCTTATGTGCGCTTAAGAGATATTAAAGAATCCTGTACTACCCTCTATTTCTTTTCCTCAAGATTAATGGCCACATATTATGTGTGTGTATCCAACCGTAATGATAAGACACTCGCCAGTGCTAGAAAGCCTTGAATTTTAGATAAGTTCTCTGTGTATGTGTGTTAGTATCTGTCTGTACAGGGAGAAGCTCAGACAGTCCCAGGACAAACGATCAACTGCCAGTGTCCAGCGTATCAGATATACGTCTTTGGAGAGTTTATCTAGGTTTTGGAACCAATCAGAATTTTGCCAATTTTTTTGTCAGGGTATAACTGTGGTTGATTTTGAGTTGTACGGGCGCGGCCTACGAACTCCGTCGAGAGTATTGAAGCTGACTTCTGCTGATGAAACTGCAAACTATTTTCTTCAGTAAAATTATTATTATTAATTGAACTCATCTCTGACTCCTGGTCTTCATTGCGACATATCTGGTCCTTGGGTTTTAACTGTTAAATTACCCCAACAGTTAATGGTGGAGGATGCTCGGGCAATCGTTCTTTGGTGACATCCCTGATCAATCATCAAACCAAGGTAGGAAAGATTTTATATTTAATATTATTGGTTAGGGACTGTCTGTAAGTGGAGGGGGTCGAGAGAAGGAGGAACGATAGACTCACTCAGACGTGAGGGGGTAGACACCAGCTCCGGGGTGGAGTAGGTAAATTGGTGTCATGGTACACCTGTAAATGAAGTAACCTTGTGAGTAAAAGGGGTACAAGTGCACATCGGTAGGTCTTAGGATAAGATATATTTAAAGATGTGTACAGTTACAGGGATCATTGGTTGTGAGTTTTGTGTCTAGAGTTGTGAAAAATGACATCAAGGTTCTGAAAATAGTAACAAAGTGATTGTAAAAAACTGTAAGCAGTAAAAATACCAGAGACATGTTCTGAGTGGAAAATTTGTAATTCCTATATTTACTAATGTTTGGCCAAAAGAGTAACTTTATTGTTGGACTGCAAAATTGTAGCCACTCAGCATCATAAAAAAAGAGAAAAGAAAATTATTGTTTGCTTATGAGATGATAAAGTTGTAAACATGTAACATAAATGGGGGTTTCAAAGTAACTTTGAAGACAGCATGCTAGCAAGACCCGAAGTAATATACCTGGGTCAGATAACTCCTGACAGATTTAAAACAAATGTTGAAATTCCGAAGCCATGGCCAGAATTAAGTGAATGAATTAAAGGAGTCATGACCCACAATTTTCACTTTTCCACGAGAATCAATGTATGTTATGATTGCCTAACGATTATACACTGGCCGGGAAGCCAATATTTAAAAGTGAAGCGTTTGTTTACCTCAGGGTTTGTAAAATAGCCCACGTGCACGCGCATTCAAATAGGAGATCAATTGCGCATTCAATTGACGTCAAGACGGGGCAGGATATACCATATATGGACATCGCAGCAGGAAGCTCGCCCCTTCCCCTCTCCCCCTCATATTCAGTCGTGAAAGACGCTGGAGTAGTGCACACGTGAGTTGCTCTGTGGTTGACTGCCAGAATCAACATTTAAATGTGTTTTCTCTACCAAGAACGGACCTAGCTATCAGAGACCAGTGGATTAAATTCATTTTTAATGACGCGGTTCCTTCAACCCTTCCACTGGCTTATCGTTAGTGATGGCAAAATCGAGGCCTCGTGAACCAATGAAACAGTTGAACCAAATGTGCCATATTGTTTCGAGGCTTCGAATCAATCCGACACCCGTCTCAACGGTGACACCTAGTGGTCACTTGCAGGTGTTGATCTGAAACAACCTTGACGAGCCATTAAAAAAATGTGTTGTTTTTTTATTATTATAATGTTCTAATATGTGAAGCTTGTAACCTATAGGCTCCTCACTGTGCATAATGTTATTTTGGTCATGAAAAATGAATATTAATAAAAGAAATCAAGCCACAATGTCTCACTTTTTTAGAGATTTTTATTCAAAAATATTAATTTATCTGCTGTGGAAGGACTTAGCCTACTTCTTTTTTTACAGATAATTTCTCCAGCCTTTGAAAAAATCCTCTCACAAGGGACACTTGTTGCTGGCATACAAAGATATTTTTTTGCAAGGACATACAAATGAGGAAAGATTACTGCTCTCTCTTTCCAGTAAGTTAGTGGATCATGAGTTCTGGGCAAATACGCATCGTTGATGTATTTTTTCACTTCCACTGTGGCATCAGCTGTAGCATTGTGTATCATCTTGGTTTGATGGATGCGAGTATCAAAAAGTTCCCATAAACTGTCCTGTGTTTCTACTGGTGTTGATGTTGATGGTGATGGTGATGATGATGATGATGGGTGTGATGTTGACATTTCTGGGTCTGAATAAAAATGAAAACAGCAATTAGTAACAAATCCTAAACTGACGGCATATATGAAGGATATATTATATTACATGATTCAGATTACATAACATAACACTGACTGAAACTGCTCACCAGGATTTGTGTTTGAACGCATCAGTGAAGCACACTCCAGTGTGATATGCTTTTCAGCTTCCTGGGCTTTGGCAGCATTTCCAAATGCCACATTTTTGAACCTTGGGTCCAGCAGTGTAGCCAGTGCCAAGGCTCTAAAACTCTCATAACCTCCACATCTGGAGTGCAGACCTTCTTGCAGATGTGAGCCTATGAGCCAAAACAGGAGAAACACATATTTATAATAATGACAATAATATGACAGTTATGGCCAATCACATGGGTAGTATGGTCATTGTGGCCTACCTAATTGAACAGTTGATTCCTGCGTTGCATTTCCTTTTTTCTGTGCAAGCTTGTGCTGCAACATCCTGTACAGTGGTATAAGGTTTGAAGCAGACACTCTCTTTTCCTCTGACATCTCTGTTGTTGCGAGTTTGAATGGTTGCAGTATTGACAATGATTGTTCAATAATGTCATAATCAATACTTGTCAGGGGAGCAGTATCATTGTTTAAGTTGGAAAGTGCAGCAGCCACTGGTTCACGTTGGTCATACAAGCGCTGTAGCATGTCAAATGTGCTGTTCCATCTCGTGTCAACCTCCTGTATCAGTTTCAGAGTTGGTCTTCCCATCAAGCTCTGCATCTCCACAAGCTTGTCCTTTGCTTTGCAGCTGGATCTGAACAACCCCACTATCTTTCTGGCCTTCTGGCGTATTTCATTGATGACTGGGGTTTGATCTAGTGCCTTTTTCACAATCAAATTTAAAGTATGAGCAAAACATGGGACATGGCGAAGGTGGAGTAGCTGGGCACTTAGGATCATGTTAGATGCATTGTCAGTCACCATGCACTGAACTTTGGAGGTTATTCCCCACTCAGCCATTAGCAAGGCTTTAGCCTCCATGAGATGCTGGGCTGTGTGGGTTTGGTAAAACCTCCTTACACCCAGTACAACAGTTGCCATTTTTGCCTCTGGTGTTATGTAATGGCAAGTCACACCAAGATATCCATCCATATTAATGGAGGACCACATGTCAGCTGTAAGGCTAACAAATTCGGCCTTTTGTAGGTCCTCCATTGTCTTCTCCTTGGCTTTGTTGTACTTTTCGCTGACCATTATTTTAAGCACCTTCCGGGATGGGAGGACATAGCTTGGATCAAGCTTGTTCACAAATGCCCTGAATCCCTCATCGTCCACGATGGTGAAGGGCTGCAGATCCTTCACCACCATGTTTATAAGAGCCTCATCCAATTCCCTCTGTCTGACTTTTAAAAGAGAAGACAAAACATACTTTCAGACAAAAACTGAGCCTGGTTTCTCCCAAGGTTTTTTTCTCCATTCTGTCACCGATGGAGTTTCGGTTCCTTGCCGCTGTCGCCTCTGGCTTGCTTAGTTGGGGACACTTCATCTACAGCGATATCGTTGACTTGATTGCAAATAAATGGACAGACACTATTTAACTGAACAGAGATGACATAACTGAATCCAATGATGAACTGCCTTTAACTATCATCTTTGCATTATTGACACTGTTTTCCTAATGAATGTTGTTCAGTTGCTTTGACGCAATGTATTTTGTTTAAAGCGCTATATAAATAAAGGTGACATTGACATTGACATTGACAAATACATTGGAAAAATACAGCTTCAATTAGTGCACATCTATTAAAAGTGTAGCCTACTGGTTCATTATTTGGAAACCTTCCAGTGTTTATAATCAGTGCTTTATATAACTTATAAACTTTATAAACAGTGTCCCAAAAGGTTGTAATTATATTTCAATTATAATTATATCCCAAACAATGCATACCTTGCTTAGATGGCCCAGCAGTGTCAGTAGCAGGCCATCCTCTGCACCCTGCAAAATGGCAGGATGAGTGCTCCTCAAATGGCGCATCATGGATGATGTATTGTTGCAGTAGGCTAGCTGCCGATCACAATACACACATCTCACTTTATTTGGGGTTTCTAAATGGAAATGCTCCCACACCACAGATGTACGGCATCTCTTCTGGGGAGCTTCCATTTCATCTATCCAAATCTATCTATCTATATATGAATCGATCTATGTATCTAGATATGTATCTATAATCTATGTATCTATATATGTATCTATCTATAATATATGTATTTATATATGTATCTATAATCTATCTATATATGTATCTATCTATAATATATGTATTTATATATGTATCTGTAATCTATCTATATATGTATCTATCTATTAATCTAGCTGTCTATATATATTTATATCTATGCATCTATTAATGTGTCACTATATGTATACTCTGTCTGTCTCTAGCCTCTCAGTCAATGTGTTGTGTAAATTTAAATGTAAGTCTAAATTGCCTATAACTAATCAAATCGCACTATGTCACTATATCACCAAAAATCCGCTATCTCAAAGTCAAACTCCTCTCACAAAAACCCACGAGGTCAAAATGCTTTTATTTTACTTTTATACAGATGTGCGATTGTGTGGTCTGTTCCCAACCGTTCCAATCAAACGCTGATTCGGCGGACCACACCTGATGAAACAATTAGTGAAACACTTCGAGGCTTCGTTTGGTCATAGTCACGTGACATGGGTGTTTCGAATCACGCTTCGGATCAGTGTTTCGACACATCTGCGCTTCGGGATCTCGCAAAGCTTCGGAACGACTGTTTCGCTTCAGCCATCCTTACTTATCGTTACGTGTTTGTGCTAAACATTGTACGCCGAAATCCTTCACAAATTTGGGGCAATATCAGGCGAAGTTGGCATCGAAGCTCGGGAAAAGCGCCATTCCAACAAAATTGGCTGCAATTGAAACGGTAAGACTGTGTTTTTATTGCTCTACTGTGTGTAACAAACAGCATAACTGCTAATGCAGCTATTGTATGCTATTGCGTCCGTCAGTAGACAAATAAACGAAAGACTGGAGGTGAAGTAATTATTTATGTTCCCTGTAAACGGACTGCAAAAACGGACTTTTGACTGCATTATAATGATTTCTTAATTCAGAATATGATCAAGATTGCGTAGGTTGATGTGTTCGGGGAATTTGCCTGTTAATAGTAACATTTAAAGCCCCTTAAATGAACGAAATGACTCGAAAAAAGATTTGTTCATTTTGATGAACTAGTTTGAACAAGAGAGTCTGGCGTTGCCAGTTTGGGTGTTTTTTCCGCTACATATTAAGGCCGGTTTACGGTGTGTTTTAGGTGGGTTTTCGCCTGGAAGGCTTTATAGAAATCTGGCATCCTACTGAACGAAGTTAAACTGAGAGAGCGTGGCGTTCACAGACACCAGAATGAACGACTTCACAGTAACGTTCATCAGGCAGTAATGCGGTACGTTCAGTTCATGTTCGCCCAAAATATGAACGAGTTCATGAACTATCGTTCAATGAACGCGTCCAGGCACAACTCTGGCGGGAGCATTAGCTTCGAGGTATGGGGAATGGCTGCTAACGTACTTTGCAAAAAACAAATGACTGAGATCATCATGAATTCGGTTATTGTTTATTTATTGCCTAACGCTTACATGAGGCCCCGTCTAGTTTGTGTGTGTGTGTGCTCACGTCTTATATTTGTGTGTGTGTGCTGTGCTCACGTCTCATATGAGTAACTTTATGTGCGTAGATAGTTCATATACATGTATGTGTGACTAGTACTTATGCCAGCGTGTTTCATATGTGTGCGTGAATGAAGTTTGATTTAAGCCCTAAACGGCGCTGGCCGGGAAGCCGGTCGCGTTCATTCACAACTTGCGCCATGATGTCAGTTTGTAATGATATGCTAAAGCGTTACCTGCGGTGTCAACCCCCCTCCTTCCTGCAACCAATCAACGTGCCCCTCATTTGCATTATTATAATGACCGTCCACGACAGCCAAAATATCGCATCAGATCTCGCGAGACAATCTGAGGAGCTCCGTTTATTTTTTTTCCAATTTTCTTTTTTAGAAGGGCCTGAAAGACTATAATACAGCAGTAGGTATCCAAGGTAATACGAGGGTATGACTCCTTTAATACAAGTTGATGTAAAAGTAATGACAATGACTGCAAAGAACTTTGAGAAACATTTGAGTTGCGAAAATAAAGTAAAAATACAAATATAAAGAGGTTTATTTTTAAAATGCATATAATTTCTGACAAGTTTTAAACTGGGCTAGAGTAAAATGATAGTACGATGAAATTATGTTAAAAATGAATGAAAATGTATTGTTACGAGTCCTGAATCCCTCAGAGTTCTCTCTCTCATTCAAAGTAAGCTAAAATGCCATTATCTGAGCCTGTGTTTAAGTGATAAGCTATTTATAGTACAGCACAGTGTTTCATTCAAATCATAGGCACTGAGATGCTAAAGGACATGACAAAAAGAGTTCAGATTTAATGCATTAAGAGGGCAATTGGTAGTTAAATGTTCAACTGCCAAATGCATTTAAGAAATAAGAGATTATAAAAATAATGAATAACAATTTAGGAGCAATTGTTGAAGAGACATGAGGTCTTTAAAATCATAATACAGACCCTGAGCTATAGAAGTAATAATTTTGAATAGTTAAACAGTTGTATTGCTATTTGTTCTATGACCAGTAACTTATCTGTATTATTTTTAGTCTCCACCATCATACAGGGCCTGATGGCTGCAGCTACAGAAGCAACAGAAAATTACACTGAATGGAGGGGTGTGAAAAATAAATTCACTGAGTAATCTCAGCATGATAGTTTGGAGGTATCCAATTGATAGGTTTGATTAACCTGTCTCAATGTTTTAACACTAGTAGGTGCTGTCAATGGCTCTCATGGTTCTTGAGTGCACCTTCCCTAAGCTGCAGGAAATACTGGATTCCGGAAGAAGACTGTCGAGGATGTTGCAACGGGAAAGAGTGGTTACCAGTGTGCATGAGGTGATTTCTCAATGACTGGTAAGATCCTCTTCTGGCCAATAGGGGACAACCTAAGGCAGGGGGTCACCGCCACTGGGCACCTGCCCAGAAGGGAGGTGTTATATGTGAGATGGTAGTGGAGTTGAGCGGATGCTTGATAGGCCTAGAGCATCATTAAGAGGGGAACTGTAGGAAGTACAGCAATCTGCCTCAAAAATGTGAGCTCCTCCAGACCTGATCAACAGCAACCGCATTCCTTGATTGCTTGTTGTGACAAGCGTCCACAACTTGATGCAACTATGCCAGGGGATCAGACCCTGAGGAAAAGAGGCTTGTTTATAAAGAGTTAATGGCAATGGGCTGTCAAGAACCATCTGAGACCATGTGATGACAGCCATTATTTTGAGTCAAAATTTCTTATGTGGCTAAAACGATATTCAACTAATATGTCTATATCATAGTCTTTACTCATGCAGGTCATTAGGCATGGCATAAGATGATTACAAGATATGGTGGTGGCTAAAAATGAAGACTACTTTTGCTTAATCAAGAGATGGTTTAGATAACAAAGGTTAAGGGAATTAAGCATTTAAGGTCAAAATAATTTTAAAGAAATGTTCCTAGCATTATGTATTTTAAACAGTCTAAACTGAAATTTGAGATATAGAAACTTTGACATTTTTAACCTATTTGAATGATTAAGGTTTATATGTTGTATTGAATTTGATATTATAATCTAAGTTAAAGTTTGGCGAAAATTGTCTAAATAAATAACTAACATTTTGCACAGTAAGAGAGAGAGAGAGTGCTTGAGTGGAGGCAGGGATGGTGATCTGCTTCTCTTATCGGCCTGCTAAGTAAGAGTAACCAAAACAGAGCAATGATTTTAAGACCAAAACAACCCAGCTGATTTTTCTCGAAATAAAAAGCATTAATGAACAGGCAAACTTTTGATACTAGATAAGAGACTAGGAACAAACTAGGTAGCACGTACAGAATTTTTTTTTTTTTTTTTTTTTTTTTTTTTTAAATCCTTCCGATTTAACACCAAAAGCAAACCTTGAATATGAGATGTTAAATATTTATGTTAAGTATGTGCACGCATGAGGATGACTACTGTATATTTTGGAGGACAATTCTGTTTCTGCTTTGTGTATATTGAGTCACTAACCTCTGGAATGAGTGTTTTATCATTACAGATGTGTGAAGTGAAATTCTTTACAGAAGTCAATAATTCTGAGTGAAACTAATGAAAAGACAATGCCAAACATGGGACGAGCTTTAAGTGGATTGGTTATCCAGCTCTGTCTGCTACTGGTAATAATGACTTGTTTTGTCTTTTATAATGCTGATTTAAATCACTCTCTGGATTAATATGTTTAAGAGTGTTTATATAATTGGATTTGTGAAATTTAAGATTGCCGCCCAAAATGGGTTTAAAATCCATGCCTAAATTTAAATGAGGGTCTAAATTTTAACAAGTTAACACTTTGTTGTTTGAATGGTAAAGGTAAATATTTTAGACTTGACGGCAGAAAAACAGTGAAAGATTGGCTAAGTCACTAATCACATACTAAGCACCCTCACATAAAGAAGCCTGGTGGGAAAACAAAGGAGTGAATCCTGTTTATTTAATAATAGTGCAAAAGCAAAAGCAGCCGTAAGGCTTTGTGGGTCCTCAAGGTCTGAAAGACACAATAGTTTGGTTTATGTAGAGCAGAGATAAGTTGAACAAAAACGTGTGGATCTCCTGAGATAGCCCCTTAATGGAGGAATACCATAACAAGAGGTTTGAATTAATTGAAATAGCACAGCAAAAAATATATATATGTTTAAACAACACAATTGTAATAGGCTCTATGGAGCTGCTTATGGACACCTGTCAAGTCAAATCAAATTAATATTGTGAACACTGACAGGGCTTTTTGATAATGTATACTGTTTCAATACAGATTTACAGAAACTGAGGATGTCTCTTTAATAATTATTTTAATAATTTAAGTAATAGTATTATTCATTTAGTAATAGTATTGGGAAATCTGTCTGCTCTTTTTCAGTTTATAATAATTTTGAGTAAATAAATATCACTGCCAAATGACAAACATGAACGAAGGGTTTTTAAGACATTGATCAGGTAGCTGACCTGTAAGCATTTCTCACTGACAAAACAGTGAGAACTAAATTGACTTTATACGAGGTATTGAGGATTTGCTTCTGAATGTGTCATTAATATAGTCTGAGTACAGTAATATGGTATGATAATTGACAAGATTTGCTTAAAAAAATGTAAATAAAATAAGTAATAATAATAATAAGGCAATGAGTATGATTAACAGTAATGTCATGGTATAAAAATACATGAATGACAATAAGTGGACAGGTTAGTTGTATTTTTGAAGTTAGACACTTCGATACTTAAAATGTAATTTTGACCAAATGTTGTTAACAATGACAAGTTTAGGTTTATGGTTCATGTATGTTTAAACAACATGTGAACTATGATGACTGCAAATGGATTCTTGGTGAAAGTAAGACTTAATAAAAGGGCTATTAAGTAATAAACTAGGAACTGCTCTAGGTTTTCGAGGAAATAATGATTATGATTATTTTTATTTTTAAAGATGGCTCAATATTGATCTTAGTTATTTTTGGTTTGTTTATTTTTTGCGTTTTTAACACAAAGTTTGGAGTGAAAGGGTATAATGGATATTCAATCCCTGCACCATTGATCTGGAAAATGATAGATTTTCATAAAATAAGGGTATCTTTACTGGGAATTAGGTTATAAGCAATGTCTGTATTTGGTATCTGTGAGGTGACTGAGGGTCTGACATATGTCAGGAATGCAATAACAGTGGTTATTAATTTAGCCCGGCTTCCAGATATTAATATATATATACGTTTATTGTAATGAGTTTATTTTACGATATGACCAAATTAACTAATATTCATCATAGTTGTATAAGACATGTTAAAAGAAAACAAATAAGGCACATTTCTTTCTAAAGGGTCAAAAAAATGAGTTGGTTATTGTGTGTGCGGTTTTCTTTAATGATTTGTTAAATCTGGTTAATGAATATGCAAATTTAGTCTTAAGGCTGTTGGATAAATGTTTTGTTTTAGAGGGTAAGTGTGAAGTAGCTGTAGTAGGAAGAGAGGTATTTACAAAGGTATGTTGATGAAAGTATATATGGATGGAGGACACTTTTCCAGGTAGAGGGACACACAGAATGATTCACTGGAAAAGACATTACTTTTTATGTGAAGAAAGACTAGTGCAAGTGCAGATATTGTGGGATTAAGTAAGTAGATGAATGTATATGGGAAGTAAGAATGTATATGGGAAGTATTTTGTACAAAATAATGTTTATTACTAGAAATGTCAGACAGTACCAGAGATGTTAAGTATATAAACCTGCTTAAGTTGACCAACAGCCTGCATTATTAGCATGCATCACAACTACACCTGACCTCATTTATTAGACCAGATGTGGGGTATTGGACCCCACATTGATCTAAAACGGGGGATTGAAGGAGTGGATGCCGAGTTGCCATATGCTTCATACTGATATTAATTATATTATTACATGATTTCTTGTTTGACTATTAATCAAGTTATGGCAAGAGTGAAATGTGTAACCTTATGTGCGCTTAAGAGATATTAAAGAATCCTGTACTACCCTCTATTTCTTTTCCTCAAGATTAATGGCCACATATTATGTGTGTGTATCCAACCGTAATAAGACACTCGCCAGTGCTAGAAAGCCTTGAATTTTAGATAAGTTCTCTGTGTATGTGTGTTAGTATCTGTCTGTACAGGGAGAAGCTTAGACAGTCCCAGGACAAACGATCAACTGCCAGTGTCCAGCGTATCAGATATACGTCTTTGGAGAGTTTATCTAGGTTTTGGAACCAGTCAGGATTTTGTTGACTTATGTATTGACGCAATTAGTATCCTCTGTCAGGGTATAACTGCGGTTGATTTTGAGTTGTACGGGGGCGGCCTACGAACTCCGTCGAGAGTATTGAAGCTGACTTCTGCTGATGAAATTGCAAACTATTTTCTTCAAGTAAAATTATTATTATTAATTGAACTCATCTCTGACTCCTGGTCTTCATTTCGACATATCTGGTAAAATGGGTTTTAACTGTTAAATTACCCCAACAACTGTAAATATAATCTACTTATTTTATGTTTTAAAAAGTGTGTTAATGTTTATATTGTAGTGCATTTTTTCATTGTTAACACATATTAATATTAAAGTATTTGGTAATTTTATAATTAAAGCCTTTTATTTTTTTTTCAAATGGTTGAATTTTTGTTTTACTGCTGAATTAGATTAAGCAGTTTCTGGGCCCCATTTAGCCCAGGAACCAAGAATGTCTCAGCCAGATCTGGCTTAAAGTGTCTGGGCCAGACTTGGGTCACATAAAATATGTCACTCTACAGTATTTGGGCCAGATCTGGGCCAAGTCAATAAATAAGAGTAATTTTACAGGGTGTGGGCCGCAATCTGGGCCAGAGGAAATTGTTTGTGTTTGTTTTCAGTATTGTTTCCAGACAGAATTGGGCCAGAACCTAGGCAAGTTTGTGGCCAGAAAAATTGTACTATCTAGGAATGGACGGCAAATGTAGTCTGTGTTGCCTTTAGCAGCTTCTATAGTAAAAGATAACTGAAAGCTCACCTTTTGATCTGTCCTTTTTCAGGCCGTGTTTGAAAAATGTTGTTTTGATTAATAACAATAAATAAATCTCTTTGGGGAAGCACAGCAGTTTTATGAGAAAAAAGTGACAGGGGCTGGATTTTCCTGCCAGTTTGCTTTAATTGTTTGGGATTTAACGAAATCTGATTTCCACAGAGCTCAGACTCTGGATTTTAAGAATGAATATGCTCTGCGATCAGTACCGGACAAAATCCACTGCTGTCGGTGAATATCAGTCACAGCGAGAGGAACCAGCTGATTAGAGACATCCCAAACCTGACCTAGATAAAGGTGACATGGAAAACATGCAGTGTTTGTGGGCCTCCACGAACATGGTTGGAAACCACTACTTTACATCATACACAAGTTAAATCACCAAAAGAATAATTGTTGTATTTGTAATGAATTTTTCCGTCATAAAAATTAAATAAACTTCCTGATCATTTGACCTGATGAGGTCACAACTAGTCTAATTTGTGTACATACATTTCCTTACATCATACATGAGTCGGATCACCAGAAGAATAATTGTAATATTTGTAAGTAATTTTTCCATCATACAAATCTCTCAAACAAATTTTGAAAAAGGAGAAATTTTTATTATTTTTTAATAAACAAATGTTTTATTGTCGGTTGCAAGATGAAATTCACAGTGCTGACTCTCTCCACATGGACGCGCCTTTAAAGAGAAATGCACCCTTCACAGATAAGTACATAATGCTTTCGTTTTGAACTGATTCGTTTAAAAGAAGCTTTCTGTAGACATGTTTCTCATGTATGTGAGACACCCCAATTTTCAGTTATTTCATTATCAGGAAAAAAATCACGTGACTGAGAGGGCGACTGCCTGCCATGCATGCGCATTATTAATTTTCGCACAAATGAATAAGAAGTCACATTTTGCATATGCATTACAAAGTAAAAATGTTTTTTTATTTTTTTTATGTTATGAGTCTGGTTCTTCCTTCTGGCTTCTTCCAAGTCCTTTTCCTCCCTCTGCTGGTCTTTACCTCCCTCTTTCCCTTTCCCTCTTCAGCTGTTTCTCATTTGTAGCTTTCTCGCTGATCCGTTCCACCTGTTCCCCCTCTAACCCGCTTGCTATTTAATGTCCTCTGTTTTCTTGCCAGTTGTCGGATTATTTCGTCTGGTGGCTATCTACAAACCCTGTTGTATCCGTCTCGTCTTGTCACAGTCTTGTCGCAGTTCTGTCTACAGTCAGGTTCAGGTCAGCTACACCATATCACTGCCTATTAACCTCTCTTCGACTGTGTCCAGCCCTCCCGCTGTCGACGATCTCCCTGAGCTGCGCTCAGTGCATTGCGGCCGCTCAGTACGTGGGGACGAGAGGTCTAAGTTCCACTAGCCGGTCTCCCTGTTAACCTGCTGCATTCCAGGCGCTCACAAGACCCACGAGAGAGCCACTGACCCATTAATAGAGGACCCTCTTCAGAGACCGTCCTGTGATCTTTCCTTTGACCTTTTGCAATCTGCCTGTGTTTCAGTTAAGAGCAGTGGTGGACGAAGTACACAAATCAAGTACTTGAGTAAAAGTACAGATAGCCTACATATAATAAAATATTACTCCAGTAAGAGTAAAAGTACTCCTTTTTCAATTTTACTCAAGTGAAAGTACAAAAGTACTCGATTTTTTATGTACTTAAAGTACTGAAATTTTATATAGGCTACTTAATTCAATTTTATATTCGCACATATTTTTAATAATCCTACTGCTGAAAATACCTGGGGTTTTTTCCAAAATAACAACTATATGGAGTCAAGATATATTTTTGTTGTTGATATGGACTACGCTGATGAGAGTGATGTTAACTGTGAAAGCTTACACTGTGATGTACATGAGAGAAAACAGATGACCATCTGATTTTCACCAGTAAGAACAAAGTATTTTAAAGTTTGTTGTTTTACAGAATATCACGGGTAGGACTATATATGACATGATAATAAGGCCAGAAGTTAGGAAGAACATTTTAAAGGAAAATAGAATTATATTTTCATAATCAGCCCCCCCCCCTCGCATAGAGGTTTTCAAGAGCTGGTGTGAATAAATATAGATTTAAGCTCAAAGAGACGGGATAGTCTGCACATGATTTGATATTTTATTCGGACCCAGAATACAGCGAGATGAACATCACAGAGCGCTGAACTCTCCTGCAGTGTGGACTGTGCAGGAGGGCGCTCTCATGCAGAAAGTCATATCAGGAAATTCCTAATATGGGCAAAAGCGTCCAGCTATCGCTGTATGAAAGCGTTTTTTACACAGAAACTTTTGGAAACACGAAGACATTAAACATACGATTGCAATAATATATGGTTTTTCAAGTCATCTTCAGCAGGTGATAAATAAAGTATGAACAATGCAGTGCTAATTGACAAAAACATTTTGTAGTATATAAACAAAACATTATTATTTGTTATTGTCCAGCAGTTATAGATTTCTAAGCCTGTTAAAAGTTAGAAATTTGAGAAAAATTTAAGTTGCCTATTGTATCCACTACCAGTCAACAGTTTTTGAACAGTAAGCTTGTTAATATTTTTTAAAGAAGTCTCTTCTGTTCACCAAGTCTGCATTTATTTGATCCAAAGTACAGCAAAACAGAAAAATTGTGAAATATTTTTACTAACCTATTTATATTAACTGTTTTTTATTTGGATATATTTCAAAATGTAATTTGTTGAAATTTCAAAGCTGAATTTTAAGCATCAATACTCCAGTCAGACAATCCTTCAGAAAAAAAAAAAATGGTTTCTTTGATGTATAGAAAGTTCAGAAGAACAGCGTTTATTTTGAAATAGAAATCTGGAATAATCTGAAATAGAAAATTATGTCTTTATCATCACTTTTAATCAATTTAAAGTGAAGTGACGTGACGTGACATACAGCCAAGTATGGTGACCCATACTCAGAATTCGTGCACTGTATTTAACCCATCCAAAGTGCACACACACAGCAGTGAACACACACACACCGAGAACACACACCCGGAGCAGTGGGCATCATTTATGCTGCGATGCCTGGGGAGCAGTTGGGGGTTCGGTGTCTTGCTCAAGAGAACCTTAGTCATGGTGTTGCCGGCCTGAGACTCGAAACCACAAAAGAGTCCTTGCTAAGTAGAAGTGTTCATTTCTATAATTTATTTTGAAAAAAAAAAATTATATTGACTGTAAGCTTTTGAATGATATATAGTGTACAATGTTGCAAAAGCTTTTTATTTCACATAAATGCTAATTTTTGGATCTTTATATTCATCAAAGAATACTGAAACAAAAAACTCATGTTTTAAATATTGATAATCAGCAAATCAGCATATTAGAATGATTTCTGAAGGATGTGACACTAAAGACTGGAGTAATGATGCTGAAAATACAGCTTTGATCACAGGAATAAATTACAATTTAAAATACATTCAAATAGGGAAAAAAGTTATTTTAAATATAAAAATATTTCAAAATATTACTGTTTTTTGCTGGACTTTGGATCAAATAAATGCAGGCTTGGTGAGCAGAAGATACTTCTTTAAAAACATTAAAATATTACTGTTCAAAAACTGTTGATTGGTAAGCTATATAGATTAAAGAAATGTTATATAGCCTACATATATAGCCTATATATATATATATATATATATATATATATATATATATATATATATATATATATATATATATATCATTTCTGTCCCCCTCCCCGCTGAAAAGATGGCTACGCCTCTGGATTTTTTCCTTCTCAAACCTTGTCTGTGGTGTAAAAACACCCCTGGCCAAACAGGGTGCATCTCTTCCCACTTTGATAATTACTGTAGTTACCATGTTCTGAACATCACATCCTTTCTTTTCTCCCCAGATGTAATCTATATATATATATATATATATATATATATAGGTGGTTGAATAAAAATATTTGGACATTATTTATAAAAATTACCAGCAAGCTTGTTAGCTAGACAGTTAGCATCAGCTAACAATATATACTTATTTTCAGTACGGTTATGAATAAACATTTATGTCTGTCTACTCGTCTAGTTAATCCAAACGTTACTGTTGATAAACAATATAAAAACAGACGTCACATAGGGATGGTAGCATCTTAATAAAACTGTTAACATTACGGCAGCGGGGAATTTGAACGTGCATGAGTTATTGTATTTAACCTGTGTAATTTTAATGTTTGTTTTTTTATTTTTTTTATTTTTATTTTTTTTTTACCTAAAATTGATGTGTCTGCATCGTCTGCACTCGAGTATTTCAGTGGGCTTAAATAGATCACTCTTTACAACGGATTTAGTTCCCAAACAACTGACAATTTTGACCTAAATATGATTTTCAGTTACAATAATTAATCCAAAATTTCGACATTAGTAACTTACTTTTAGCAACATCAGACCCACGCGCGCTCACCAGATCTCCCGGTTCTTACTTCTGTAGACTCGCACTAAACGGTTCATTTGAATCAGTGAGTGGTCGACTCCAGAACAGCTGCAATCCAAGCGTGCAGCACAAGCCCTGAAAAGTGAAGCCAAAACGTCTCGATCGCCCCCTGGTGAGTGGTCCTAGTATAGGTCATAAACCCCCCCTCCCCATGATATTCAATATGACGCGAGACCAACTAAACAATTAAATTACCCTTCAAATATCTTTTTTCCGAAGCTGTTTTTTGTCATTTACTGTAGTTTGTATCACGCTAATGTAAATTCAAGTGTTCGTTTTTAAAATAAGTTGTTTTTTAGATAGTTATTTAATGCTCTAAAAACGGTGGTGTGACGTCGTGATTGACAGCTGTGATTGACAGCTCTCTGAGCCGAGGAGGCACTGAAGCGTCAATAGGCTTTTTTCATGATCTTCGGAGGACTGAGGAGATTGTATTTACCTTATTTTAATGAGATTGGAGTGGAACGGAGCAGACAGAGTTCACAGGAGCAGGACTCCACTTCCAAAACAGTGCAGATTACGGTATGTGCATTCTGCGAGGGAGAGTGAGGGCGGGGCACAGGGGCGGGGCCGTTGATTTCGCGGCTTTAAGGCTTTACTTCCTGCTTGCTACTGCGCATAGCTAATGCGCAGAACTGGTCCCTAGATCGCTATCTGCGCAGGCACAAGTCCAAGATGTCAGCGCCATATCGGGACACTGGCGGCTTCAGTTTTGACCAATGGAAGAGAGCGAAGGCGAGTCGTCCATCTTTTTTTACAGTCTATGCTGCAATCCATAGACAGTAGGCTGCAATCGGATCATTCTAATTCGTAAACGAATCGTTTGGTGCGATTTGCGATCCGATTTAAGTTTATTTTGAAAAGACTCGGTTCTTTCATGATGAATCAAACACCGCTTCTGCGTGTCGGAGCACGTGATATATTATAGGGAGTAACGATATGTTTTATGAAATGTAGTGAAGTTAAAAGTACGATTTTATGCTTTGGAATGTAGTGAAGTAAAAGTAAAAGTTACTCAAAATAAAACTACTCCAGTAAAGTACAGATACTTGAAAAATTTACTTAAGTACAGTAACGAACTAAAGCTACTTCGTTACTGTCCACCACTGGTTAAGAGTGACTTTTTATCTCTGCATAACCTGCAGCTACTTGTGTTCCCGTTTGAAGAGACTTGTGTCATCGCTCTCTCAAAAAACTCTTTCATTTGCATTTGGATCCTATCTTCCATACTACATTTTACATGCCATTATTCAAAATAAAACCAAACAAGATTTGTAATGAAGACAAAATATGTAGACAAATAAGAATAAAGTCTGCGTGTGCACTCAGCATCATGCGCGCCGAGCAAATCTTGCAATGATTTTTTACGGAATATTATACACACCTGCATTTAAATGCGGCTGCAATTTATTTATTTATTTTTTTTACTTAAATTATATGAAAGCAAGTAAAGAAAACTCCCTTTAAAATCACTGAAGTTGTCAATTAATGAATCCATTATTTACATTGTGTGTATTTTGTTGATTATAATGAGAGAACTTGAGTTTAAACATGAGGAAGTTTTATTAAATAGGCTTTAGAGTTTCAATGATTTAGCTAAATTGTGCAGGTTTAATTTATTCGTTTCTTGTTTTAATTAAGCCTAAATAATGGAAGTGAAATTATACAGTGCCTCACGTTTTACTAAAATAAAGATAACATTTTATAAAAAACACAAGCCTATAGCTCACTAAAATAGGCTACCACTTTTAATGCTCAAATGCAAAGTGAACCACAATTTCTTTTGAATAATATAACACATAATTCATATTATATAAATAATACTGCACACTATTTAAATGTGTAAAATCTTAAATATGGTGTAGAGAAAATATAAGCACAGGCTCATAAGCTTGACATTTATCCTGTTTGAATTCATTCTAAGAAACGCACATATCTTCATAAGGACTAAACTTTCATCTGTGAATATTAAATATTTTAACTACAGTGTTTTTCTTTCATAGTCCCCGACTGCAGCCGTCAAATGTGGCACAATGCTGAGGCAAATCTGACGTCTGTTTGAGAAAATGTGCTGTAATGCTTTAATGCTTTAATCTATCTATCTATCTATGTATCTGTCTGTCTGTCTGTCTCTGTCATTCTATCATTCTGTCTATCCACCAATCTATGGTTCTGCTTATCATTTTATCTGTCTCTATCTATCTATCTATCTATTGAACTATCATTCTGTCTATCCTTTTATCTGTCTATATCAGATTTGCTTTATCCAAAATCAAGAAGATCAGGCCCTTTCTTTCGGAACATGCCTCACAACTCCTTGTTCAAGCTCTTGTTCTGTCCAGGCTGGACTATTGCAATGCTCTCTTGGCAGGGCTACCAGACAGTTCTTCTGACAAACCTTTACAATTAATCCAGAACTCACAGCAAGATAAATTTTTAATGATCCAAAAAGAATGCAAGTTACACCTCTGTTTATTAATTTGCACATGCTACCAATAGATATTTGCCTATAAAACCAATGGCTCTGCACCTAAATTTAGTACTTCAGACTTATGTGCCCTCTAGAAGCTTGCATTCTGCAACTGAACAGCACTTGATTGTGCCATCCCAAAGAAGCACAGTGTCACTTTTATGGACTTTTAAATGAAATGTTCCCTCCTGAATGGAATGACCTGCCCAACTCAATCCGAGCAGCTGAGTCCTTAGCCATCTTTAAGAATAGACTAAAAACACATCTCTTCCATGTTTATTTGACGCTCTAATTCTAACACTCTCTATTGAGTGTTAATCCATGCCAAACTGGTTGCTGTCTGGTCATTATTTGCTGGTCAAAACCCTTGTTAATTCCATTTAAACTTGATTTTCACAAAATTTTAAGTGCAAGCCACAATAACAACTTGACGCTGTGTTTAATTAGCCTATTTAATCCTTGTGTCCACCTGGATTTGTGTCCACCATTTGAGAGTCACACTCATGGTCTTCATGGTCAAAGGTGACAGGACACCTGAAATGTATGGTTTTTTCTCTTCAGTGAAATCCATCTTATATATTTTTGTTCAATAATATATTTTTTTAGTGTTTCTTTTGTATTTTGAGATAATTTCACGATACTAATTAATATTTATGCAATAATTATGATACATTTTTCGCAGTGAGATTTGTAAAATCGCATTTATTAGTAAAAAAACATTAATTTTTCAATTAATGCAGTATTTCAGATTGAAATAGAGACTAGGCCCTTAAAATCCAAATTGTGAAGGCAGAATAGCACCTCTTGATGAGAGGATAAAAAAGAAAAACCTCTAAATGCAAATAATTATTTTATTTTTATCTTTTTATCCTATTCCTGTATAGGACTCTATAGAGATACTTGTGAATTCCATAGTTATGTTTTTATACATAATTGTTAACTTTTATTAGGTTGTGGATTTAAAAGTATATTAAGGAATTCTCAAAGACTACTTTTTGTCAAGGTTTACATTTTTTGTTGTTTTAAATGTTGATTTGATATATTTATTTATTTTATTATTATTACTACATTCAAACCTGAACACAGAAAGCACTATGTTACACAATACATTAAAATTCTATAAATAAATGTAACAAAAATGAACAGGAATGCTTATAAGAGCTTAATCCTTCTGGGTCTGATCTGATTTTAATCTTTTATTTCAGTCTTCTGACTCATTTTGGCTATATGGTTATAGCTATACCAACTAGATTATGAATAAATCTATGTTTAATAAATATGTGTATCTGTGAGTGTGTGTAAGTAAGTGTGTGTGAGTGCATGTATCAGTATTACACTCTTGATGTTTTACAGTGTAACCCCTTCCTGCTGTCCACTTTTTTACTGCATTGTAGTAAAATTATTGATTTTATTTTTCATAGTTGCAGTGTTACAGTCACACCAGTTCATAGGTGTGTATGTGTGTGTGTGTCCGCCTGTGTGTGAGTTGGTATGTTGATTTTGCAGTCTAGATGTTTTGGAGTTTCACCCCTTCATCGCTGTGCAATTTTTTTCAGCATTTTGGGGGATTTGTAGATTGTACACTTAAAAATGTTCAGTGTTTTCAATTTTTTTCTCCATTTCCCATTAATTTCCTATGGTCTGTCATTTTTGACCGAAGACCATGGCTGCATCCGAAAACTTAGGCAGGTGACTTGCTGCCTCACTGCCGTATCAGGCAATGACTTTTCAGGCAGTGTTTTTGCACGAAGGCACCTCATGAAACTGACTTTGGACAGGCTTCTGAGGCAGAGTAATGGTTAAATGATCTACAGCAAAATAAAGAGCGCTTTGGTGATATTGGTGATAAGTGGATATTTAATTACTGCAATATTAATTTCTCGCTATAAATTACCTCCAAAGTAGAAAACGCTGAACAAACACATACATTTACACACAACCTGACCACTGTCCACAACTTTCAGATGCCATCTCTATTTTTGGCTTAACTGCCACAGAACTGAATGCACAGGATTGTGGGATATCAAAGGCAGTGAAGGATACATCTATGCTGCCTTCAAAAACAAGCCAAATGAAAGCATCTCAGGAGACAGGAAATTAAGCTAACATTGAATTTGGGCGTGCCTTGATGCCGTCCTACCTTGGAATGTGTCCCCCGAAGGCAACATTTTTCCATTATCGGATGCAACCCATGAGCGTGACTTTTTTTTTTACGACCACTAAGCTTTTTCGAATCATGCCCTCAATTTTTTTTTTGTGTTCACTAAAAGGTGCCATAAAGTCACCAAGTTTCATACCATTCTGGTGAAGCTACGATTTAAAAAAATTCTAAATGTAAAATTCTCCAGTAATAAATTAGGCTACCGAATACCGCACAAGGGTAAATTTATTTATTTTATTTTTTTTCAATGCTGCTGCTCATTGAGTTTGCTCAGTCAGAATTGGAAAGGAGGCTCTCATAGACTTCTAGACTGCCAGATGAGGCCATTCAAAGGTTGCAGGTTAAAAACCCACCAGAGTTATGACTTTTGGCACTCTGCTAATGGCCCTTGGCTAACAAACACAGAGGCTAGACACAAATTGGAATGCATTTTCCAAGTCTGACCGAGCAAACTCAAAGTTGAGGGCATGAGTGCCTGGCCATTTGCCTCTTCTTTGGATGCTTTGATCTTCTAAGTCGCCTTCCCGGAGACAGTAGGTGCAGGTTGATGCTGTAGCTATGTTGTTTAAAGCACATGTCTAGTAATCAGGTGATCCTGATTTTGAATCCCAGCGATGCCTTTACTAGTGATCAAGAACCAATTTGGCTTCCGAGGAATTGCTTTCCGTCATCATTTAGACTGAAAAAAAATATTTAAAATATTTTGCAAACACAGACACTAAAACTAAATAATTTAACCGTTTAAAAAATAAAATAATTTTGAAAAGAAACAATAAAAAATTTAGACTAACCAAAAGACAAACACAATAATGAATACATTTGAAATATACACTCATGCCAGGACAGTCCCTCAATCAGTCATACACCCATATTCTACGATTTTAATGGCACCACCAGGACCATGCCATGTTTTTTCATTTATTTCTGCCTTTCAGAAGCTACAGAAGATACTGTTATGCTCATAAGTGTACATACCCTAGCAGAGATGAGCAAACTTATGCTCCAACCCTGATCAAACTCACCTGCCTGTATCCTTCTAGTAATCCTGAAGACCTTGATTAGCTTCTGGTCTGTTTAATTAGGGCTGGAGCAAAACTCTGCAGGACTGAGTTTGCCCATCTCTGCCCTAGCAAAATATGTGATCATTATAACAAAATAAGAGGGATCATAAAGTATGCTATTTTTTATTTAGTACTGTCATGAATAAGCAATTTTAGATAATAGATATTTACATTTAATGATTTTATACATTTTTTTAATGTATAATATATAAAAACGTTCAAAAGTTTACATATACTGTATGACCCACAACTGTTTTTATGTTTTGGGATGGTTTTTCATGAGTCCAGAGCAGTTCAACTGCCAGCTGTTCTTCAGAAAAATCCCACAAGTCCCATAAATTCTTTGGTTTTCCAGGATATTCTGCATATTTGGAGCCTGTCCAACAATAACTAATAATTTTGAGATCCATCTCTTCTCTCTGAGGAAAAATTAAGGACTCATACACAACTATTATAAAAGGCAAAAAACATTGTTCATTCATGCTCCAGAAGGAAACAAAATGTATTAAGAGTTGGGAGTGAACAGGATGATGACTCAGTTTTTCTTGTTTTGTTCAAAGATCATATCTGTTCATTTAGTACTGCCCTTCAAAAGCATTCTTTTTTGCCTATTTTAAGAGAAAATTTCCCTGATTATCCTGATTATTCCCTGATTAAGAGAATTTCCCTGATTATCCAATTCAAGTAGTGCACACCCTATGTCTCTTAATGAACAGTGTTGCTTTCTTGAAAATCAATAAATGGATTTACCTTTTGAAATAGTTGTGTTTGAGTCCCTTAATTGTCCTCAGTGTAAAAAAAATAGATCTGAAATCATAGATTTATTGCTGGAAAGGGTTCAAATATGCAAAATATGCTGGAAAACCTAAGAAGGTGAAGGATCTGGAGTATTTTTCTGAAGAAAAGCGGCCATTTAACTGTTTAGGACAAATGACTCATGGAACACTATCACAAAACAAACAAGAACCACTATTTATTTTTATTTAATCAGCTATAATTCTGACTAGCAGACTAAATGTAATTAAATGATATTTACTTTCAGTAAAATACCAATACCCCTATCATCCTCTGCAGTGGCGCCCCCAGAAAATTTTAATAGGGGTGGCCAGATGAGGCCACAGTAAATCTTGGGCTGGCACATCAAAATAAAGAAAAAATAAATAAAAGGGTTTGCAATATTGACAAAAAATTATATCTCTGTGATTTCATCGATAACAACAATTAGACAATATTTTTCTTGGTGTGTTATTGTGGTGATATCTTATTTCTAATTGTGCTGACAGCTGACTCCTTATTTTCTTTATGCTATTTTTTCTAAAAGTGTGCACCATCTTTTAGTTCAAATACTTGCATTTGGGCTGTTACTATAAGCAAATGCAATCAATATCAACAAAATTGATATTGATACCATACTGATTGATACCAAAATTAATACTATACTGAAAGGTACAACGAATTTGCAAAATCTAAACATATCTCAATGTTGTTTCAACCATTGTACCTGACGTTGATTCACCGGTTAATCAACGTTGAAATGCCAGCTAGCACGCGTTCGCAGTGTCCAGAGAAATTTGTATCAAAAGAAAATAAGGACAAATTTACAGAAACATTTTAAATAAGCTATTTATAAATATAGCTATTCACCAAAACTTAATGTTAAGTGTTGTAATGGATATATTTGAGTAGGTTTATGTTGTAAAATGTGTCTAGATATCTTGGTGAACTGGTAACTTAGCAACTGCTATGTACATTTTGAAAAGTTAGTTTTTAGTGTTTATTAATTAATGTTAGTTTAGCTAGCATGCTTTAGTTGTTAACACTCCCCATTGACAAATCTGCAACAAAGTTTTGCTCATATGATTTCATAGGCTCCAAATATGTTGATATCATAATTTTCAAAGTGCAGCATAAATGTAACTCCTTTTGTTCGTGTCAGTGTTCTAGTTTTAATGTTTAGAAATCTAAAATGTATTTGGTTTTATTATGATGTGATTTAATGTATATGTTTTAATGTATGTGTATATATAATGTTTTTAGGTCAGATAGCAAATGTTGCCATTCTTCTGGAAAATTGTTGGTCTTTAAAGAACAGTCATCAATCACAAGCTTTTGAATACCATTCAATTACTAAAGTCTTATATTTTATTCAGTTACCTAATCACTGACTAGCTTTGACTTTTTCTCCAATTATTAATGAAGTGTATTTTAACAATGTTTAGGAAAAACATTTTCAGATAATCTAATGATTTAGCATCAGAGGAAATCTATATATCACCACTTCACTATCACCTTCATTCCCAGAGTTCTAAACTACAAAAAAAGAAGAAGAAATATTTCAAATAAGATGTGTAATGTTTTTTAAAGACTCTTCTGCTCACCAAACCTGCATTTATTTGATCCAAAGTGCAGCAAAAACAGTAAAGTTTTGAAACATTTTTACAATTTAAAATAACTGCTTTCTACTTGAGTGTATTTTAAAATGTAATTTATTTCGGTGATGTGCAGCTGTATTTTCAGAATCATTACCCCAGTCTTCAGTGTCACATGATCTTCAGAAGTCATTCTAATATGATGATTTGCTGTTCAAAAAACATTTATTATTATTATTATTATTATTATTATTATTATGCTGAAAACAGATGAGTAGATTTTTTTCAGGTTTCTTTGATAGAAAGTTCAGAAGAACGAAATTTATGTGAAATAGAATAATTTATTATTTGTCACACTTGATCAATTTAAAGAATCCTTGCAAAATAAAAGTATTAATTTATATACTTGCAGAGCCCCGTCGGCAAAGGAGACCGTCACGTCATCTGCGTCTCCTGTCTGGGGGAGGACCATGCAGTGCTCGCGCTCGCTGACGGCGGCTGCCCTCATTGCGAGCTACTGCCTATGGTGACTCTGGGGACTCGCCTGGCATCCTTCTCGAAGCCTGCATCATCCGCTGCGCCGCAGCGTCGTAAGAAGCGCCGCTCGCAGCACCTACCGGAACCGCCTCCAGCTCGGCCGAGCTCGCCGGTTCCCTCCGCCTCGCCGGCCTCCCCTGCATCGCTTCCTGATGTTCAGCGTCCGCTGTCTGCCGACGCGTCATCCGAGGAAGTGGATCTCAGTCCCGCGTCGGAGGAAGAGGACACGTACTCTCTGCTTGCTTCGGGCAGTGAGGGTTGGGCGAGCTCCGTGGATCTCGCGCCCTCTGCTCAGAGGCCCAGCAGACGGGGGGATATCGATAAGGAGCTAATGCGAGTGCTCGCACTGGCCGCGGCGAGCCTCGGCCTCGAGTGGTCTGCACCAGCGCCCCCTTCACGTTCCCAGCTGGATGGTAGCTATCTCCCGGATGAGCGTTCTTCTTCAAGCTCAAAGCACGCCCCCTTTCTTCCTGAGCTTCACAAAGAAGTGGCGAAAGCTTGGAACGCTCCATTTTCGGCGAGAATCCGCTCATCTGTTTCGCCAGCATTCTCCGCACTGGACGGTGCTAAAAACAGAGGCTACCTGTCACTTTCGCCGGTGGAACAGGCTATAGCAGCGCACCTTTGCCCGCCCTCTGCTGGACAGCGGACTAAGGCGGCGTTGCCATCCAAAGCCTGCCGCATGACGTCATCGCTGCTCGCACGGATCTTCTCTGCTGCTGGGCAGGCTGCGTCTGCACTACACACCATGGCCACGCTGTAGATTTTCCAGGGCGATCTCCTCCGCAAGCTGGATGAGATGGGACCTGAAGCGATCTGTCTCGCGGATCTGAGGAGTGCTTCGGATCTCTCCCTCCGCGCTACTAAGTCTGCTGCACAGGCCATGGGACGGGTTATGGCTTCCGCTACGGTGGCTGAGAGGCATTTGTGGCTGATGCTTTCTGACATCAAGGAATCTGAGCGTGCTGCGTTCCTCGACGCGCCGCTGACTCCTGCTGGCCTCTTCGGATCATCTGTCAACGAGTTTGTGGAGAGATTCGCCGAGGCCCAGAAAGCTTCGCAGGCGTTCAAGCACTTCTTGCCGAAGCTCTGGTTCTGGAGCTAGCCGCTCTAGGCCGGCCCCACAGAGCTCTCAGCCACGCCCACCGCCTCCAACTGCGTCATCGCGACAGTGTCAGCAGCGCAGCTCGGGACCCCGTTCTCGCTCTTCAAGTCGTCGCCCCGCGCCGCGGGAGCCGCGGCAGAGGATTGCGGTGAAGCCAGAAGCCCCGAAAACATCCTAGCACTGCTGGGAAATCGCCGGTGTTCGAGTTCCGCTGTGGCCGAGCTCTCACCCAAGCGCGCCGCTGTTGCAGTTCCAAGAATTGTGACTGCCTCAGTGTCTTCTGCAATGCGCAAGCCTGCACGAGTGCCCGCTTGCCTGCACACAAAAGCCGTTATCACGGCTACCCAGATGTTTCACGAAAAGAGTGTGTTTTCTGGTGTTCCGGCCACGGCCGATGGTGCTATAAATGTAAGGACGACGCCCACTCCTCAGTGCCCATCTCCACATGTAAGCACAGCCCTGCACACAGGGCCTGCGCCCATAAAAGCGACACAGATCGGTCGAGCGCGCCGCATAGTAAGCGTGACCACCCCTCAGTGCCCACAATTACTTTGTCACACGCGTCATGTGGTTTCTGTAAAAACGAAACCCGTGCACGCTCGTCCGGCCACGGCCGATGGTGCTATAAATGCGGTGTCGATGCCCACTCCTCAGTGCCCATCTCCACATGTAAGCACAGCCCTGCACACAGGGCTCGCGCACATAAGATCGACACAGATCGATCGAGCGCGTCGCATAGTAAACGTGCCCACTCCCCAGTGCCCACATACACTATGTCACATACGGCGCGCGGCTTCTGTAAAAACGAGGCTCGTGCACGTGCGCTCTGCACAAGCAGACAGCGAGTTGAAAGTGGTAAATGTGCAGATATGCAGCCCACAGTTACTCGCAAACATATCGAGTCCCACGGGACCTGCTCAGCCTTCCCCCAGTCAGTTAAGCACCGAGACGGGGTCGAGGAGGAGCGATCTGCCTGCTGTGATCAGCGCGCTCCCCGCCTCAAATGCGCAGCACACCCGAGCGCTGCCGTTGCCCGGTCAACAGAGCGCACTTCGCATCCAGCCCTTAGCCATTCATGCAGATGCATGGTCAGCGCTTCCAGGGGTTTCGGTTTGGGTGCTAGGCATTATAAAGAGAGGCTACTCGCTACAGTTTTTTCGACGCCCTCCGCGCTTTTCAGCGCGCGTCGAAACTACGGTCAAAACAGAAGTAGCACACATACTTCGGGCCGAAATATCAAAGCTGTTGAGCAAAGGGGCTGTAGAGCCTGTGTCTCAAGCTCAAAGCGAGGGGGGGCTGTACAGCAGATACTTTCTGGTGCCCAAGAGAGACGGGGGTCTCAGGCCCATACTGGATCTAAGACAGCTGAACAAGGCATTGATGAAACGCAGTTTCAAAATGCTAACGACCAGGAAGCTCCTCGCGCAGATTCACAGAGGGGACTGGTTCATGTCAATAGATCTGAAGGACGCGTATTTTCAAATACAGATAGCGTCAAACCACAGGCGATATTTGAGATTCGCCTTCGAGGGCCAGGCATACCAGTTTACAGTCCTGCCGTTCAGCTTGTCCGTGGCTCCTCGTACGTTTACGAGATGCATGGATGCAGCGTTCGCTCCTCTCAGACTCAGAGGTATGCGAGTGCTGAATTATTTGGAAGACTGGCTGGTTCTGGCCCGATCACGAGCGGAGCTCGTGGACCACAGGGCCGTTTTGCTCGATCACCTCGAGAAGCTCGGCCTCAGTCTCAATTGGGCGAAGAGTTCGCTGAACCCCAGTCAGACGATTCTGTTTCTGGGTATAGTTCTGAACTCGTGTTCCATGACGGCGCAGCTGTCACCACAGCGCGTGATGGGCATTCAGCGTGCAGCGAGTTCTTTCTGCTGCGGCGCGACCGTGTCGCTCAAACACTGTCAGAGGATGCTGGGCCTCATGGCCTCAGCATCTCTGGTTCTGCAGCTGGGCCTGCTCCGCATGCGCCCCCTGCAGTTCTGGCTGAAGGCGCAGGTGCCGCGCAGAGCGTGGGCGTCTGGCCGGCTGCATCTCAAGGTCAATCAGAGCTGTGTCACAGCTCTGGCACCTTGGACAGCGAACGGCTGGTACCGATCAGGTGTAAGCCTGGGGACTTCCCCGAATGTGAAGATGGTGTCGACGGACGCCACCACTTCGGGATGGGGAGCGCTGCTCGAGGGCAGACCGTCCTTTGGCCTATGGTCAGAACGGGAAAAGCTCCATCATATCAACTGTCTGGAAATGCTGGCAGTGGAGAACGCGCTGATGTGCTTTTGTCCCCAAATCAAGGATCACCACGTCTTAGTCCGCTCGGAAAACATGTCTGTGGTGTCCTACATAAATCGCCAAGGTGGTCTCGGGAGGTGGACCTCTTCGCGTCCCACGAAAACGCTCACTGCCCCGCGTTCTTTTCCAAGAACGAAAGCGCGCTGTCACGGGAATGGCCGTGCTGCCCGCTTTATGCTTTCCCTCCCATCTCCCTCCTTCCGCAGGTGATAGAACGGGTGAGAGAAACGAGATGTTCAATACTGCTTGTAGCACCTCTTTGGAAGAACCAACCATGGTTCCCAGATTTGATGCAGTTAGCAGATGTCGCCCCGTGGCCGAGACCGTTGAGGAGGGACCTCCTCTCGCAGGCCAGGGGCTCGATTTGGCACCCTCAACCGGAGTTGTGGTCCCTCCATGTGTGGGCGCTCAACGGTTACCCGCTGATCTTGCAGTGTCAATAGATCTGGAGGACGGGTATTTTCAAATACAGATAGCGTCAAACCACAGGCGATATTTGAGATTCGCCTTCGAGGGCCAGGCATACCAGTTTACAGTCCTGCCGTTCGGCTTGTCCGTGGCTCCTCGTACGTTTACGAGATGCATGGATGCAGCGCTCGCTCCTCTCAGACTCAGAGGTATGCGAGTGCTGAATTATTTGGAAGACTGGCTGGTTCTGGCCCGATCACGAGCAGAGCTCGTGGACCACAGGGCCGTTTTGCTCGATCACCTCGAGAAGCTCGTCCTCAGTCTCAATTGGGCGAAGAGTTCGCTGAACCCCAGTCAGACGATTCTGTTTCTGGGTATAGTTTTGAACTCGTGTTCCATGACGGCGCAGCTGTCACCACAGCGCGTGATGGGCATTCAGCGTGCAGCGAGTTCTTTCTGCTGCGGCGCGACCGTGTCGCTCAAACACTGTCAGAGGATGCTGTGCCTCATGTCCTCAGCATCTCTGGTTCTGCAGCTGGGCCTGCTCCGCATGCGCCCCCTGCAGTTCTGGCTGAAGGCGCAGGTGCCGCATAGAGCGTGGGCGTCTGGCCGGCTGCATCTCAAGGTCAATCAGAGCTGTGTCACAGCTCTGGCACCTTGGACAGCGAACGGCTGGTACCGATCAGGTGTAAGCCTGGGGACTTCCCCGAATGTGAAGATGGTGTCGACGGACGCCACCACTTCGGGATGGGGAGCGCTGCTCGAGGGCAGACCGTCCTTTGGCCTATGGTCAGAATGGGAAAAGCTCCATCATATCAGTTGTCTGGAAATCCTGGCAGTGGAGAACGCGCTGATGCGCTTTTGGCCCCAAATCAAGGATCACCACGTCTTAGTCCGCTCGGAAAACATGTCTGTGGTGTCCTACATAAATTGCCAAGGCGGTCTCGGGAGGTGGACCTCTTTGCGTCCCACGAAAACGCTCACTGCCCCGCGTTCTTTTCCAAGAACGAAAGCGCGCTGTCACGGGAATGGCCGTGCTGCCCGCTTTATGCTTTCCCTCCCGTCTCCCTCCTTCCGCAGGTGATAGAACGGGTGAGAGAAACGAGATGTTCAATACTGCTTGTAGCACCTCTTTGGAAGAACCAACCATGGTTCCCAGATTTGATGCAGTTAGCAGATGTCGCCCCGTGGCCGGGACCGTTGAGGAGGGACCTCCTCTCGCAGGCCAGGGGCTCGATTTGGCACCCTCAACCGGAGTTGTGGTCCCTCCATGTGTGGGCGCTCAGCGGTTACCCGCTGATCTCGCAGTGGGAGTGCTAAATACCATCACTCAGGCTAGAGCTCCGTCGACACGACGTCTGTATGTCTCGAAGTGGTCGGTGTTCTCCAGCTGGTGCACAGCTCGAGGATATTCACCCCTTAGTTGTGAGGTGACGGAGGTTCTCTCCTTCCTGCAGGAGCTGTTGGATAAGGGCAGAGCCCCATCCACGCTCAAAGTTTATGTGGCGGCCATCGCAGCGTTTTCTGAAACAGCGCTCGGTCAGTCAATAGGAAGGAATGATTTGGTCATCCGGTTCCTCAGAGGAGCTAGGAGGCTGAATCCTCCCAGACCTCCGTCAGTCCCTATGTGGGACCTCGCGGCGGTTTTGGAGGCCATGAAGGATCCCCCTTTTGAGCCTATCCAATCAGTCGTTCAAGACAGTATTCTTGTTAGCTCTCGCTTCAGTGAAGCGTGTGGGTGATCTGCACGCGCTCTCGGTGAGCCAGTCGTGCTTGGAGTTTGGGCCTAATGACTCAAGAGTCATACTCAAGCCTAGGCACGGTTATGTGCCGAAATCCCTCAACATGCCGTTTCGGGCTCAGGTTATTGCCTTGTCTGCCCTGCCGGTGTCAGGAGAGGATAGAGACTCGAGTCTTCTTTGCCCTGTCAGGGTTTTAAGAGCTTATGTGTCTCGCTCTGCTGCCTTTCGGCAGACGGAGCAGCTGTTTGTCTCGTTCGGTGGACGTTCCAAGGGAATGGCTGTTTCGAGACAGACTCTATCCAGATGGATAGTTGACGCCATAGCGTTAGCTTATGCTTCCAAGGGCCTGCAGTGCCCGTTGGGCATCAGATCACACTCCACAAGAGGCGTCGCCTCGTCGTGGGCGTGGTCTACTGGGATCTCCTTGCAGGATATATGTATGGCGGCAGGTAGGCCTCGCCGTCTACATTTATCAGGTTCTATAACCTGGAGGTTCCCGCCTTGCAAGCAAGGCTGCTGTCGGTATAGTTGAATCAGGGCCCTGAGGGAATTCTGAGTTCATGAGCGCTATGCGCTGCCGACTGTTATATGGGCAGTATTGCGTAAGACCGGCATTGCCACATTGGTCAGGCCTTGCCTCGGCTGTGTGATGTCATATTGCCGCATCTACGGATGCTGCTAGATATGGGACGGAGGGTTTTTCCCCTTTCTGTCCTGGACTCTCTGTGAGTTCCTCAGGTGACTGTGCACTGTAAATCCTGGGCGTTGCTTCAGGTTTATTGGTGTGTGATCCCTGCGTGCACAGCGTTTTACATTGGGTTCCCGTAGCGTCTTAGCTAAGACGCAGTACGAGAGAGCTCTCGTAAGAGAACGTACTCGGTTACTAAACGTAACCTCGGTTCTCTCTAGGAGAGCGAACGAGTACTACGTTCTCTGCCGTGCGCACGATTCACTCTGGTTCGCTTCGCCGATGAAATAAATCAGGTGAGTCAGCCTTTTCGAGCTCCTTTTATAGGTTGGGCCACACCCGTTTCGGCGGGAAGTGGCAAGAAGGGCGCGAAGCGTGTTTTGCCGCAGGACAGCAAGTGTGAGTAAATTTTCTATTGTCTTTTTAGGACTTTAATATGAAAAGCATGCAAAGTAAATATCTTTAGAAACCGATTAAATTTGAATATCACATTACTGCAATTAACGTTACTGCTATAGACATGTCTATTGGTACAATGTTTTAGAAAACTAAACATGCTACATCGTTTCAAAAGCCTCTGTTTCCACAGCATACTACAACAGGAAAACAGCATGCCAAATGTATCTGCTCTGGAGGCCATTTAAAAAGGCCTGAAGGCCAAAACGAGAGGAAAAGATGCTTTTCCACCAGGAACGTATTAATTCATACAAGGTTTGAGCAATTGTCAAATCAGCCAACAACTACAGCAGTCAAAGCAAGCACGAAGCTACTTTTACTTGAGCTACTTTACTAAACTCTTCCGCTCCCTCATGCTACTAACCATTTTTCTGTTCAGTGGCCTCCAGCTCCAGATTTGTCAGAAGGCAGAGGGTACCAAGACCTATTAGTTGTCAGACCGATTATATATTAAAAAAAAAAAAAAAAAAATCTCTGAACCCTCTTCAGCCAACCCCTCTAATGCCAGCCCATCCCCTTTCACTCAAACTCCTTATCTACCATAGCTAACTCTCCTAACATCTACCTATCTACCTATAATGGTCAATCCTTACTTCAGCCATCCCAGCAGTGCCCGCCCCTGCAGGAGCCTTTTTTCCATATCTCCCCACTGCCGCAGCAGTGTCCGCTCCCGCAGGAGCCTCTACCTATATTTCACGACTGCCGCAGCAGTGTCTGCTCCCACAGGAGCCTCTACCTATATTTCACCACTGCCGCAGCAGTGTCTGCTCCCGCAAGAGCCCTTTCTATCCTTCCCTACTGCCGCAGCAATTCTTGCTCCTGCAGGAGCCTAAAAAAAAAAAAAAAAAAAAACACAATCTGATTCGTCTTCATTAAATAAAGGTGGACCAAGAAAGGAAAAGCCACTACATGTAAAAAAAAAAAAATTAATGTCCATTCTCCAATTCAACCTCATCAGGCTCGCTTTTATGTCCAACTCCGGAACGCTCAATCTAAATTCGCGCTGGACCCTCTCTTCATCAATGACTTAATAAAAACCTTAACTGATCCTTGCTCAATCAGGCATACCCACAGAACATTTTCCAGTCACTCATTTATGCATCGGGGCAGCAAATTAAGTTAGGGCTGTAGCTATCGAATATTTTAGTAAACGAGTATTCTACCAAAAATTCCATCAATTAATCGAGTAATAGGATAAAATGTGTTTTTGCTTAATTATATTGATGCGATATTGATGTGCGCATGCGCAGTTAATCTGACAGGTAGGATAAAATGTCAGGACACCGGAGAGATCTGTGTATGTGATGTGACGCTAGTTTTACTTAAATCAAATGGTCAAATGCTCATGAAGTGACTGTCAGAGCAGTTCTGGAGATGTTGTTCATGTGTTCAAGTCCTTATTTAGTGAGACAGCAGATGCTAAAATTACCGTCACGCGCGCTTCAGTGTGTGTGATAAAGGAAGTCGCGCTTCTGCTCCATTCATTAACAGAGACACACAGAACATGGAGGATTTACATTTAAATAGACTGTTCCGGCTTAATATTTACAGATATTAGTCCATATCATGATTTGATGTAAGTGCAATGACCTATTTTAATTAATTCATTCAAAAAATTGGCAAATTCCGTGCCATTCCGTGTTAAACTGTAAATTCTGTTTTATGACTGGATTCCGCGATTCCCTCTGCGTTTTCTGCATCGCGGAAATCATAGGGCCCTAGTTGTGGTATGCCAGCTCTATCTTGCATTGGACACATGCCACGACGTTCTCTTTACCCCCTCAAATCAAAACACTGCTGACTCCTTGCAGTATACGATTTCGGACGCAGCACTTGTCTCCTTCCGCCAACAAAAATGCGTTGTCACATTAAAAAAAAGAAATAAAAATGAAAAAAAAAATCATTGCGAAAGAACCTGACGTGAGATTTAAAATAAATTAAAAGAGGCTTAGAGGCAGAGGAATTTGCCTAGGTCATTTTTTGTAATCAAGTTACTCGAGGAATTGTTTCAGCCCTAAACTTAAGCAGCTCAAAAGGGGCCTCTCACATAATCAGATAGAGGCCCTCGGTTGTTGTTCATCAGACATTTAAAAAAAAAAAATCGGCATTTTAAATCATGTTGTTTACTTGTTTAAATCGAAGCCTCTCAGTTATTGTTTCTTCGGTCAAAGTAAGGGCCCTCCAGCCATCGTTACAATCTCCTTGCCTATTCAGCATCGGACAGGGCTCTCCCTTCCGGTGCAGCAGGGCAGTGGCTCCCTTCGGTCGCAGTGTGAACCTTTCGTCTGTCATTGAGTTGCGCTGCGCGCTCAGCAGGGCGAACGGATTTCTCCCTCCCGGTGCTGCAGAGCCACAGGCCCCCTTCGGTCATTGTGACAGCCCTCCATCCGATGCATCAAATTACACCTCGTATACAGTCGCAAGGGGGACTCTCCCTTCCGGTGCAGCAGAGCCGCAGCTCCCTTCGGACGCAGCGAGAGTCCCTCCATCAGTCGCGTTTTCTTGCCTACTCCGCATCGAATGGGGCTCCCCAGCAGCAGACCCATCGGCTCCCTTCGGTTGCAGGGTCATTCTTCAGTCTGTCGTTCTGAGTATGATGCATGCTCAGCGGTGGAAGGGGGATCTCCCTCCTGGTGCAGCAGAGCCGTTGGCTCCCTTCAGTCTCAGTGGGAGCCCTCCATCTGATGGATCAAACCATGCCTCTTATTCAGTCGAAAGGGGGACTCTCCCCTCCAGTGCAGCAGAGCCGCAGCTCCCTTCGAATGCAGTGAGAGTCCCTCCATCTGTCGCGTTTTTTTTCTGCTTGTCCAGGATCGGACAGGGCTCTCCCTTCAGCAGGAACATGTCCCCCTTTGGTTGCTGTGAGACCCCTCCATCCGATGCTTAAAATCATGCCTCATATCCAGTCGCAAGGGGGACTCTCCCTTCCGGTGCAGCAGAGCCGCAGCTCCCTTCGGATACAGTGAGAGTCCCTCCATCAGTCGCGTCTTCTTGCCTACTCTGAATCGGATGCGGCACCCCTACCGATGCAGCAGACCCAAGGCTCCCTTCGGTCGCAGGATGAACCCCCCCGTCTGAGTTATGTTGCATTCTCAATGGCGGACAGGGATCTCCCTCCCGGGGGAATAGAGCCGCTGGCTGTCTTCGGTCGCAGCAAGAGTCCCTCCAACAGTCGTATTCCAGTTAGCGTCAATCAGGGCTCTCCCCTCTGGGGCAGCACTCCGGATGCAGAGTTGCGAACCCCCTACGGAGGCTGGGAGAACCCTCCGAGGTGAAAAACCGTGCCTCACATAAACCCGCAATGGGGGACTCCCCCTTCCGGTGCAGCAGAGCCGCAGCTCCCTTCGGTCGCAGTGTGAACCCCCCATCTGAGTTATGTTGCATGCCCAACGGTGGCTAGGGATCTCCCTCCCGATGGGGTACAGCCGCTGGCTCCCTTCGGTTGCATTAGGAGCCCTTCATCCGACGCACCAAACCGTGGCTCGAATCTCATTGCCTATTCAGCATCTGACGGGGCTCTCCCTTCTGGTGCAGCAGACCCACGCCTCCCTTCGGTCGCAGTGTGAACCCCCTGTCCGAGTTATGTTGCATACTCGATGGCGGCCAGGGATCTCCCTCCCGATAGGGTACAGCCACTGGCTCCCTTCAGTTGCAGTGAGAGCCCTCCATCAGATGCACCAAACCGCGCCTCTTACTCAGCCGCAAGAGGGGCTCTCGCTTCCGGTGCAGCAGAGCCACAGCTCCCTTCGGAGACAGCAAGAGTCCCTAATTTTTTGATATCCGGCATCATGCTCCTCTCATAAGTGGCACGGAGGGCTCACCGGTAAGACGTTGCGAGCCGCAGCTCTCGTCGAACACTGCATGGGCTCTCTTCTCTCTTCACTGCATTTTTCTTCTCAACACGCATATTTTGGGGGGCAACAAAATTTTGCTCTCTGGCTGCTGTCCTATGCCTTTAAGCCTCTTTTGGGGAGTTATTTGGGTTCGGGCTATGCTCCGGGCCCGGACCCCTACCCAAGGACAGCACACCAAAATATGCCTACTATTCGCCTTCAGATTAAATGCAAGGGTGAACTCGTGAAATGTGGTTTTATTAACAAAGTTTGGGAGGAGCACAATCAGATCATCCAATTTGGCACAGGTGCATCTCGTTTAGCTAATCATCTTAACTAGCACACAAGTGTATATATATCCAGTCTTCCTACCTCCTGTCCCACAACAGTTTTTCGGCATCCGTCCTCCACCCCAACTCCTCACTTCTAATCTATTTATTCCAAATTAGGGATGGGGGAGTTATTTGGGTTCGGGCTATGCTCCGGGCCCGGACCCCTCTTCCAGGACAGCACACCAAAATATGCCTACTATTCGCCTTCAGATTAGATGTAAGGGTGAACTTGTGAAATATGAGATGTACAGTCGTGGCTAAAAGTTTTGAGAATTACATAAATATTGGAAATTGGAAAAGTTGCTGCTTAAGTTTTTATAATAACAATTTGCATATACTCCAGAATGTTATGAAGAGTGATCAGATGAATTGCATAGTCCTTCTTTGCCATGAAAATTAACTTAATCCCAAAAAAACCTTTCCACTGCATTTCATTGCTGTGTAGCAGAAATGACTCGAACCAGACAAATTAAAGAGTCGATCAGGGCTGTGGCTGAAACACGAGCTGAATTCCTCAGTAAGGCAACAGGAAGTCATAAAACATTCTGTGCCACAAGTCCCAAGCAAGATAACCAACCAACCAAAGCTTTCACAGAACAGCTTTCAACATTAACACCACTAGAACAATTATTGACAATTTCAATTCGGAGAAGAGATTTGTCAAATTTGTTGTTCGTAATTGATAAGCAACGCCGGACATCATGTGTAAACCCATGAGAGTACTACACAAGATCTTTTGACTTCCCCTCACTTAGCAGAACCAGACTGAAATTCCTAAGGGGGAAGGGGCTTTGAACCTCTGGTCTCCACAGACATCTTTGCCAAGAGAATGGCAAAGAACCTGTCTTTTCTACATGTATATGGACCAAAATGAACTCCAAAATGACTTCTGAATGAATATCAGTCCATCGCTTAACTCCATATTCATTTATGTGTAACCCACACATTTGACTATCATGTTATAATCACTTATTGTGTATGTCTTTTAATAACTATGGGATAGCTTAAGGATACATAGTCATGTCTAGTATCTACGTAATCGAATCTGCTTGCTTGAATTAGTCCAGACAATCAATTATTTGTCAAATATATCATATTCTGGTTATAGGAATCATGTCCAAAATTAGACCCTGCAAGAGCGGGAAAATTCGGACCACATGCTTGGTAAGATAAACATATGATTTATGATGCCCTCGAGCCAAGACAATATCTGATTGGTCAAGACAACATTTGAGGTGTGGCCAACAGGCCAGTTTAAATACTCAGGACACCATAAAATCCAGCTTTTAGTCTCTAGCTATGCTTCTGCTATTAGTCATGTCTGCTTTTAGTCTCTAGCTATGCTTCTGCTATTAGTCATGTCTGCTTTTAGTTTGCTTTTAGCTTTGCTTCTTAGATTTAGCTTTTAGCCATGCTGTTTGTCATCACTGTTCTTTGAGCGCGGTTCCAGCGTGCTTTAGCCTGCACGCCTGCTGCTACTTAGCCACGATGAGAAGGAACACCACCTAGTCTCGTCAAACTTTACTTCTTTTCTTTTCCGTTTGAGAGTTTCGTGTTCTGAGTTAAGTTTTGTAATGTCGAGTTTCAACTTCAACCCGCACACAACTCCGTCTTCAGCCAACCCCCAACCAGGGCTTCCCAAGACGTCACTTCAACGACTACTGAACTTCCAGCCAATCTGCGACAACTTTACACAGGCAATGTACCTTCAGACATTTGTGCTGGTGTATCTAATATAATTTTAACCTCATTGAGGAACTCAATGCGAGGGCTAATTACGTGATTGATGGTTGTTCATGTCTATGCAATTTAATGTATTGCTGTAAACTTGGGATTCCACATTTCCATTCTCTTAAACTCATCTTTCCCTAACTTTCGATCTTCCTGCAACTTGTGTGAATGTGTGCGTGTGTGCGTTTATGTGTTAGATTAGTTTATATGTCTTAGATTTATCTAATAAAGCCTTATTCATATTGAAAAGAGAAGTATCTTGTGTTTTGTGCTTACAAGTTAATGTCTTAAACTGCCGATCTTGTTACTGTGCTAATTGATAGTGTTTTTACTATACTTTGGATATTAATATCCAGCGCAGATTTGATGTTAAACGGCTCGTTCAGTGAATCGCAAGGCGTCTCAGTGATCAGCCGTGAAACAGTGATTCTGTTCAAATTCCCTTTAAAATTTTAAATGTTTCCCTTACAGCTGTCATTAAAGGACCTGCTGAGATGATTTCAGTAATCGTCTTGTTAACTCAGGTGAGAATGTTGATGAGCACAAAGCTGGAGATCATTATGTCAGGCTGATTGGGTTAGAATGGCAGACTTGACATGTTAAAAGGAAGGTGATGCTTGAAATCATTGTTCTTCCATCGTTAACCATGGTGACCTGCAAAGAAACGTGTGCAGCCATCATTGCGTTGCATAAAAATGGCTTCACAGGCAAGGATATTGTGGCTACTAAGATTGCACCTAAATCAACAATTTATAGGATCATCAAGAACTTCAAGGAAAGAGGTTCAATTCTTGTAAAGAAGGCTTCAGGGCGTCCAAGAAAGTCCAGCAAGCGCCAGGATCGTCTCCTAAAGAGGATTCAGCTGCGGGATCGGAGTGCCACCAGTGCAGAGCTTGCTCAGGAATGGCAGCAGGCAGATGTGAGCGCATCTGCACGCACAGTGAGGCGAAGATTTTGGAAGATGGCCTGGTGTAAAGAGGTGCAGCAAAGAAGCCACTTCTCTCCAAAAAAAACATCAGGGACAGATTGATCTTCTGCAGAAAGTATAGTGAATGGACTGCTGAGGACTGGGGCAAAGTCATATTCTCCGATGAAGCCACTTTCCGATTGTTTGGGGCATCTGGAAAAAGGCTTGTCCGGAGAAGAAAAGGTGAGCGCTACCATCAGTCCTGTGTCATGCCAACAGTAAAAAAAAGGGGTTGCTTCTCATCCAAGGGAGTGGGCTCACTCACAATTCTGCCCAAAAACACAGCCATGAATAAAGAATGGTACCAAAACACCCTCCAACAGCAACTTCTTCTGACAATCCAACAACAGTTTGGTGAAGAACAGTGCATTTTCCAGCACGATGGAGCACCGTGCCATAAGGCAAAAGTGATAACTAAGTGGCTCGGGGACCAGAATGTTGAAATTTTGGGTCCATGGCCTGGAAACTCCCCAGATCTTAATCCCATTGAGAACTTGTGGTCAATCCTCAAGAGGCGGGTGGACAAACACAAACCCACTAATTCTGACAAACTCCAAGAAGTGATCATGAAAGAATGGGTTGCTATCAGTCAGGATTTGGCCCAGAAGTTGATTGAGAGCATGCCCAGTCGAATTGCAGAGGTCCTGAAAAAGAAGGGCCAACACTGCAAATACTGACTCTTTGCATTAATGTCATGTTATTGTCGATAAAAGCCTTTGAAATGTATGAAGTGCTTGTAATTATATTTCAGTACATCACAGAAACAACTGAAACAAAGATCTAAAAGCAGTTTAGCAGCGAACTTTTTGAAAACTTATATTTATGTAATTCTCAAAACTTTTGGCCACGACTGTATATTTGCAAGAAATATAGCCATAACAGCCAAACAATATGAAAAAATGTAGCATTTGGACCAATCAGACACAAAATTATTTGTTTCATTTAAACAAATAACATCTAACGCCTCATCATCTAACTAAAGGGTCTATGGACACTTCCCCCGAAAGGAAACTATCAACTTAAAAAGTACACAACAGAACTCTGGTTCCATAGCAATCATAGGCACACTATCTGATAACACTAGGTTTACGATGCCCAGGAATGTGGCTAAGCAACTCTTAACTGAAGTGTCTCAATGCACATAAAGAGCAGGGGCGTCGGACTGGGGGTAAAACCAGTACTGGTTACCAGGGCCCCAAAGGAAGAGAGGGCCCTTGAAAAGTCTGGAATATCTTGTGGGATCTTGTGCAGCGCCCATGATAAAGAGGGTCTCTTTTCTAATTAATTCATAGAAAATCCTTTCTTTAAATTAATTCACATATACTTTAGGGCATTGTGTATGCATTTACTGTTCTTGTATATTGTGTATTGTATATGTTTTATACATGCTTATGATGGATCACTAGTTAATATACCCTCATCTGTATGATGTTTGGTATCTAAGAATTTGTATTTTCATGATATAAATGAGAGTGTATATTATATGTTGATGCCTATGCAACACATTAGTTTCATAAGAATCTTAAGATTCTTCTATTAAACCCCAGACTTCAGCCTTGACTATTCATTCATCAAGATCCTCTGATTTGAACTGGTCTTTCTCATAAACTCACTTCAGCAGAGACCAACTGGAGCCCCAAAGTGCATCAGGACTCTTTTTCAAACAGTTGAGACATGCAAATATCAAACTTAGTCTTATTAACTTATACATAAGGTATCATATGCACCTTTTACAAAGGTGTTTTTGAACTAAGAAACTGATGTTTCCTTCAGGCTGTAGATCTGCTGAATATCAAATTGTATAATAACTTCATGTCTTTATTTCTCATCTCTTTACTGCTTAAGCTTTAACCTTTTTTCCTTTGCCCACTGTATGCGTGTGTGTGTGTGTGTGTGTGTGTGTGTTTGTGAGTGTGTATGTTAGACTAGTTTAAGTGTTTATGTAGTTAATAAAGTCTTATTTGTATCACACTTGAGTTGTTTGTTTGCTCATCAATCATATTTTCTACATGCTCTGAGTAGTATTGCATAGTAATAAATTTATTTTCCTTAACCAGGAAATTAACCTTCTTAGAATTGACAGAGTTGACACTGAGAGGTCAAATAAATACTTACAACAGATCTAAATATATTTATAATAACTCATAACTAGTTATGAATGATTATTGATATTTTTGTTGGATAGCATATTGCAGTACGACTGTAGATTAATCCTTAACATGACGCTACATTAAAAATATTACAATACATTTAAAACTGTGTATTTTTTATAATTTCAGCAGCATGCAGATGCTTGTTTATGTCAGGACTGAAGGCTGCGCCGACATCAGTGTGGACAATTAGCTCGCTCACATTATCTAGCCATGTCTATAACTGGAAAATCCTATTGTTTTTATGACATGTCATTATTATGAGAAATAAATATGTAATTTTAAGGAGAAAATACGTCGTTTTAACAACATAACATCTCATTAATATGAGCGGGGGAAAAATTATATATGTGGAAGCAACACATCACCGTATATTTGTTAGTTAAACAGCAAATAAGCTCCCCATAGAATCAGTTTGGAGCGGGACTCGAACCAGCGGTCGTAGTGGTATAGGCGTCAAACACTCTATGACAAAAAGGCTAAGGACCATTGCCTCCAACTTCTGTTGCTGCACAGCTTTTACACACTCTCTGACTTCCATTAGCATGTATGATTTCTTGTATTGGAAATTAAATAACTCAAAGCTAATTTAATATTATTAATATTATGAACAAGCACTTTTTTATATACATAAGAGGTATTTGGGTAGTAAATTATATGTAAACTATGGGTTGGTATGCTAAAATGCTGTCCATGTAATTACATTAAAGTATAAAGACGTAGAATCGATGTAGAAAAGGTGTGCCAAATGTGGTGGGAAACATGATTATGGGGGATGTGGAGAGGGGGTGAGACCTAAATGCTGTAATTGTGGAGGGGGACACAATACGGCCTACTGGGGGTGCGAAGTAAAGAGAAGAGAGACTGAGATTCAGAATGTGAAAAGAAAGGATAGAGTTTCCTTATGCAGAAGAAGTTAAAATAGTGGAGCAAATAAAGATGAGTAGGGAAGGAAGTATTAGAGAGGAAATAGCAACAGAGAATTTATGAGCTGTTAAAGGCTGTGCTACCTTTATAAGGGAGTGTGTTGAGTACAGGGAAGGAGCAAGAATTTGTGGTAGTAGAAATATGGGCAGATAAAAAGAATTAATAATAAATTATTATAATCATTGTAAACAGTTAGAAGTAAAAGAACTAGAGGAAATAGAAGGTCAGGATAGGGATAATGTTGTATGGTGTGGAGATTTTAAAGCCCACAGTACATTGTGGGGAGGGGATAAGACAGACAACAATGGACAGGTGATTGAGGAGGTAATAAATGATAAGGACTCACATTTTTGTCTAGTAGAGTGGCTCTAAAGTGTGAGTAGGAAGTGTATGGAGGAAGCACTTTTGGTAGTGATCACTACCCAATTATATGTAAGCTGAACGTTGATGTAAGTTTGAGTACAGAAGATTGTTATGGAAGATGGATCAGTCCAAGAAACAAATGATGTTGAAAGAAATTAAACTGAGTTGAGAAAGAGTATTTATATGGCTGCGATAACTCCAATACCAAGAAGTTCAGGAAAATTTGTAAGAAAAGCGGTTCCATGGTGGAGTGGTAAATGTGAAGAGTTAATTAGGGAATGGAAACAAGCACAGGCAGTAGTGAGAAGGATTATAAGGCAAAGGAAAGGAATATAAGACAAAGGAAAAGAGCGTACTGGAAAGATTATTGTAGCACAATTGGAAGTAATATTAATATAAATGATGTATGGGGAATGATCAAGAAAATGGAAGGTAATAGAAGAGTGTGGAATTATCCAATCATTTCAGATGGAGAGCAGTTGGCTATATCAAATCTAGGCAAGGCAAAGCAAGGCAAGTTTATTTATATAGCACATTTCGTACACAATGGTAATTCAAAGTGCTTTACATAAAAGAAAGTAAAATAATAATGAAGAAAAATGATAACAAGAATAAAACAAGCTATTTTAAAACTTTTAAAATTATTAAAAAATGTACTTATTTAAAATTAATTTAAAACAGTTAGAAAATGATTTTACATTAAATAAATAAAAAAAGAAAAGAAAAAAAAGAAAAGTGAAAATATAGTGCAATCAGTTCGGACATTGCACAGTGCTCATTCAGTAAATGCACAGCTAAACAGATGAGTTTTAAGTCTAGATTTAAATGTGACTAGTGTTTTAGCACATCTGATATCTTCTGGAAGCTGATTCCAACTGCGGGCGGCATAGTAACTAAAGGCGGACTCCCCTTGTTTTGTGTGAACCCTTGGTATTTCTAACTGACTTGATCCTAATGATCTGAGTGGTCTGTTAGGCTTATATTCAGTGAGCATATCTGAAATATATTTCGGTCCTAGGTCGTTTAGTGACTTGTATACGAGTAAAAGAACTTTAAAATCAATCCTAAATGTAACTGGAAGCCAGTGTAAGGACCTGAGGACTGGTGTGATATGCTCAGATTTTCAGATTCTAGTCAGAATCCTGGCAGCAGCGTTCTGGATGAGCTGCAACTGTCTAATGGTCTTTTTGGGAAGGCCAGTGAGGAGCCCGTTACAATAGTCCACCCTGCTGTTGATAAAGGCATGAACAAGTTTCTCCAAGTCTTGGCTGGAAACATAACATCTAATTATTGCAATGTTTTTTAAATGATAGTATGCTGATTTAGTTACTGCTTTGACATGACTACTGAAACTAAGGTCTGTCTCCAGAATCACACCAAGATTTCCTGACTTGATTTTTAATTGTTTGACCCCTAGAGTCAAGGTATGCATTCATCTTGAACACTTCATCTTTGTTTCCAAATGCAATGACTTCAGTTTTTTCCTTGTTTAACTGAAGAAGGTTCTGGCACATCCAACTATTAATTCATCAATGCATTGGCAGAGGGAGTCAATGGGGCTGTAGTTATTTGGAGATAAGGCTAGGTAAATCTGGGTATCATCAGCATAGCTGTGATAGGCAATTTGGTTCTTTCTCATTATTTGACTTAGTGGGAGCATATATAGGCTAAACAAGAGTGGTGCAAGAATTGACCCTTGTGGGACTCCACATGTCATGGACGTCCACTTAGACTTATGCTCTCCTATACTCACATAATAGCCTCTCCCTTCTAAGTATGACCTGAACCATTTGAGTACCATCCCAGAAAGCCCGACCCAGTTTTCCAGTCTCTCTAGTAGTATGTTATGATCGACAGTGCCAAACGCAGCACTGAGATCTAGCAATACCAGCACCGATATTTTGCCAGAGTCATAATTTAAGCGAATATCATTTATTATCTAAATGAGTGCTGTCTCTGTGCTGTGATCCGGTCGAAAACCAGATTGAAAATTGTCCAGGTATCCATTCGAGTTTAAGTATTTGTGCAGCTGATTAAAAACTACCTTTTCTATATTTTGCCTATAAAAGGAAATTTAGATATTGGTCTAAAATTGCTCAAAATGGTGTTATCAAGATTGCTCTTTTCAGGAGGGGCTTAACAACTGCAGTTTTTAAGGAGTTTGGAAATGTCCCAGAAAGAAGTGAGGCATTCACCACTTCTAAAAGATCTGCTTCGAAGCAGTTAAGCAAACTTTTGAAAAAAGATGTGGGAAGTGTGTCAAGATAGCAGGTTGACGATTTTAGGTGCTGCACTATGTCTTCCAGAATTTTGCTATCAATTGCTTCAAAAATAGACATAGTATATTTTTGATATTGTGGCCTAATCTGTCTGACCTCTGCATTACTTGAGGATGTGCTAATCGCCTTCCTGATATTGATGATCTTCTCAGAAAAGAAGGATGCAAACTCATTGCATTTGCTGTCTGAGAGCATTTCACTGGGAATCTGACTTGGGGGGTTTGTCAGTCTCTCAACAGTGGCAAAAAGATTACGAGTGTTATTTAAGTTACTGTTTATAAGGTTTGAGAAGAAATTATGTCTAGCTGTGGCTAGTTTCACATTAAAAGTATGAAGGCTGTCTTTATAGATGCTATAGTGAATTTCAAGTTTTGTCTTCCGCCACATCCGCTCTGCTTTTCTGCATTGTCTTTTCATAGTCTGAACTGCTGTTGATCTTCTCCAAACTGATTTCTGTCTGTTTGTTTTCTTACTGACTATTATTGGAGCAATATCATCAATAACATTCTTAACTTTTGAGTTAAAGGAATCAAGGAGAATATCAACAAAGTCTACAGAAATGCTTGGTGTTAAAGATATAGCCTCCATAAATAGTACACATGTGTTCTCGTTAATACATCTCCTTCTGGCAGAGACCGATCTAGATTCAGTTGTAACAAACATCAAAATATCAAAATACAGAAGTGGTCAGATAGTGTTATGTCCTTAATAACAATGGATGAAATGTTTAGACCCTTACTGATGATTAAGTCTAGAGTATGTCCACCTTTGTGTGTGGGTCCATGCACATGCTGAGTAAAGTCAAAAGTGTTTAGAACCGTTATCATTTCTTTTGTAGTTTTGTTTTCTGCATTATCTATGTGAATATTAAAATCCCCTGCAAAAGCAAAACAGTCAAACTTTGAGGAAATCATTGATAACATTTCTGTGATCTCTTCAACAAAGACTGGAGAGTATTTTGGAGGCCTGTAAATAATAATAAACAGAATGCGTGGAGCACCTTTCAGCACAATCCCTAGATATTCAAAAGACAAGTACTGACCAAATGACTCTTGCTTGCATTGATAGACATCTTTAAATAGAGCAGCTACACCTCCACCTCTCCTAACAGTCCTGCAGACACTCATGTAAGTGAAGTTAGGATGGGCGGCTTCATTGAGGACTGTTGCATTGCAGCTGTCTTCAAGCCATGTTTCGTTTAGAAACATAAAATCCAGATTTTTTGTGGTTATAAAGTCATTGATTAGAAATGATTTATTTTTTATATTTAGAGCTGCTATCAGTTGTTTTTGGTTCACCCTCAGCAGATGTGCGTTGTGGCAGTGGTCGGAGAGCACTCACAGGAGCAGGGCCCACAGGCTTTAGTGGTTGGGGGGCCAGACATTTTTTTGTTGATATCTACGGGCTTGCAGCAAATGAGTGAGAGAGTTTAGTCCCAGCATACACCAATTCCTCCATTTTCTGTGAAAAGCACAGAAGTGGAGATGCTGGAGAAAGGGATAATGTGTCTGGTGAGATGGGCTGTGTCTCTGGTGTTTCCGGTGGCTGTGACATGTTGTCCTGGCTTCCCTGGTTGTTTTCCAGAAAGTCATACCTGGGTGCTGAGTCTTGTAGCTGTTTTGATACATCACATTCAGTCTGTGAGGAGCTCTCTGGGCAGGGCTCAGCCGGGATAGTGTCTATCAGCAGTGCTTGTTTTGGCTGCATGGTGTTATCAGTGTCCTTGTGGGATATGTCAACCACATGATGACTCGGACCCGGTGTGTGTGTGCTGAATGGATTGACACACTCTGCTGAAGGATGACGGAGGGAAAAGTAGATATTGTCCTTAAACACTCTAGCACCAAGTTTGTTCGGGTGGAGGCCATCCGGTTTAAACAATTGTCTATGGCCCCAGAAAAGATTGAAGTTGTCAGTGAAATTCACTCCTTTTAGATTACAAGATCTTTGTAGCCATGTGTTCAGCCCAAGCAACCGTGAAAACATATTTGTTCCCCTTGCTGGGACTGGTCCACTGATGAACGACTGAACTTTGAGTCTTCAAAGTGTTTCAAAGAGTTCACTGAAGTCCTTCTTAAGGAGTTCTGACTGCTCTTTCCGAATATCATTCTTCCCCACATGGGAAGATGTAAATGATTAAAAGCTAATATTTATTTGTAGATTCCTTGGATGCAATCAGAGCAGTGAGTCTGCAACCCATAGACATCACCAGACTCTTGGTCTTATGCTTTTCCCAGCCTTTAAAGGTACAGGCGCTCTGAGCTGAATGCCGCTGTCTGCTCGTCCTTGAGCGCCTGTTAGTAGCGTTGTTAGTTGCTGGCTGATCCAATAGATGTTTAATCACATTTGGGGATTCCTCACCCACATTCATTAATGCTTCAAATCTGTTCTCAAGATGTATAGGGGGTGGTTGAATGCCAGTATTCACGAGCCTTGTCATAGTCGAATCTGGGGTAGAGGAAGCTACGGCAGCAATATGAGAAACTTGTGACAATTTGATGTCTCGTGTTCCTTTGGGTCTCGCTCCCTGTTTGTGCCATCGATTAGTGTGGCGATCAGTTTCGGCTTGTTCCTCTACACTTGGTATAAAGTGATGAGATTCAGAAGATTCATTGGACTTACCGGCTGTATGCTGAGAGGGTCCATGACGACGGCCTGCCGTCGTCAGAAGTGTTCCGTCTGTTTTGGAAGTCCAGCAAGTAACTTTGTTTCAAGAATCACAATCCTTTGTAGAAGTTTGCAGCAGTTAATGCAACAAGTAGATCCAACAGGAGGCATTTTCTCTCTCTTCTGTTTGAATGTAGGCAGTTGTTTTCCCGTCTCCGGAATGTAAGCTGCTGGCAGTGGGAGGCAAAGTTTTCTTTTTGTAGTATTATTCCAGTCCCAAAGAGTTTTTAGTTTTAGCGTTTGTGCCAAAGATCTGTTGTTTGAGCACTGTGCTGATCTGCTGATGTAGAAATCTTAGAAAAATCAGAGAAAAGTACAGAAATAAGAAGCAAAGCGCAGAGAGCAGTAAGGTAGAATGTCCGAACGGTAGCAAAGCCGGAAGCATAGAGAAAGCAGAAATGATGGTGAATACTCTAAGTAAGGTATAGTTCCAGTAATCTATCAGAAGAAGAAAGAAGGGGTAGGGAAGAATATACAGTGCCCTCAATAAGTATTGGAACAGTAAAGACAAAATTGTTCTGTTTGCTGTGGATTCAAGAAATCTATAAATATGAAAAAAGACAAAACTACAGAATATTACATTTTATTATTGGGTGATTCAAAGATGTTTTACCAGCTAAGAAGATCAGCACTTATAGAGATTCATCTCCCCATCTGATGTGATGTGACATACAGCCAAATATGGTGACCCATACTCAGAATTAGAGATCGACCAATATGGGTTTTTCTATAGCTGATGCCGATGCCAATGTTTAGAAGTCAGGGTCAGCTGATGGCCGATATGTGCTGCAGATCTTTAGGGCCGATATCTTGAAGTTTTCCAATATTTTTACCGATATATCGGTCGACCTCTACTCAGAATCCGTGCATTTAACCCATCCAAAGTGCACACACAGCAGTGAACACACACATACCATGAACACCCACCCAGAGCAGTGGGCAGCCATTTATGCTGCAGCGCCCAGGGAGCAGTTGGGGGTTTGGTGCCTTTTTCAAGGGCATCTAAGTCGAGACTCAAACCCACAACCCTAGGGTTAGGAGTCAAACTCTCTAGCCACTAGGCCACAACTTCCCACTTATGTGAGCATAAGTATTGGAACAGCTTCCTCACAGGTCTTTCTAAGTGTTCAGCTGTATCCTTTTGCAAAAGCAATGGAATTTAAAGCAGGGAATGTGTCTTACCAGTTATATCCATTGCTTCTTCATTCTAAGTCTTGCATTCGATAATGACACACACAAACCAGGACGAAGACGAGAAAGATGACTCTGAAAGAATAGCAAGCAATTTGGATGCTAAAAGAAAAGAGGAAGTCAATAAGAACTATAGGAAAAACAAAGGGCAAGGAGAAATCAAGAGTTTGGAAACTACCAGTGACATCAGCAACCAACGACTACCTGATCGGCTGAGAAGAACAACAGTAATTGATGACAGACAAATCATAAAAGCTGAGAAAATTAACCCTAAAATATATGTCTGTAAAATCATCAACAACCGACAGAAAGCTGGGGTGATGCTCTGTCAATCTACAGTCCACAGGGAAATTTGACACAGAATTACAGAAGCTACACAACAATCTCCATATTTAAATCTGATTGAACATTAATTTCACCAGCTGAAGAGGAGACTAAAGACAGAAACTCCCCATAACAAGCAACAGTTGGAATTGAATACATTAAAGGTACGATTTGTAAGATATTTGCAGTATATATCCAAAAACCACTAGGCTAGTGTTATATATTTTGTCCAGCTGATTACTAACAATATCTCTAATGTTTTCAACTACTTGTAAATCATGAGAAAATTCCCATTCTAAACAGTGACACGGGGCAGTGCAGTCGCCTGTCAATGATGTTAGTTACCCTTTGTTACCACCTTTACTGACGTAGAAAACAAATGACAACCGTGTCGTGGGCAAATGCGGAAGTAGCTTCGCGACAAACTTCAACAAGAAAGAGATGCCGATCTCGCTTGTGTTTTACTCGACAGGTGAGATTTTTTTATTTGTATCTTTACAGAAAACGTATGCTATTATAACGATCAACAAGACAAGTATTATGGGGCATAAACTCCAAACGCGGGGCAGCACGTCTTTAGACCCGCGCGAGGACGCGTCTGATCCATAGTCTGATCACGTCTTTGCATTGACTTTGTATGTAATCTACTCGTGCAAATCGTTCCATGATTTATCTTTCCGTCTGATTGATGGCAGTCAGCAGTTGGGTAGAAGACAACAAATCCCATCATTCCATTCTCCTTCTTAGCGTCATCAAACCACACGATTGTTATTGTTATGGTAGTACGCCCTCTCTTGGCAGGTCCTACAACCTGTACCTTTAAAGGCTGGGAAAAGCATAAGACCAAGAGTCTGGTGATGTCTATGGTTTGCAGACTCACTGCTCTGATTGCATCCAAGGGATCTACAAATAAATATTAGCTTTTAATCATTTACATCTGCCTTAAATTCAATCCAATCCAATACTTATGCTCACATCAAATAGTTGGATGAACTCTAAAAGTGCTTTCCTTTTTATTTGGTAAAACATGTATGTGTGGAAAGACCTAATAATAAAATGTGATGTTCTGTAGTTTTGTCGCATATTCAATTTTTAATCATATCTGCAAATGTTTTGACTCCACAGCAGAGAAAGCAATTTTGTCTTTACTGTTCAAATACTTATGGAGGGCCCTGTGTGTGTATATATATATATATATATATATATATATTAGTGCTGTCAAATGATTAATCACGATTAATTGCATCCAAAATAAAAGTTTTTTTGTTTACATGATATATGTGTGCTGTGTACATTTATTATGTATATAAATACTCAAACATGCATGTATATATTTTAGAGAAAATAGGTCATGTTTATATACATATGTTTATATATTAAATATATTTATTTTTAATATAAATTATATTAATATCAATATAAACATGTAAATATTATCAAATATAGCCTACTGTATGTGTGTGTAGCCTATTTATATATACAAAATAAATATACACAGAACACACATATATTATGCAAACGAAATCTTTAATTTTGTATGTGATATATATAATCTTATAGATCAGTGGTGGTAAACCTAGTTTGAACGCATTCGTTTAATGGATCCTTGGATTGAAAAGTTTACAGGAGTTGACCAGTTTTTATAGCCTACTTTTTTTTCTAATGCAGGACAGTAATGAATGATGCGCATCAGAAGGGATTTTGAAGTGGTTATGCGCAAAGCCGAGTGATAAAGAAGCGGGTATAAGCCGTATAGCCTACTGCGTAGATACCGTAGGGTGACGAAAAATTTGGGACAGTCCCGAAATTTAAACTGTTGTCCCGAATCCCGAATCTGGCCCTAATTGTCCCGAAAATCATACTAAAGCAAAATCTTGAGTAGTTATTGTCTGATAAACATTAAAAACTGTCTGCGGAGGTTGAGTCGTCCTGCAACCAGCCCCCGCCGGCTGCTCATTGGCTGCAGCATCTTTTTTCTAAGTTCAGAAAAAATACCGTAGGCGGCTAGGCACGAATTTAGATATTCATTTATCTAATTAATCTATATGCACAAAGACAATACAACCTTTTTGTCCCCTTTTTGTTTTAAAGCTTGATGAAGAGAGCGCAAGTTGATGCAGCTGCAAGGAGGACAGTGATGCACGCGTACAGGAGTGATTGACAGTTCGTGGCACTGTGTACAAAAAATACGTTTAAGCTCATTAGCGTTAGCATTACAGAAAGGTCTGATTTACGCACTGTTACAACAGTCATTGTTTTTTTTTCTTTTTACAATGACATTTGAGTTCATGATTTTAATGTTGTTGTTTCTTGTGGGAGACTAAAGAGTAATGACAGACGGTTGATCTTTGAATAAAAATGTGTTTAGTTAAAGGCGCAATATGTAATTTTTCTGCTTTAAAAATAGCAGATATCACTATATCTATGTTATATATTTTTTTTTGTTGTGTACTTACATTATCCCGACAGTTTCCACGAACTTTCAAATCCGGAGAAAATTATAGTTTAATTAGAAGACACGGCACGTTTCTTTATTTCCATTTTGTCGCCCGTCTATGGCGTCATATAAACTTTGACCCCTCTAGTTTATCTAACTACCTGCGGAACCCGGCGGAGCCGCCAAATACAAAGGTGAACAGAAGCAAAGACGATACGAAGAAGAAAAAGTAGTAGCTAGCCTTGATCGAGACCATTATATTTTATATTTATATTATTTATATTCGTATTTATACCTCAATCAATAACTTAGTTATGGATCATGATTATGCTTTGCCTGCACGTTTTGTGAAGCGCAAACGTACGGGTGAAATAAATGACCTGAGAAGGTTTTGGGACGAAGAAGAAACGAGACACGGGTAAATATTGGAGTTGCATTTCCAAGATAGAGAGAGCTTCGTGACAAGCTGAAACTACAGAGAGATGCTTGCATTCTAATAAACAGGTATGCATCCATTCAGCTAACTATATCTATCCGTATATTTTGTGAAACGATGATGTCTTGTGTAAAACGCAGACAGACTAGCTCTCATGTAGAGTATAATGTAAATCTACATGCGTTCTATATCTAGCTGAATAAAGTAGCTTCAAATGCAGTTCACTATCTTGTTCGATATCATAGTATAAACGTAGCCTAATTATAATTATTAACGAAAAGCCAACCGTGTTTTTTTTTACATATATTACTACTAGCTAGATGGAATATTGATTTGATAGGGGTCTGATAATTCATATATCTCTCCGTTCGAAAATACGTGATTGTCAAAATACTAAGGCCGGTGACACACTGGCTGCGTGGCGTCTCTGCTGCGTGCCAGAAGCGTGGCGCGCTGCTGCTGCTGTAGGTGACATAGAGGGAGACCGCCGACAGACCAGGCTCTTGTCTTCATGACAACAATATCTATACTTCATGTTCAACATAAATATAAAGCCTACTGATAAAGGACACCGTCAACAGTATTGATTATTGTATTGACAACAGTATTGATGTTTGACAGGTGCAATATTTGAAAATCAATAATTATTTATTTATTTTTTAAATTACATTTGTATCTGAATTTATTTCAACCTATAGACTTTCAAACATCAAAATGCCATGAATTAATATGTATTTGTGTACAAAATTACATATAAACATATTTTCCTATTATATTTTGCCTGGAAACGCTTCCAACACGCGTGCGTGTCGCGTGAAAAATAGGCTTCGGTTCTATTTCTAGCATGCACACGTTTTCTGCGCGGCTCGAGCCGGGCCTGAGACACGCGTCTCACGCAGGCAGACTGCAAGCTCTAAATTAAATTAAACTGACACGCCACGCAGCTGAGACGCTTGCACCACGCATCCAGTGTGTCGCCGGCCTCAGTTAAAATGAGTGAGGAATGTGGGGAGCAACAGAGCGCGTGTTCCAATGAACAACAACTCCCATGAGCCTTCGCTCTTTCCCAACGTCATCAAAGTACGTCTCATGTTATAATTTTGATTGAGTGACCCCTGGTGGGCAAAAATTCCATACTGCACGTTTAAGGTTTGAAATTCATTATCTTTTATTATAGGCTACGAAGTCTAATATCATAAGCCCCTCATCCCGTCACCCAAGACCGCAGACACCCCCTTATATATATATTGTAATAATATATATTGTAATAATATTTCACAATATTACAGTTTTTTCTGTATTTTTGATCAAATAAATGCAGGCTTGATGAGCAGAAGAAACTTCTTTCAAAAACATTAAAAATAGTAATGTTTCCAAACTTTTGGTCTGTACTGTATATATAGGCTATAATAGAGTACCGGCACCTCTTTTGGGCCACTTAAAGCACTGCCCTCCACGACCCCACTGCGTGTACGGGACTCGGCACACTTGCCTGGAAAATTTTCGTACCCGGGTCGTACACCTTAAGTTTCACTTTTATCCCGGAATTTCCTCTTTTCACACCAGGGGGATTCCGGGCGTCAAATTCGTTAACAGCCTGCTGATAATAATGATAAATAAGCACAGCAGTTCCATGGAAAGAAAAAAAAACATGGGCAAGAGTTTCCTGCCAGTTTCCTTTAATTGTTTGGGATTTAACAAAATCTGCTTTCCACAGAACTCAGACTCTGGAGTTTAAGAACGATTACGCTCTTCCTCAGCGCCCCGTGAACAATATCGGACAAGATAAGTCACAGCGAGAGGAACAAGATGATCAGAGTCTATAGACCTACTGCACCTACACACCAACCGCCTCCGCTAGACTTCACCCCTGCACACGCTGTGTACAACAAGAAGGTGACGAGTAGCCTTTCATCTATCTATCTATCTATCTATCTATCTATCAATCTATCTATCTATCTGTAATTCTGTCTGTCTGTCTCTGTCAATCTATTGTTCTGTCTATAATTGTCTCTATTAATCTATTTCTATTTATGTATCTATTGTTGTTGCATTCTGTCTATCATTCTCTGTCAGGAACATGCTGCACAACTCCTTGTTCAAGCTCTTCTTCTGTCTGTTGGCAGTTCTTCCAACCAGTTCTATCAAACCTTTACAATTAATCCAGAACAAGGCAACAAGATTCATTTTTAATTAGCCTAAAAGAATGCAAGTCACACCTCTGTTTATCAATTTGCACTGGCTACCAATAGCAGTTCGCATAAAATTCAAGGCATTGATGTTTGCCTACAAAACCACCACTGGGTCTGCACCCCTTTACCTAAATTCATTACTTCAGCCTTATGTGCCTTTATCGACTAAAAACACACCTGTATTTGACCCTCTAACTCTAGCACTCTATTCTAAATATAGTCTTTAAAAAAATAAACGCATCCATTTAAGACTTGCACTCTATGCATTTGCTGCTTGTTTTCTTAAAAAAAAAAAATAACACTAGCTTTCTAAACCTTTTTTTATTATGTTTTTAATTTTTAATTTTATTTATTATACAATTAACAAAATAAAAAATGACCTCTAACACTAGCTTGCTCTATTCTATCTTTTTATTTTGGCTATGATATAATAATAATAGTAATAATAATAATAATAATAATAATAATAATAATAATAATAATAATAATAATAAACTTGCTATGTGTACTGCCTTAAACTAACCAAGACTTGTTATAGTACTGTAGTTTTGTTTTTGATTGCTACCATTGTTCTAATTTTTAGGCCGCTTTGGATACAATTGTCTGCTAAATGGCTAAATGTAAATGTAATTGTAAATAATGGGTGCACATTTTAATTGTTTTCAACATTATAAGTAATCAAAGGAAACTGGCAAAATTGACAATCAATGGATACCACAAATGGCAAAGTGAAACAAGCATTAGGTTTAAAGGTGCCATAGAATGCATTCCAAGTCGGCATTTCAACATTGAAACAATGTCAGGTACAATGGGGGAATCCATTTGGAAGGACCTTTCGATTTTGCAAATTGGATCACCATTGATATTGTGACATTGTTTCACCTTCTTACCTTCATCATGGGTGAATTATGGTAGTTCTGTAGACATTGGATTAGCGTTGAATTGTTGATTTTGCAAATTGAATCAACAATTTATAACGCGACACTGTTTCACCATCGTACCTTTCAGCATGGGTAAATACACGGGTGAAAATGTGTTGAACAGTTGTTGAATGGAACCTGCAACCAGGGGCGCAGTAAGGGGAGGGAAGTTTAGGACAATTCCAATGGCCCAGCATTACAAATTATTCACAAGCAGTTTGGGGGTTCTTCGGTCACTTCTAACCGAAAAGTTTTACAAAAAAAAACTTTTAAATCGTAGCTTCATCGGAATGGTACAAAACTTTGTGACTTTTATGTGACTTTTATAGTACTTGATATACGAACAAACAAAAATATTGGAGACAGGATCTGACTAAGTCTAAGTGGTCGTAAAAAACAATAGTCACACTCAGGGTCTTTGTGGTCAAAAGTGACCGCCATAGGAAATGAATGGAAAATTGGCAAAAATACAGATATCTTTTTGTGCGTACAATCTACAAATCAGCCACGATGCCTAAAAAACGCACACACACACACACACACACACACACACACACAAACACACATAGACATAAACATTAACACACAAATGAACGTGTGTCACTGTAAAAGCTAATTTTGGAAAATGTGAGAAATAAAAACAATTATTTAACCACAAAGTAAGAAAAAAAGCACACAGCAATGAAAGCATGAGACTGTAAGCCATCAAGATTGCAAAATAGCCACACAAACACACACACACACAGAGAAAGAAATATGAGACTGTAACAGGGAAAATGGAGAATATGTGGAATAAAATCACTGAATCAAAAAAATGGGGAGACATTGGATCCAAAATGCAAAAGCCTCACACCATCTATCTTATCTATCATCCATCCATCTATCAGCTGATATATAATTTCTGATGATTTCTAAAATGTGATAGAGAAAAAGGCAACAAAGAAGTCTTTTTTTTTTTAAACAAAGGTCAAAACTCCAGTTATACTTTAGATTTTTGAGGGTGCACTCTTGTCATAAATTAATCGATTACTTTTCCTAAATAATTTTTATCAAAAAGCATTGGTAAAATATATATTTGGGAGTCTTTGACCTTTCCAACGATATATAGTTTGTCAAGATTAGATTAGATTTAATTGTAATATAGTGAAGTAAATGTAGGCATCCCACAGAGGGGACGGGTGACAGTTAACAGGTTTTAAAACACTTATTTAATTTTTTTTTAATTTTTCTATTTTCCATTTACTTTATAATTAATATACTTTTGCTGTTATTTTTGTTTTTTGTTTATAATGGCTGTTGTCTTTTGAAGATGAGTTACTGTTCATTGAATAGTACAAAAAACTGATTTACTTAAAATGTTTTTTATAAAAGTTTTATTTTTTTTATGATGAATGAATTGCATTTTCATTTAATTAGAATTAAAACAATGGGTAACAAAATGCTTTTCATTTGTTCTCTTTCTAACGCAATGCTCAGGTTGCTCAGGTTTGACTGTATTATAAAGTAAAACTGGCACTCCAAATTACCATTTAAACCAAACAAACAAACAAACAAAAAACTTAACAAAAGTAGTCTCTAGAGAAAAGAGAATCTCTAAATATATATTCAAATCAACAACCTAAAAGGAGGAAATATGTGCAAAAAAGAAAATCCTAGGGAATTCACAAGCCTTTCTATAGAGAGCTGTACATCAATCTAGTGGTTAACTATGGTATTGCATGAAATTATTGCTCACTACTCCCACCAGGGGGCACAAAAAAATACAGCATTACCGTAATTGAAAAATAATGAAAAGTTTATATATATATATATATATATATATATATATATATATATATATATATATATATATATATATATATATATATATATATATATATATATATATAGATAGATAGATATATAGATAGATATATATAGATATATAGATAGATATATATAGATATATAGATATGTGCGTATGTGTGTATGTATGTATGTATGCATGTATGTTAAGTGAAGTATTTTACATTTGATTATAGAATATCTGTACCTGAAAACAGTGCTATTTATGATCATTTTTTCTTATTTTATTACTGAGTGTTCACTTGTCTTCAGTAATGTTTGAACTTAATAGTTAGTGTTTATTGTGATATTGAAATTGGAATTGTGAAATGAGATTGCAGATGATTTACAAAGAAAACAATAGCTATTTTGTTTTTGTTTATGTTTATTAGGGTTGTAACGGTTCACAAAATTCACGGTTCGGTTCGATACAATACACTGGTGTCACGGTTCGGTTCGGTTCGGTTCGGTACGGTTCGGTACGTTTTAGATATAGCAAAAAGAAAAAATTGGCAGATAAATTTCCTTGATTTTTAAAAAATGTTTTATTTCCAAAGGAATCCAAAGTGCACCCAAACACCAGACCTGTTGGTTATTGGAGGATCTTCTATTTCTGGTCTGTTAAACGCATTGGCCATTTTGCAACGAGCCTTCAGCGTGTATTACTGAGTGAGCGAGCGCCTGACTGAGTAGCCTAACATAAACATATAAGTTGGTGTTTTTTTCTTCTTCGGGGGTGTCAGGGGCGTTGCCTGTTACGTTGTTTGGGTTATTGGGCTACCTTGTTGAACGCATATCATTATATTTCACAATTTTTTTTATTTTCCAAATATAATTAATTAGTCCAATGAATAATGCGTACCGCGTACCGAACCGAAAGCGTCGTACCGAACGGTTCAATACGAATACGCGTATCGTTACACCCCTAATATTTATGTATTTATTTTTGGCAGGGCAAGTACAATTTTGAACCCTAGCATTGAGCTCTGCATTTGAATATATAAGCCAGTCTACTCCATAGATTTTTAAAGTCTTTTGATCATGTTAAGAAAAATTTAAAATAAATCACTACACAATGTTCTTTGTCTTAATTACTCTTTTATTTTATTGTACATCAGTGTGGTCTTTATAAATCACGTTTTCTGTAGATCAGTGGTCTTAATACTACTATCAACAGGTCCGAGGAAATTTGTGTAAATTAATATAAAATAAAAACATGATTGATGTTGCACCACATGAAATATAGTTACAGCAGAAATTGTGTACCCTAAGCATTATTTCTATTAGAATAATAAGCAGCACATAAATTAAGACCTTTAGATATTTACAATAAAGGCTGATAAAATAATTTGCTTTTTTATTATTATTATTTTAATAGGTTTTTTTATTGGTTTTGATAGTAAATAAATTCTAATCAGTAATTTTACATGCAGATTAATGTATGTATAGACATATAGTGTGTGTGTGTGTGTGTGTGTGTGTGTGTGTGTGTGTGTGTGTGTGTGTGTGTGTTTGTGTGTGCGTGCGTGTGTTTACATGCATAGTGGGCCAGTCTGGATGAAGTCCAGGGCTGATTTTTTGTCTCAGTCCAGCCCTATATATATATATATATATATATATATATATATATATAAAATTTATTTTTATTATTTTCAATGGAGAAAAATATATCATAATTATTGCATAAATATTAATTATAACAATAAAATTCACTCAAAATTCAAAAGAAAAAATATTATTGAATAAAAATATATTACACTGATTTTACTGGGAGTGGGGGGATATTTAATTTCAGGGGTCCTAAGTGTGACTCCTAAATGAAGAACCCCAGAGGGTTAATCGGAACCCTGGCTATACAGTGTATTTAGTAAAACAAGTCAAATCAAATTAAGTACATTTTTATTAAACTAAGTAAAATCACAACCTATCAGAAAAGGTCAATGCACCTCTAACAGAAGTGACAGGACAATGTAGCAGAGGAAAAATCTCTAACCAATTGGTCAATAATAATATGGATACTTGATGATTCAACAAGGGGAAAGGAGAAATGGTTTACTGAAAAATTCTTAAAAAGCAGGATTTCATTTTATACCATTTCTTTAAACCAGTGGTTCTCCAACTTGTTATACCAAGTACCACTTCAGAAAATATTTGGCTCTCTAAGTACCACCATAATGACCAACATTAAATTTTAGCAGCCTAGTAGTCCTAACTATTCAGCTATAGCTCTCTAGTTCAAAAATGAGGCAGTTTTATTCCTAATAAGAATATGTAATGTTGTCAGCCACTTTAACATTGTAAATACACAGTAAATGAACATTAACACTGCACTATACATACAAATAAAATAAAATAAAAACTTAAATAAAGATGAAATTAAAATGTGTTATAAAAAAGTTACATAACTGTACTGTACTTAAATGTAAAATAAAAAAAAAAACTTACACAAAGATTAAATTAAAATGTATTGACATTTATTTATATTTAATATAGTGATTCCTCTGCGTACCACTAGAGAGAGCCTGATACTTTGAGAACCACACAATCCTAATTCATTTTTTTATTAATTTTCATTCATTCATATTAGTACCAACATTTGCAATTGTATATTTCAGAAAACACAAACAAAGTATGTTATCGTTGAGACTATTATAAGATAAGAAATATATATATATATAACATACCTAATGCATGGGATTCATATCAGGAAAATGTGGAAAAATCTCTAAAAGACAGACATTAACATATAATTTACCAGGAACCCAACAACATCAGATGAGCATCTAACTTGAGCATCTGTGATAAAGCAATACAAAAATACACACAGGTATTTATCTTCAACAGGTTACATGTCCTTTACCCATTTGTAAACTCTGGTAATGTTATGTTTACTATTTTCAAAAGATAATAAAAATAATGATTTTCTTACCTCATTTACCAGGACCTCGCAGAACACATCTGACCCTTCTTGTGTTCACATTACAGTTTTTGTTCTCCATTGACATGTCATGACTCAAATTCGGGAAAAAAAAGGAAAATATTAAATAATTCAGACCGACCGAGCAGTTACAATGTGCAGCAGCTCACAGTCAGCAGCCTGCCTCACTCACAGAAAGACTACAATAACTTTCATATTTTTCAAATTTAGAAAGTTAGGAACTGTTAAATTGTCATGTTTCCTGGATGACAGCCAGATTAACCAATCATAATCAAAGCAATAAAGTAAAACAACCAATAGGAATTGTTTCAGCATAATAAAGCAGCAAAATGTATTTAGTTTTAATGTTGTTAATGATGATAATATTTAACATATACTTTTAGATTTCAGAATAGGTATCATGATTAAAATATTGTAAAATGCTATTAAAATAATAATAATAATATATTAAATAATTTAATATAAATAATTTAAAAGGTGGACATTTATTTTGTATGTTGTTGAAGACATTAAGTAGATTCAACATACAGATTTTATAAATAAAAAAAAAGATTGTTGATTTACTGTACAAGTGTTTTTGGTAACCTTTTTCAACCATTTAGCATAAAAAATTGTTAACATTGTTTCAATGTTGAAACAACTACTGTCATTATTTCAACCATATTTTAGTGTTGAAGGTTGGTCATGTGCTGGCTGTTTTTCAAATGTTCAGCTTTAAACACTTTATCAACATTGTTTCAATGTTAAAACAACAACCGACTTTATTTCAACCATATTTCAATGTTGAAAGTCAGTCATGTGCCGGCTGGGTGGATACAATATTTTAAATTGTTCTCTGATATCATCAAGGTGTGTATGTGAAGTTTTTTTTTTTTTTCTCAAAATATCCCACATATAATTTTTATAGCTTCCTGAAATTGCCATTTTTAAGGTATGAGCCAAAACGCTCTGTGTATGGCCCTTTAAATTAAGATAAGCTTGTGCTTCCGCCTCGCTTACAGTGTTGCCAAGTCGGTGGTTTTCCCGTTTCCCCAGGTTGCTTTTCATGTCTGTGGGAGGGAAACCCTGGAGGGGTTTATCATTTTAAATAAATAAAAAATTTAATTTAATTTAAATTTAAATCAGTGCTATTGGTCTTTCTTATGTCTATTTGAGGTTTTTACAAATATTGAACAAATATAAGGCATTCAAATTTGTTTGTTTCTAATCCTCAAACTGTCAGTGAAACCTTGTAACTCCGGCCCACCTCCATTAACAATGAAGTGCTGTGCACAGCCTGCAGACAGATAAATCTCCACTTAATCACAATGCAAGGCTCAAATGTTTTTTGTGTATTTAAAAAGTGTCTTAGCATTTGCCATCTTGTTGTAGCCAATAAATGTTTCAAATATCCTGTGCATAGTGCTTCATCCTTTATATACTGAGATTTAAGACGTGTATATAACAATAAGAAAAACTAAGATCATATAAAGCTACAATAAACATAATAGCCATTAAATTTATGAAGGTGATACACTTGCTGCCTCATATACAGCCATTCTAACGAAAGACCAGGCAGCAACATAGTGTTGGTCCAGATCTGTCCCATATCTGGCCCGCGTGAAATCCATGCAAAACTGGTTGCTGTCTGGTCGTCATTTGCTGGTCAAAAACCTTGTTAATTCCATTTGAACTTGATTTTCACAAAATGTTAAGTACAAGTGTCTAATAAAGCCACAATGAGAACTTGATTACACAGTGTTTAGTTATTTAAAAAATATATTTTTCCCCCAAAATATTTCCATGCTTATAGTGGTGTGGCATGGGATTTTTTATCAACCCCCCATATTGATTACCACCTGCTCAATCACAGTTTTACTACAAATACCATGGTTAAAATATGGTTAGAGTGGCAAAACTCTATATTTCATGTGCAGCTTGTTAATAACTCAGTAGTTCCCTATCAAAAGGTAACACTCATTGTGTTGATTGACTCTTATGGGGAAAACATCTAAGGTTATGTAAGTAAGCATGGTTCCTCGAGGACACGAGATGCTGCATCGGAGAACACTTTGGGGAATGACTCCAGCGAGACGGCTCTGAATCACGTGTGTAATCAGTCCAATGGATGGGTGAGACATCATAGGCAGGTGACGTCAGAGACCAGGAAGCTTAAAAGCACAAGCGGCAAAGCCGGCATTTAGCCTCAAAGTAGAGGACTCTATGCTTAGGATAGCACCCTGATCACCGCTTAACATAAGCTTCTTCTGGCCGGAGGTCTCAGCCTCAGAGCATCATGGAGGAAACATGTAATCAGAGGGTGTCTGCCCATTGACTGGCCACCGAGAGGGGCACGGTAGGCAGCCATGGGTCTAGTGGATCAACCCTGCGGAGAGAAGGGCCTGCAGGAACTCTAGAACTGTACAGTTAACTGGGTCGAGCTGGCGGTCTCCGCACAAATAGGTGAAAAGCTTCCACTTCCCGCATACAGTTCCCTCATTGAGGGAGCTCTGGATTGGAGAACGATCTCAACAATCTCGGCTGAGAGAGCGGAAGCTAAGAGTTGTGCCTCCTCAGAGACCACACCTACAGCCTCCAAGCTCAATGCGGGGGCACTGCCTCTGAGAGGAGATCTCTCCTGATGGTGACCTCTTAGGTCTGGAAGAAGTAATGTAGTGCTCAAAGCACGGCCAGCATCCTTGGGCAGATGATATGCCATGTCAGAAGATGGCCACTCCACAAACCGTGGACCGGCTACATTTCTGGGCGGTTACTGAGAGAAGTGCTCGCCGGAAAGTGTTGCACCCTGGAACACTGGCAGGTTTGGCAGATCAATCTACTGAGGGCACTGAGGAGATACGGGCACCGTGTAATGTGGTATACATCGCTATTCCCCAGAGGGACCTGCCCTCCAAGGTCCTGAGCCACAGCATCAGGACTCTCGTAGATGAAGTCTCCTAAATCGATGGTCCTCAGACCCACGTCATCTGCAAGGAAGACTAGACCAGAGCCTGCTCAGGGCAGGACCCCATGAAGCACACTTGGCAGGGGCTCCCACACCGCCATGTGACCTCCTGAGGGAACCAGTCTTGCAAAACCGGCCTCTGGTGCGCCTAGAGCCACTAGCTCGGTGCCCTGAAGTGGCGGACTGGCAGGGGACGACCATGTTAGCTACTCTAGAGACCTTCGTAAAGGTAGCGAGCCTCTTAGCACCGCTACGTTTCCGGGCAGTAAGTGAGATAAGTGCTCCCCACGACCGCTGTGCCCTGGAATACCAGCGGGGTTGGCAGATCAATCTCCTGAGGGCACTGAGGAGAGATAGGCACAGTGTAATGCAGTGTACACCGCTCTTCCCCAGAGGGAGCTGGCCCTCAAAAAGTCATAGGCCTTATGCGTCAGGACGTTAACTTATGACAAATGCTATCCAGCGAAAATGACGGTCCGCAGAACTGCTTTCCACTAGAAGCCTTCAGCCTAGGAGCACCACTCTGACTCTAGTGTCTGCGTACAAAATGTGACACCCCCGGCTCGAGAGGCTGGAACACGGTAGGGTTGGGACCGCTCCGTCCAGCAGCCCCTGACCGCCTCAACCTCCTCAGAGGAAGAGAGGTAAACACGTGTTCTCACACACAGGAGAGCAAGTCTGGTCAGGTAAGGCTGAAATAGAGAACATGAACATGTCAAGGGTGGCCTCCGTGGCCATGATGAGATGGTAGATGGCCTCCATGGCCATGACAGGACAGGCGGTGAGTTCATGGATGGCCTCCATGGCCATGACAGGATAGGACGAGCACTCTGGAAGTTCGGCTGAGACGTGACGAGGCTCTGGAAGTTTGGCTGAGACATGACGAGGCTCTGGAAGTTCATCTGAGACCTGCGAGGCTCTGGAAGTTCAGCTGAGATGTGACTAGGCTCTGGAAGTTCAGCTGAGACGTAATGAGGCTTTGGTAGATCCTTGGTGATTTGACTGGGTTCAGGAATATCAACTGTGGCTTGACTTCGTTCAGGAAGATCAACTGTGGCTTGACTTGACTCATGAAGGTTAATGGTAACTTGACCTTGCTCAGGAAGATCAACTTGGTGTCTTGACCCTGCCCATGAAGATCATTGGTGACTTGACCATGCCCATGAAGATCATTGGTGACTTGACTTTGCCCATGAAGATCATTGGTGACTTGACCTTGCTCCCGGAGATCAAGAGTGACTTGACTCATGAGGTCTAACTGTAGTATTGCTTGACTCATGGGTGTTAATGGTGACTTGACCTGACTCAGGACGGTCAATGGTAACTTGACCTGACTCAGGACGGTCAATGGTGATCTGACCTGACCCAGGACAGTCAATGGTGATTTGACCTGACTCTGGGAAATCAGTGCGGACCTGACTCGACTCTGGAGGGTCAACGGGGACCTGACTCGACTCTGGAGGGACCACGGGGACCTGACTCGACTCTGGAGGGACCACGGGGACCTGACTTGACTCTGGAGCATCCGCGGGGGCCTGATGCGACACTAGAAAGTCGACGGGGATCTGACTTGTGTCTGGAAAGTCTCCTGTGGCAGCCATCTTGTGCAGAAAGTTCAGGACCTCCAGCCTCTTCATCTCTCACCCAGGCAAAGGGTCATCCAGGCATTTGTTGAACAGGTCCTTCAGTGCTTCACCATTATACCCCAGTCCTACTGCCATCGTCCAAAAGATCTGTGCTAAACCACCCACCTCACTCCCCTTTTGATGGAGGGTGATTAGGTTCAAGAACCTCCCCCTCCGCTCCTCCATGCTGGCTGGGGAATGGATACGAAATCCCACACTGCTGGATCTGGGCATGATGGAGTCCTTCTGTCATGAACGTACACACGAACAGAGAGATCAAATTGCAGTGTTTATTAGGGAGAATCCAAAAATTGTAGTTCAGACAGGCAAGAGGTCAATATTAACAAAAGCAGTCCAAAAACAAGAAACATGAAAAACACTAGGGAACACGAGAAAGCAGGGTGACATAAAACAAGGACTCCATGAAACAGATAGAAACAGACCGGGTATATATGGACAGGTGAAAATGATGAAAGTGGAAACAGTTGAGTGCAATTAACAGATGTGCAATTAACAGTGATGAATCAGACAAAGGCTTGTGGGAAATGTAGTGCCTGCACTGGGGTGACTATGGGGAAGTGAGACCACTAGTGGACACCCAGGGATACACAGACCAGACACTGTGACACTCAGTCACACAAACACATTTAATCTCCTCAGAGAAAGATGAATGCTGCAACGAGCTCTGTCTCAGAGGGGGAAGAATCCGCAGCGCGGGCTTCCAAACCTCAAGAACGAGCTCTAGATATAGGGAACACGGGTGGAGATAGGAAGAGCCACCTCCAACCCGTTTGCCAGATCATGTACGATTCCCGCGATCTCGGTTGCAGCCGTGCAACTGCAAGATCGCATGCATGGACACACTCCACGGCGCGTGCCCGGCAAAAGCGGAGAGCTTAACCCTCTGGAGTCGATTAACGCATATACGCGTTATGAGTCATTTTCTCCTGATAACCCCGAAAATAACTTAAATTACACTTTCAGTTTTGATCGTACAGATAAGAGCAATACATCAATCGAATCTGTAAAGGGTCTACTTTTTTTGGATACATTTACATTTACATTTACATTTAATCATTTAGCAGACGCTTTTATCCAAAGCGACTTACAAATGAGAACAACAGAAGCAGTCAGGTCAACAAGAGAACAACAACAGTATACAAGTGCCATGACACGTCTCAGTTAGTCTAGTATAGAACGCATAGGTAGGGTTTTTTTTTTTTTTTTTTTTTTTTTTTTTAATTAAAAAGACAAGAAAAGGAAAAGTGCTAGTGTTAGTTGGTTAAGTGCAGGCGAAAAAGATGAGTCTTTAGCTGTTTCTTGAAAATGAGTAAAGACTCAGCTGTACGAATTGAGATTGGGAGGTCATTCCACCAGCTGGGGACAGTCCAGGAAAAGGTCCTTGAGAGTGATTTTGAACTTCTTTGGGATGGTACCACAAGGCGTCGATCACTTGCAGAGCGCAAACTTCTGGAGGGCACATAAGATTTAACCAATGAGTTTAGGTAAGTTGGTGCCGTGCCAGTGGTCGTCTTGTAGGCTAGCATCAGTACCTTGAATTTGATGCGAGCAGCTACTGGTAGCCAGTGTAACCTGATGAGGAGCGGAGTAACGTGAGCTTTCTTTGGCTCATTGAAGACAACCCTCGCTGCTGCATTCTGAATCAATTGCAGAGGCTTGACAGTACATGCAGGAAGGCCCGCCAGGAGAGCATTACAATAGTCCAGTCTGGAGAGAACAAGAGCTTGGACAAGAAGTTGGGTTGCTTGCTCTGACAGGAAGGGTCTAATCTTCCTAATGTTGTATAAGGCAAACCTGCAGGACCGGGTAGTTGTAGCAATGTGGTCTGTGAAGCTTAACTGATGATCCATCACAACTCCTAGGTTTCTAGCTGTCCTCGAAGGAGTAATGGTTGATGAGCCCAGCTGTATAGAGAAGTTGTGATGAAGCAATGGGTTAGCTGGAATCACCAGGAGTTCTGTCTTCGTAAGGTTAAGCTGAAGGTGATGGTCATTCATCCAGCTAGAGATGTCACTCAGACAGGCTGAAATGCGAGCAGCTACCGTCGGGTCATCTGGTTGGAATGAGAGGTAGAGTTGGGTGTCATCAGCGTAGCAGTGATAAGAAAAGCCATGCTTCTGAATGACAGATCCTAATGATGTCATGTAGATGGAGAAGAGAAGTGGTCCAAGTACTGAGCCTTGAGGAACCCCAGTAGCAAGGTGGTGTGACTTTGAAACATCACCCCTCCAAGACACACTGAAGGATCTGTCAGAGAGGTAGGACTTAACCCACAGGAGTGCTGTTCCAGAGATGCCCATCTTTCTGAGGGTGGACAGGAGAATCTGGTGATTAACAGTGTCAAAAGCAGCAGAAAGGTCCAGTAAGATGAGTACCGAGGATTTTGAAGCTGCTCTTGCTAGTCGCAGGGCTTCAGTAACCGAGAGCAGAGCAGTCTCAGTTGAGTGGCCACTTTTGAAGCCAGATTGGTTGCTGTCCAGGAGGTTGTTCTGTACAAGGAATATAGAAAACTGGTTGAACACAGCTCGCTCAAGTGTCTTTGCAATAAATGGAAGAAGGGATACCGGTCTGTAGTTTTCAAGAAGCGCTGGATTTAGTGATGGTTTCTTGAGCAGTGGGCTTACCCGAGCCTGCTTGAATGCTGAGGGAAATGTTCCAGAGTGAAGAGAGGAGTTGATAACGTGAGTAAGCAAAGGTATGACTGAAGAAGAGATCGCTTGAAGGAGGTGAGTGGGGATCGGATCAAGTAGTAGGATGATTGGACAGGAGAAGTTCGGAGACGTCCATCTCTGAGAGTGGGGAGAAGGAGGAGAAAGAGTGTGCATCGGTCATTGTGAAGTTGTCCTCAGTCTGCGGTGTGGAGAATTGGCCGCTGATGGATCTCGTCTTATTTGTGAAGAAAACTGCAAAGTCGTCCGCTGTAAGAGTCGATGGAGGAGGTGGTGGCGGTGGATCAAGAAGAGAAGAGAAAGTCTTGAAGAGTGTCCGAGCGTCACAACAGCTGTTAATTTTGTTGTGGTAGTAGGATGTTTTAGCCGTGAAGACATTTGCAGAGAAGGAAGAGAGGAGAGACTGATACACACTGAGGTCTGTAGAGTTTCTTGATTTCTGCCATTTCCTCTCTGCAGCCCTGAGTTTAGAGCGATGTTCACGGAGAACCTCAGACAGCCAGGGGGCAGATGGGGCAGTGCGTGCTGGTCTAGACAACAGTGGGCAAAAGTTGTCCAAGCAAGATGTTAAAGTGGAGCAAAGAGTGTCCGTAGCGCTGTTCGTGTCCAGAGCAGAGAACTGAGAGAGTGCAGGAAGTGAGGATGAAACCACAGAAGATAGGCGAGATGGAGAGAGTGAGCGTAGGTTCCGTCGAAAGGTGACCTGCGTTGGAGTGTGAGGCACTTCAGGAGTAAGTGCTAGGTTAGCAGTAATGAGGAAGTGGTCTGAGGTGTGCAGTGGAGCAACTGAAGAGTTGTCCACAGAGCAACAGCGCGTGTAGATGAGGTCCAGTTGGTTGCCTGATTTGTGAGTCACTGTAGTAGACACTAGCTTGAGATCAAATGAGGCGAGCAGAGTTTTGAAGTCAGCAGCCTGGGGTTTATCTAGGTGGATGTTGAAGTCACCAAGCAGTACCAGAGGAGTACCATCTTCAGGAAAGTTTGATAGCAGCACATCCAACTCCTCCAAGAAGTTTCCCAATTGACCTGGGGGACGATAAATGACCACAAAATGGATTTTAACAGGGTGGGTTACAGTAATGGCATGTGATTCAAATGAACCAGTACCTGTAGGTGATGGCTGAAGATCAAATTTCCATTCTTTTGATATAAGGAGACCTGTTCCTCCACCCCTCCCAGTGGTACGAGGAGTGTGGGAACAAGTGAAATTAGTGGAGAGGGCTGCAGGGGTGGCAGTATCTTCAGGTTTGATCCAAGTCTCTGTCAGTGCCATGAGGTTGAGACCGGAATGAGTAGCAAGAGAAGAAATGAAGTCTGCTTTGTTAACTGCAGACTGGCAGTTCCAGAGACCAACTGGAATAGAGAGCGTAGTAGTAGAGGTCAGAGGGACAGGCCGTAGGTTTGTCAGACAGGCCTTCCTGCGACGTCCGTAGCGTGCTCTCCGAGTGTTAGTAGTGATAGTAGAGATCTGAAAGCACATAGTGACTACAGGTGTAAGATATTTGAGAACAAGGTATACAAAAAGTAAAGAAAGGGGGGGGAAGCAATACTCAAGTGCCCTGTCGGTGTCCTTGCTCGGTGGAGTCGTGCAGGTAGAGTCGATTGTCTTTACACTCGTCCGTCTTCACACGAGGAGGGCTCACACGAGGGCTGCCGCGACCGCTGCCGCGGTGAAACTTAGCGCTTTTGTATTAGCCTGATTACCTGTGATTGAAGTCAGCTGGCCACGCCTCACTATTTAGCAGATCGAAACCAGGCAGTCCCGCGATAGGCAAACGCAAAACCAAGCGCCACTGTCAGCACGTATTAACCAGGGTAAGACACACACAATTTAAACCAAAAAACTTTCCTAGCAATGACGATCCCACACTAGTCTGAAGAGAAAACAAGGCAAAACACTCACAAGCTGCTGTCCTTCTCTGTAGCTCGACTGTTTCTTCTGACAAGTGCTTTCTAAACAGCTAATTAAGTACTTTCACTGGCTTTGGCCACGCCTCACTATTTAGCAGATCGAAACCAGGCAGTCCCGCGATAGGCAAACGCAAAACCAAGCGCCACTGTCAGCACGTATTAACCAGGGTAAGACACACACAATTTAAACCAAAAAACTTTCCTAGCAATGACGATCCCACACTAGTCTGAAGAGAAAACAAGGCAAAACACTCACAAGCTGCTGTCCTTCTCTGTAGCTCGACTGTTTCTTCTGACAAGTGCTTTCTAAACAGCTAATTAAGTACTTTCACTGGCTTTGGCCACGCCTCACTATTTAGCAGATCGAAACCAGGCAGTCCCGCGATAGGCAAACGCAAAACCAAGCGCCACTGTCAGCACGTATTAACCAGGGTAAGACACACACAATTTAAACCAAAAAACTTTCCTAGCAATGACGATCCCACACTAGTCTGAAGAGAAAACAAGGCAAAACACTCACAAGCTGCTGTCCTTCTCTGTAGCTCGACTGTTTCTTCTGACAAGTGCTTTCTAAACAGCTAATTAAGTACTTTCACGCCTCACTATTTAGCAGATCGAAACCAGGCATTCCCGCGATAGGCAAACGCAAAACCAAGCGCCACTGTCAGCACGTATTAACCAGGGTAAGACACACACAATTTAAACCAAAAAACTTTCCTAGCAATGACGATCCCACACTAGTCTGAAGAGAAAACAAGGCAAAACACTCACAAGCTGCTGTCCTTCTCTGTAGCAGACATAATAACAACAAAACTTTGTGCACTTATAAAATAAAAATAACAAACAAGGTGTGCTGTTTGCAGCCTTTGTCTGCGCTGATCTTCATTTACAAACACGTCATTAAAATGAACTGTAACTCAGTGAATACTCAACGAAAAGACATGAGATATCTATAGAAAGCTTGACATGTCAACTTTTAAACTAAACAAGTGCCGAAAACAGATATTCTGTGATAAAGTAATCCATATGAAAACAACGCGATGTCCGTTTTTCAAGTCTCCCTTCATTATATCTAATGTGACCATGCCCCCGCGCTGAACGCGCTATTCAGATTCAAACTGAAGCGCACGGCTTGAATACGCCCACACAGAAGAAAAAGCAGCCAAACTGTTCTTCAAGTTCTTTTATTTTACTGTTTGCTTCGCGATGAGAGGAATAAGACATAATTAACCCTGAAAAGATGTGATGTGGTTGAGGATTTGATAAATGGATTTCCTTAGACAAAGAATGAAGTACTTTATTCAGCAGAGATCATAAACATGATTAAGTCTCTTTTATTTATTTATATACTTTTATATACACAATGTGTAAACATTAGACTTTTTCCAAAGACTTTTTCCAAACTATAATTCCTAACTAAATGTATAAACAAGTGAAATATTATGAAGTTTCAATAACAATATACAATACTATACCATTCAAAAGCTTGATGTAAATAATATAAATGTAACAAATAAATGTAACTGTAACAAATGTAACAAAAAATGGTGTTCATTTAATTTATCCCCGCTAAAAAAACTGAAAAAACTTTCTCAGCTCTTTTCAACATTAATAATAATAATAATAACAATACTTTTTTTGTAGAAAATAAGATTGTTAAAAGGATTTCTGAAAGATTGTGTGACTTGAGTAATGATGCAAAAAATTTGTTTGAAAGTCAGCTTTGATTGTTCCTAATAAACTGTTTAACTGCTTCCCCAAGTGGATAGTAAATTATGTTGTGGGATAATGAAACATATTTTAAATAAACTACAAACATAAAATTGTATACATTTATTTTGTCTTCACATTCTTTCTTGTAACTCCTTCCTCTCAGTGACACAGATGACTTAAAGGCTCATTATGAGACTTTACACATTTAGATATTTATAAGAAACTGAAAAAAGCACAAATGTCAGGGCATGACAAAACTTCTCCAGGCCCCAAAAATACCCTTAGACTCCAGAGGGTTAACAGTGAGAAAAGCACAATCAGCCCCCGAGAGCAGACTGCGCAAACTCCACTCCTTATTAAAGCTGCTCATTAACAATATCAGGCATAATATTCTTGTGTGTAACTGATGCTTGTGCAATTGGCGAGCTCATCGATGCCTTCCACATCAATCTCCTTAGAGAAAGACAGGCAGAGCGTCAGCGCCCTCTCAAAGTACCGCTAACGCGGGCTTCACTTCATCCCACCGGTGTGTTTCACATGTGACAACTCTGTCTCCTTCTGCGCTTCTGAAGAGGAGGTGGCCATTGTTGACTCTATGTTTTTGCCTGCATCTGGCAGCGAATAGTGGGTGTGTCCTGATCCGAGTTCTCACTAGAGCTGTGGAAGAGCTTGGTCTTGAATGGACAGCCCTGGAACACCCTACCTACGGCTTCCTCGATGAGTGGTTCTTAAAGGGACAACATCAATCTTCTTCCAGACAGCGGCCATTTATGACTTAATGACTGAATTAACAGAAATCAGGGACACCGAGAAAATCGACTTCCTCAACTCCCTGGTCTCACCCAAGGGACCATAGGCGCCGATACCGTGGGTGTTCCGGGGCTCGAGCACCACGGAAAATGAGCACCCACGTGTGCCAGTGCCAGACTGCCAGTAGGCTACATTTATTTAAAATTAAACATTGCAGTTGGCGCTATGAAGCGTCTGCCACACTGTGATTGGTTATGTTGTTGTCAGTGACAGTGACATAACCAGTCGCATGCATGTTCCATATCCTATCCACCAATCACAGCGTTTCTGAAAACGTCCCATCCCCCACTATACAGTGCCGTGCGAGTATGTAATCATTTACTGCTTTCCGTAATCACTAATCATTAATCAGACTAAAATGGACAGATTTGTTATAAAAAAAAGCCAAACCTTTTAATATTGATATATCGACATCCACCACAAGTGCCCTCTCAGATAATAAGCTATGTGCTTTGATCTTGATGTGTTGTCTATGTTATTCGTTCGCTATGAGACCTTGAGTAACAGCTGGTAGTACAGAGGGAAGAGAACGCAGGTCAGTATAACGCGATATACACTGTACATATTGCATAGACACACTAGGTAAGAAGTGAGCGCCACACATTGTATTTCTGTTTTTGTTAGACAGTTTAGTTAAGGTGCCGGATGCACTGAAGATTTCGGTTTATTTTCTACATTTTGCTTTGGTTAGATTAGGTTTAGATTAAGGATTGTTTTCTTATATTTTGTTCTTTCCTTTGGCGCCGCTTTCGTTCTTTTCCCATTTTATTGTTTGTTTGTTTACATTTTCACCTTGTACATAGCGCACATTATTAATGTTATTTTACTGGATCTAGTGGCTTTGGCTTTTTGTGAATAAACGTCCAGTATTTTTTCTCTTTCAAAGTTTTGTCTGTCATGTTCTTCCACCTCATTTCATACCCAGCAGTACGTTAATATGTAAATGTTACGATACATTCCCTAGACTCCTTAAAGTTCGTAACAGGGTTTAAATGGGAAAATTTTTCTGCTCAAGTATAGGCCTATATACGGTTTAAAAGAGTAAAAACTAATGGACACAAAAGTAGCCTACTTTTGGACAGAATACGAGTTCTTTGTTAAATACTTAAAATAAAAAAATATTTTTTTAGCCTATATGAATAATGGATTCGAAACCTCAAAGAAAAGCCATGCCACTATCAAAAGAAACCTCGAAACATAAATGAGGTAGACATTCCCAGAAACTCATTATTTTAGTCGCAACAATCGGTTAATGGAAACGCTGTCCTTTCGCAATAGTTTTTTAATCAATATTTACAAAACATTAATTTCCCAAGAAGCTGAACGCATTAGCAGTTACGTGTCAGTTAAACTTTTCATCTCCAATCCTGTTTGTATTTTTGAGAAGTGACGCTGTTGTGTTTGTTTGTATCGGCCGCTGTCCATTAGCCTAAGGTTCTGAAATGCAATATTTTTTGAATAGCCTAGTCTATTTTTTTTATTTTTTAAATGGCGTGCGCCCTTGAGCACCCACGGAGAAAAACATAAATCGGCGCCTATGCAAGGGACTGTTTGGCCCTGCCATGGATGGATTCACAGAGTGCTTAACCGAGGCATAAAAGATGCCATGAATGCTATATAATTTTCTTCCTAAACACCCCAGCTTGACAACTGTATTAAACCACCCCAAGACAGCATCCACACAGCAGCCTGCAAATTCGGTGCAGCCTCAGCCCACACCTAAGCCAGAGCCGGCCCCAGAGCCCTGGAAGCTGTCTTGTTCTGTGTGCTGAGAGGAAGAAGAGAGGGGCAAGTTCTCACCGAATTCGGAACCCCCTCAAAGCTTGCAATCTTGTCCTACCTCTTTAAACACTTCTGGGTGTTGGCGATATTTTAAGAGGACACATACTGCAAGGTCAGTGTGTACAAAAACTACTGCTGTGATAGCAGACCCAAATACCTTAAAGAGCATTTCTCATCTCCCTGCACTTGCAAATGTCAGTTCCCCATTTTTTAGAGCAGCGAGAATAATAGAAAATACAACCTCTTGCCTCCCCGAATGTCAAGCTGGATTCTAAATATTATAGAATGAGGTTACTTGCTTCAGTTAACTCACAGGCTGCCTTGTTTCAAAGGCATTTCAAAGATGATTCTTCTGCACAATCTGACTTTTCTGCAGCCTGGAATTGAACTGCTGGTATTGTCTGGTCAGAAGAGAACTGGACCCCAGACTGAGCTTGGTTTCTCCCAAGGTTTTTTCTCCATTCTGTTACTGATGGAGTTTTGGTTCCTTGCCGCTGTCGCCTCTGGCTTACTTAGTTGGGGACACTTAATTACCAGCATTTTCATTGACTTGATTGCACAGATACTATTTTTTCTTTATTGAAACACTATTTTCTTATTTAATGCTGTTCAGTTGCTTTGTTACAATCTATATTGTTAAAAGCGCTATATAAAAAGGTGACTTGAATTTACATGACTTTGGTATAGGACAATGAATGCACATTCTCCAATCCAAAGTGCAAACATTGCTTGCAAAGGGTGCCGTGTTTCCTTGTTTCCAAAAAAGTTGGCTAAGACTGATTCTCGATCTCAGACATCTGAATCACCACCTCATGCAATGGCCATTCAGTATGTTAACCACTTCAGCTGTTATTTTGATTTTTTGAGAATTAGGCATATGCAATATTGGACCCACCGGTGGGTCCCCAGAGTTGATGTGGTTAAGATTAAACCATATCCTCGCTCAAATATCCCCCGGGGACTGGTTTTTGTCTTTGGACCTGAAAGACGCATCATGTCCTGGTCTGTTTTAACAACATAACTGTGGTAGCCTATATCAATCGCCAAAGGCAGCCTCAGGTCACGTTCCTTGTACAGGATGAGTTGGCATCTCCTGACAGAGGTTTACATTTTTGCCTCTGAAGAGAACTGTCACTGCCCAAACAATAGCCATGTTTTCACTGTCAGACTAAAAGTGGACATACTAGTGCATGCCAGGGCCAGTGCTACTGCATTTCCACTATCACTTCCAGGGCTTTAAGTGGGCCAGCTTAGCAGAGTGGCAATGAACAAAAGCTGGGTTTCTCCATGTCTGGAGAGTGTCAGCGCCACAGATTATTTCACCAGTATTAAAGATTTTTTTAATAATTTAGGGCTGTGAACGTAAATGCGTTAAAGCATGTGATAAATTTTACTATCCTTAACACGTTAAAATAATTGAATGCAATTAACGAAAAATTACCGAAACACAATTTCTGTTCTAACCCTCTATTCCAATTTGCTTCTCTGCTTGCGATCAGATCATTTTAAGCTGCTAAAGTGCAGGAAAGTTTTCAGTCCAATGATCCAGTAAATGAATGCATCCAAACAATCCGTCCAAAACAGCACTGATATAAAGGAAACCAAGTTGATTACATCAGAGATTGCAGAGAGAACTGAGACTTGCATTGTGTTTTTAGTCAATTATTCATTCCAGTGTGTCTATGAAACGTCAGAAACCTATTATGTCAGAAACCTATGACGTAAGCAAATGAGCGACTGCGGATATAAAAGGGCACCTGAAGAACACATCATCCTCTTTTCTGTCTGAGGAAACATGGCATGATGCTGAAACATGGCATAGAGACACAGAATCTTGTTCCCTTTTCTCAGGGAACCATGGTTACATGCGTAACCTGATACATTTCCTGATACATTCCCTAGAGGGCGCTATGGGAACAGTATACCAACGCCGCCATGCTGAGGGATAAGTGCCTAGGTAACTGTTTCCCCAAGTCAGGACTTGAGGAAAAAGCATCCCTACCAGCAAAACCGCTAGGCTTTACGGCAGGCTCAAGCTCCAAACATCATAGAGTAACTCACCCACCAAAGTCTGGAGAACGTTCTATGGCTCTCTAGAACGAGAGGAGACCTAACCACACTCAGCGTCAAAGGCAGTTAGTGAGGCTCAGAATAGAAGAGCCTACAATTCCTTTTCAGGGAGCAGTTGGGGGTTTGTTGCCTTGTTCAAGCACCCATTCGCTGCATTGCCGAGACTCGAACTAACAACCTTAGGGTTAGGCATCAAACCCTCTAACCTTTAGGCTAAAACCTCTCCTCTCTTACTGCCTAGGCGGAGCACTGGGGAGAGGAGGCTTTAGCAGAATGACTCTCTAGAAAGAGAAGAAACCTAACAATGCTTAACTTGGCAGGGGAGTTCTTAAGCGTCAATGTCTCAGCATAATGACTCTCTAAAGTAAGAGGAGACCTGGCTACAATCAGTGCCAGAGATAGTAAGCGAGGCTCAGAGAAAGAGCCTACAAACTCATATCACTGCCCATGATGGAGCTCTGAAGAGCGAAGGCTTCATCAGAATGGCTCTCTAGAACGAGAGCAGACCTGACAACACTCAGCGCTAAAGACAATTAGAGAGGCTCACAAAAGAGGAGCCTACCTACCAATAGTACTGTCCAAGCTGAGCTATGGAGAGCGGAGGCTTCAGCAGAATGACTCTCTAACATGAGAGGAAACCTACACACTCCATCCTAGTTTAAGCTCTTAAGAGTGGAGGCATCGGCATAATGACTCTCTAAACTGAGAGGAGACCTAGCCACACTCAGCATTACAGGCAGTTATTGAGGCTCAAATTAGAAAGAACCTACATTCATATTACTAGTCTAGGCAAAGCTCTGGGGAGCGGGGGCTCTAGCAGGATGACTTTCTAAAATGAGAGGAAATCTTCCAAAGCTCAACCCTGGCAGGGGTGCTATTAAGAGTTGAGATCTCAGTATAACAACTCCCTAAAGCGAGAGGAGACCTAGCTACACTCAGCACCAGAGGCAGTTAGCAAGGTTCAAGGAAAGAGCCTACAAACTCATATCACTGCCCATGACAGAGCTCTGAAGAGTGGAGGCTTCAGTAGGATGACGCTTTCAAACAAGAGGTAGCTTAGCACTCAACCCACAAAAAGGAGCCTACATAGCAATAGTAGTCTAAGTAGAGCTATAAGGAGCAGAGGCTTCAGAAGGATAACTCTCTTGAATGAGAGGAAGCCTAACAACACCCAACCCTATTTGAGGAGCTCTTAAGAGTTGACGTCTCAGCCTATGACTCTAAAACGAGAGGAAACCTGACTACACTAAACGCTAGACACAGTTATTGAGGCTCACTACAGAGCCTACATATTAATAGTTCTGTCTAAGCAGAGCTTTAGGGAGAGAGTACACTGCATAACGACTAGAGTACTAAGCTAAGAGTACTAACCATGCTCCTAAGTGTCGTAATCGGCACAAAGACCCTCAGATGAGGGCTCGACCTGAAGAGCGACTTCTCAAGGAGGCCCACAAGAGCCTAACAACATAGCAGCCACAGAGCTCTGTTGAGAGAGCACTAGCATCTGTGATCTCAGCATAGCAACCCTTAAAGGGAGGGGAGCTACCAGACTCAAGAACAACGGATCAGGGAGACTTACAGGGAGCATCACAATGCACAAAACTGTAAACAAAAATACAAGGGAGCAGAGAGCTCATCATAGAAGACACCGTGCTAGCCTAAATACACGTACCTGGGCCGAGAGGATGAGGAGTCTCAGAGGTGGCTCAACAAGAGCACAACAACTAAAAAAACTTGCTACACCAACTCAGGAGCCTCCTTCACCAATAATGTAGATAACCTACATTATACACAGTTCCTATTCTGTAAAAAAAAAGAAACAAACAAACAAAAAGGAATTCTGGAAGAAAAAGCAGTCCTCATCAGATTCCTTCCAGGCCCTGCCTTAAATCCCCGTGATTGGCCTGATTAACTGCCCCGGCAGCTGTGAGACCCGAAACATGGTGAGAAGCACTAAATTCTCAAATAGCATCAGGTATTCTCAAGGCAATCATATCTCTCCCCTGGAAGCCGCACACACTCTGTTCAAACACTTAATTCCTTCAAGAATCAGGCAAGAACAGAAACCGCCGCGAATGTAATGCATTGAGCTTGTTCAACTCCGCCGAGAAGCGAACATGCTTGTGCAAACGCTTGCAAAAAACTAGAGTGCAGACCTCAGCTCTAGTAGTTCCACGAATGCAACAGTGAACACATCCCTCTCTCTCGTGAATTAAATGCATATGTGCTTCTTACACAAGGCTTGAAGAAAAAAAAGAGAATGACATATTCTACAGGTACCCTTTTATGCCGGCAGTAACTCGTTTGCTTACATCATAGGCTTCTGCCTTCATGCTAACCCCCAATTTCCACCGGCTGCGTTACGGCTCCGGCACGGCGGCTGAGTCAATATGTTTCCATTAAAGTCAATGAGTGTATTTCCACTGAATGCGGTACAGCTGCGTTCCGACTCCGGCGATCCGCAGCCCTCCATAGCAGATACACAGAGCCTCTATTTTTGCCGGATGCCGGAGCGCTCTGCAGCACTACAGGGCAGAGTACGCAGGACAGGAAGTCAAGTGACAAAACTGAACAGCCAGAAACAAAATAAAAGATCCGTTTAATTTTCAAAATAAAATACACCTCGCTCATATTTCCCTACACTACACCTTGAAAACGTCATAATGGGCGGAGACAGGCTTGTTGAAGTTTTAATTCGCGAGATTACATGGGGCCTCGTGACGTCAGCAGTCAGTCATGACCGCAGCCGTTCCGCAACAAATCCGGACCTGGTGGGTATTGATGGACGACGGAACACGGAGCTGTCACGCAGCGGAGCCGTTCCGCAGCCGTTATGCATCTGGTGGAAATTGGGGGTAACAGCATTCCCCTAGCACCCTCCAGAGGACACAGCGTGGAGTTCCCTTTCGAAAGGAAACCAGACACTCAGAGATACAGCTCTCGACCGAAGAGAGTGCGCACACTTAAAACTTGTCTCTCTACTCACTCAAACTGTGGCCTGTGCACTCATGCTCATGCGCTATATATTAATTATTTTCACACCTTTCTATTTCTAACCCTTCTGTTCACATTTTTCACATATTTTACCGCATGCATTTTTCAGAGTTGATGTGACAAGTGTTTGTCAGAGCTAATGTTTTTATGGCTATTGTCCAGTGAGGGTCGAATTGTACTGATTCAGTAGTTCCTCAAGACCATTTTTCATGAGACATCCTATTTAGGTCAAAACAGATCGTAAGTTATGAATATAACGATGGATCTCTGAGACAGAAGGATGACCATCACTGTCCTTGTCACTAAGAATACTAATGCTTTCAAAGTAAGAGGACAATCAGGAAGGTCATCATGCTTTTATAGTATGGAAAACTCTGCCTCCGGTGTCATGACTTTGTTTACATAAGGTCTCGAGAGAAGGCAGAACGAAGGTTATCATTCTATTTAGGCTGTTTGTGTAGTCATCCTACAGTCTCATAGATTCATAGTTATATTCAGAATTTATGCTATGTTTGTAACCAGAGTGTTAGACTGGAAAGCCCTGAGCCTGGTTTCTGAAAACTGACCCTTACATTTATATAGACAGTTTTATTCAAAAGGTTTTATATAGCATTCAATGAACACATTGTGCTTTCCCAGGGAATCAAATCTATGAGCTTGATATTGCTAAAGCCATGATCGATTGAGTGAGCTACAGGAAGCCCTATTTCCAAAACATCCAAATAATACAAAAGTAATAGAAAAGTCTCCAGCGAATAAACTGATGTCTTGTGAAGTGAAAAGCTGTTTGTAAGAAAAAAAATTATAATTAAGACGTATTGCAACCTTTACTTTACTTCTTTATCCAAATCTATTCTAATAAGAAACAAAATCATCTACAGTACATCTTGGCTGGCCAGAGGATGAGTACATTTCAGCTCATTTAAATTTTTGGGTGAACTTTTTCTTTAATAAGTTATCTTTGTTGGTGAATATGCACTGTAAAAGCAGAAAGGACTGCATAGAAATGAATGAATGAATGAATGAATGAATTTATTATTTTTTTCTTTTTCTTCTTCCGAACATGATCATTAGTAAAAAAACATATTTTAACAGAAAATAATAAAATTAAAAGTCTCCGCATGTTCAAAGAAAGGAAAAAAAACAAGTAAGAAGGAAGAAGCTAACTTATATTTGCCTTCCCCTTTTACACATCTAGCTTTGAAACGGTTACTGTTTACTCTTGCAAGATATCATAATTTATCCTTATTGAGAAAAAAAATTAATAATTTGAAGTAAATTTATCTGAAAATAAATCACACAATATAATATAAAAAAAAAATAATAATAATTTAAATATATGCAAAATGGCAAGAAACAGACTGTATGGTAATTCAAATCAACCTCTTGAAGAGGAAATGAGACATTTGTCCCATGTCCACCTTAATTTATATACTTTTCTAATATAGACATTTTAAATCTTCTTTTGAATTGCACAATATGTTTGCTTTCCTTAATTGTTACAGGTAAATTATTCCACAGCCTCACCCCGTTGACAGATATCCACATGCTTTTGAGTGTAGTACGTGCCATTGATTGAGAGAGATTTCCTCTCCTTCTTAAATTATATCTACTATCTCTTTCCTTAAACCATTTATGAATATTATTAGGGAGTACTTTGTTTTTAGCTTTGTAGCTTTGTACAAATGCAATGTAAAATAGGAATAAAATGAGTAGTGCCATAAACATTTTGACACTGTGATGCCATTTTTTTCATGACAAAAAGTTGATTGATACCATCAGTTCATGCCAGTAAAGATTTGATCTAATTGACTTGACATTGTTCAAAACAGGGTTCGGGGGTTGCTGTTCATCTGTACTCCAGATTTATGGACTCACGTACAGTGTTTGTTTTATTATGGATGTTGCTATTGTCCACCTCCACTGGAATCAAACTAGATGGAAATGGTTATGTTGACATTGTCATTGCAATCAGTTCAAAAATACCACAGGATAACAGACTTATTGATGAAATCAAGGTGAATATGTACTGTTTTGTCTATTTAACAAACTTCATGAGGTTTTAGAGGTTTTTACATAATTTAAATGTTTTCTCATTTTATCTTTTCACTTCTTCTGACAGGAGATGGTCACTGAGGGGTCTTTTCACCTTTATGATGCATTGTATAAAAAGGTCTATTTCAGAGAAGCTACAATACTAGTCCCACCTCATTGGAATGGTACAAACTTTACCAAAGCAAGAACAGAGACCTTTGGAAAGGTACAGAGAAAAGCGCCTTTGTTTCTTGCCTGCCAACTTTTCACAAATAAATGACTTCACTTGCATAGGATGCTTCTAAGACCAATTCTATGTGGAATGCAGGCCAAAATAAGAATTGATAATGCTAATCCAGCATACGGTGTTGAACCATATACTTATCAATATGGAGAATGTGGAGCTGAGGGAGAGTTCATTCATTTCACTCCAGAATACCTTCTGAATGATACATTAATTGAGCTTTGTGGATCAAGAGGTGCACATTGTTTATATTCCTTCAACATTCAAACATTTATCATGAAAGAAGAGAAGTCAGAAAGATCTATTAATTCAGTTTTACATTTGTTTTTTGCTTGTTTGTTTGCAGGAAGAATCTTTGTGCATGAATGGGCTCATCTGAGATGGGGTGTGTATGATGAATGCAATGACCGTATAGAAGCTACAAGGTGGAAACAAAAAGAAAGCATATAATTAAAAAAACATATAATCTCCTTTGAAATTATCTCAACCACTGGTTTCTTGCTTATCTTTAGGTGTAGCAACAACATTAAAGGTCAGTTTCATGGAGTTACTGCTGGACAAGCTCTTCAAAAGTGCTGCATTGCTACACAAACTTCACTACCTACTAAGGGGTGTATGTTTTTTCTGGACAGAAATCAAATCACAAACAGCTCCATTATGTTCTCAGAGGGTCTGAATAATGTAGGTATTGATTGCACATACATTACACATGAACATTTCTACAGTAACAAATATCAACAAACTATGAGTCAACTACATACATGAGTTGCGATAGTGGTCTGGGTCAAACGGGTCACTCAGGGCCAAAGAACAAAATCCAACTATGAAACATGTAACAAAAGCAGCTACAGTGTAAAAACAACTGACAAATGAACAAGGAAAACATAGGGTTGTTATACAAAGGTCCCAGCTAACACAAATACGTAACTGTTACGTAACTGCAACGTAATCTTGTGACCAAACTTTCGTCGTGGCGATGTAATTAGTTACGTCGTGGCAACCGGAAAAGTGAAATTCCCAGATACGTCGCCACAACGTAACTTTGTGACGTTGCCAGTAAGTAACTGCGACGTCGTGGCAACGTCGCGGATCGGTGGTCGTGTGCTGGTAATCAGTTGGTCATTTTTTATAATTATTCTATGGGCGGACATGCAGTACTTGAACCTAATTTATGTCCTCATATGCCCAAACTAATTTAAAGGCTGTTTCAGCAGCTGTGAATGATGAATACATACTCGAAATGAATTCAGTTAATTTATTAACAAGCAAATATGAACAGTAATACACCCAGATTATTAATAAAAACATAGGATATACAGCGAAATATGATTGAAAGCATTCAGCCCATACAGAAGCACATAGATTGAGATATATTAATAATAAATACATTTCCATATATTTAAATATCTATACTCTTCTGTAAGCATCCAGGGTCAAAACATTATGCACCAACATGCAAGTCTTAGTAGGCACTCAGTACATTGCATTTAAATATTAGCATTAACAATGTACACATTCATCAACTAATCACAAGCTCCCACAAATAATACATCAGCTAATCACACCCTTAACCAAACCACTACAAATAATTCATTGAAAATAATATGCAATAGCTTATGAACAGATGTATTATAGCAAATCAAGTTTAATGAATCTCACACCTATCATACAGCATTATGGCCAGTTCACACTGCCACAAAAAAATATATCTAAAAAAATATATATATGTATATATGTTTAAGCAATTAACATTAAATTCTAAAATCTTATGTAATTCTTACTTTCTCTATTCTTGCAATATTCAAGTGTTCATGTCCCTGAGTAATATCTGCATCTGGCGAAGTCTGAAGAGAACACAATATGCTAGTAGACAGCAATCCTCGTGAGAGAGAGGTCTGGTGTGGAAGGTGGATCTGGAACTGACTTCTCTTGATTATCTGTCTTCACAAACTGCCCTGAAATACAATTCAAACATTAACAATGATTGTTATAAATGCAATGTAAGGCTCTTACATTCATAATGCTCATTTTGGAAATATAGTTAATATCAGTAATATGCAGCATGCACGATACAAGGAAGTGGTCAGTAACAACACTTTGAGGTATGATATCTGTATCAGTAAGGCTACCTTTAAGAAAAAATAAAATGAATAAATTAAGTTGTGTTATGCATTCAAATAGTTAGACATGCTAAAATACAGAATCTGTTAACAATAATAATAAAAAATAATATGCTGGGGAAAAAATGAAACATTTCATAGGGCCCTAAACATGTTTTTTTTTTTTTTTACTTTTAATAAATTGATGTGAAAATGTATGTACTACGAAAAAGGAGATGAATGAAATGAAATGAAATATTTATTTTATCATTCAAAGTCAAAGTCACCTTTATTTATATAGCGCTTTAAACAAAATACATTGCGTCAAAGCAACTGAACAACATTCATTAGGAAAACAGTGTCAATAATGCAAAAAAAAAATCATTGAGGATTTCTCTAAAAAAAAAAAAAAAATCTCGTCTCGCTCTCATGAACCCAGTCTCGTGTCTCATCTCGTCTTGTGGGATAAGTGTCTCGTCACACCCCTAGTAGCCAGAGCAAGAGATACATTAGATTTCTTTTGCATGTCTGACAGTGTAACATTAAGCTGAAGTATTTCGAATGAGTTAAACCTGTATCCTGTTTTCTGGGTAACATTGAGAATATCACTATATATTGTTGCAACACCTCAGCCACTACCAGTCTGATGGGGCTCATGCTTATAACAGTAGTTTGGTGGAGTTTAGACTAATGCTAAATCAAAAATGCCTGTCAAAATTAACACTGGAACAAACACAATCTTTATTGATTGGACAGCACAAGTACTTCTATTTGAGCGTGTAGAACAAAACTGATCATAATAGTTATTTGAGAATTGTCTTACTAGTCACATGGAGCGAAGTGTCCTGGAGATGTTGTCAGAGAGCAGCTCCGCTCCGACTCTGCTGGGCTGCAAGCCATCAGCGCGAAACAGCCTAGGACGCTCCCAGAAAAGATTCCAGTTATTAACAAATAGCAGTTTCTGTTCTTTACACCATGACAACAACCATTCATTTAAAGCAACAAGTCTACTGAACCTTTCGTATCCTCGTCGATACGTGGGCAGTGGTCCTGACATGATGATCGTCGCCGCGGGCGTCGTGCTGCGAACCGTCTCGATCAGGCTGCTGAAGTCCCTCTTCAGCGTATCCGTCTGCCGCAGCGTGGTGTCGTTAACCCTCTCAGATGATAACAGTGTCGTGTTCTGTCTCGCGAAGTGGAGCTCCTGCAGGTGGAGATCCTGAAGACCGGAGGCGTTGGAAGGAGAGAGGTCATCGCCCAGGTCCTGGCTCATGTCTTACGCTGTGGACATCTGGGAAGATCGCGTCCTGGGTGCACCAAGCTTGTGCTGAGAACCACACAGAGTAGAGGTGGTAGTAGGGTTAGCTGTTTACTTACCCTGGACTTATGAGCGTCAACCCCTGAATGTTTCCAGCACAGCTCTCCACTCTCTCAGCTGGGCCTGCTTCTCCACGAGGTCACGGATGTGCTTCTCCACAGCCTCCAGCTCCTTATTAGAAATAAACAAACTAGAGAATAGGGGAAATGCAGAAAAGAAAAATAGCAAAATGGAAAACATACATATAAATCTTAAAATACCAGTATTCACATTTTTTGATGTTACAGATGCATAATGATATGTTGTGTAAAATAAATATTAAGTTATTTAATAAGCTTCCTCGGATCACCTGTGTTTTCTATCTCTGTCAGCAGCTCCCATTAGAAATTCTCTTGGAACTTCCCCTCTGTTTTAGAGGGTTTTTAAGACACTCCTGAAATCACAGTACAATTTTAATCCATATTTGTTTACAATGAAAAATCAAAACGTGTTTGAAACACTGGTTTGAAATAGTGTCAGCCAAATTTAGACCGCGAGTGACGTCACTGATAGACTCTACATTGCAGACTTTTAGTTTTAATTAATTAGCTTACTTCCATTTATCTTTTGACATATTATCATCAAAAAAGTTTACAAAGCTATCAAAACCGCTCCTTTACACATAAGATGTGATTAAAAGCCCAAACATTCATTAATAAGAGCTCAAATCTATTATGTTATACTTATGCTTCTAAGCTAGCATAATATTTGCTAGCAGACATATCAGATAATTAAGATGCCATAATCACAGAGGTATAAATGTTAACAAAAGTACTTAAAGTAGACTGTGGATAATATTAACATATGTTACTTAACCAATCTGTCGCAGTTGTTGAACTTTTCTTTGGTATAACTGACGAGAAACAGAGAAACTGTCAGACGAGTCCTCTCCTCTCCAGCAGCTGATGTGTCCGCGGTTGCCATGGTAACTCTCAACGGCTAGTAGGCTAATAAAAACAATAATATTAAAAAAGGGTTTTAGCGTCTTTACGGAGATCAAGACTTTTGTTTTATACATTTTATCAACCTCTTTATTTATTATAAATTGTAAGACTCACCTCAGAAAAGCCATTTCTCCTGTCAGACACAGTTGAAGTGAAAAGTACTTCAAACAAACGCGCTGTCCTCCTGATAACGTTACTGTATCTGCGGCAGATGAGATGGTGCAGCCAGTCTGTCATTATTTCACGTTCACAACTCCTTACGAAATAGAAAGTTTCACAACTCGAACGAAAAATGTATTTCCTTTCTTGTCAATATTGTGCGCGTGGGTGCGTCAGTTGTGGAAGCGCGCACGCGCTGTATGCCACGTCACTATATATTAAAAGCATGTCCATATTCTGACTTGGTGAAAAGAAACACATTTTATCTTTAAGGAACGTTTAATCGTGTGTCTGAAGTTTAATTACACTTTATAAATAGCACTATACTCAGGGAGCATATAAAGAATGTACAAAAATTATGGTAATTAAAATTACGTGCATACGACGTTGTAGTTACGTTGCCAGTAAGTCATGAAGTTACCAATATATTACGAATAGAGGACCTATCTGGGACGTTCTTGGTTATCTTGTTACGTTGGAAGGACGTACTGACGACGTTGTGAGTTGGTAATGTGATGGTAATACAATTACGTGCATGCGACGTCGTAGTTACGTTGTCAATTGGTAAGTCATGGAATTACCAAAAATTACCAATACGTTACGTAACTGTTACGTCGTGTGTTAGCAGGGGTAGCTTCTGGAAAATTTTCAAGGTAGGGCTTTGCCACATCCAACAATTTTAGCAAACATCCCAATGTGATTTCATGATAAACAGTTGAAGAAAAGGTTTAGGAAGAAAAAAAAAAAAAGTGTACATAAGAAAAAAAAATATTTTGAAAGCTTGAAACATATTTTACATAAAGATAATTTCTGAAGGTAATTTAATGCTAAATTATTAATTCTTTTCATATGCAGGGTAAGAGTTGTGGAAGTGTACATAAAACTGTAAGCATAAATTAAATATGCATGAGCAAGACAAGCTTTGTAAAGGTGTAATTCGTGTTTCAAGCATAATAAAAAATTATTTGCAGCATTTTACTGTTACTTTTAAGTGTAATTCAAGTAATGTGAAACTGCAGCTTCATGCTAGAGCAAAATAAATATGATCTGCATTCTTCTGACTTCCATTTTTCTGTGCTTACAGTTTTGGCACATTGTTTTCGCTAAAATATGGTCAGAAGTACTGCAAGCCTGTGAACAGTGATTTGCAAGCGAAAACAGTTTAAAGAACTGCAAAACGGATCGACTGCATAGAACCAATTTGTATGTGTGAAAAAAACAAACTGTTGCAAATGTCTAAATGACTTGTTGTGCATATGGGGCAAAAAGTTCCTGAAATAAACCGATATACAGCTCTATCTTTCTTTTCTCTGCGCTTACAATTTTGGCATGATTCTCTCACTAAGTTGTAGCCTACAAGTGTGAGAGAGGGCGGGTCCACCCGAAATTTCATATAATCTGCATACACATTGAGCTGTTAAACATTTTACTAAACCAATAAAGCTACATAAATTTGAATTTGTTTTTCAGACCATGTCTCTGTTTAAGGTATTAAACACTCAATTGTATAATTTTGAAAATTTTGATAATTCTAATTACTTTCATGTGACTGATTAAGCAATTATAGGAAGCAAGTATGAGCAACACGATTATTTATTTGTGTCCAGATTAAGCCAAAAACTATGACGGCAAATCAATGCCAATATTATCCGAGCGCACAACTGATGCTGGCGCGCGTGCAAAATGGCTTCCGCGAGAGGAAAACTAAATCGGACGCGAGGAAACGGGAGCCAACGATATGGCAAGCCAAGAGGCTCAGAATTATGCTATAGATGAATCGCGTTAACAGCCAAACGCCGTAAAATACGGCGTTTTAAACCGTTTTTGTGCCGCAAAATACGCCGTTGTGATTACAAACGCCGTAAAAAACGTGCGAAAATGCGCCAATGAGGCCGTATTTGACGGCGTTTTGGTGTCCATGAAAAACGCCGTTTTTTACGCCGTTCATGTTGCCATAGGATGGAGTAAAAAACGCCATTTTGGTTCCACAGAGCGCGCGTCATTCACGCTGTTTTGCGAATAGTATAATGAGCCACGCCCACTGATTCCCGCAGCCAGTATGTTTGAACGGTTTTCACCCAATCAGTGGTAACTTAAAACAGACCAGACTAATTGAGCACAGATCATTCTAGCCAAATGAATTAATAGGATATTTAAGGTGTAACTAAACCCCTGCTCAGAGCCTGACTCCACCCACTGACAATATTTGAAAAATGCTGAAAAGTGGGCAGATCACAGCGGAGATAGAGGGGACGAACCGAGGGCGGGGCTGAGCGAGTGCGGCGTGAACCTGAGACCCGCAGTGACGGATTGATTGACAGCTGCTGTCAGAGACGCTAAAATGGAGAGTGACTGTAGTGACGCAAGTGACGATCATTTGAAGTAGAGGACTTTTCTCCCCCACTTTCACCTGAAGTGGAGGGTGTCGAGGTGTCGGTTCATATTAATTCCAGCCTCTGGCTCAAACTGCGGTCTTAACTCCCGCACCCTGTCGCTTTTCAGCGCAAGCTGTGTGGAGAATCCCATTTCTACCTCCATTGCGTTGGAGAAGCAATCCCGTGTAAAATGCAGTTTGCACACTCGAGCTCTAGATGGGAACTCACGGTCTTCCAGGCCAAGTGCATGCAACCACTGGCTCCTAATTTTAAAGTCTGCTGAAAACTATGCAGTGCTGTCGCAACCAGCAACACTACACACACCATCCTGACCACTGTACTAAATACAGATAAATCTAAGCAACTTGAAGATCTAAATAACTATATAATTGCTATGCTAAATAGATGCTATAATAGTCTATACTGGTCGTTACCAATACTCGCAATTCCAGCTCCTGAGTCCTGACTCACTACAGTGATTTTGATGGTTTTATACTGCCAAGGGCGTGGTAGCTCGTACCAAGGGGCGTGGTGAGCTGGAAACTGCTTACGTCACCTGCCACCGCTTACGTCACTTGCCACTGCAACATCCAATAGGAAAAATCAACTGCAGTAGCCACCGTTCAACCTGAAGAGGGCAGCACTCACACGTTTTTACACCATATATTGTAGAATTAAAACACTTTATACTCAAATGTCAAAAAAGTTACTCGAATCAATGAACAGCACTAATAAAGCCCCATTCTTATAGATCATTAACTAAAAAAAAGTTGGTTTAGGGTTTAGTTACTCTTTAAGTACAATACCCCATTACTTTTTGGATATTTAATCTATATATTGTCCTCTAAAAATTGCACCTCTTCATCATAGTGTAATGTAGGCTTATTGCTAATATTATTATTTAAGCTATATTATCCTACCTTCCCCATTTTATGTATTCAACTTAACACAGAGATTCCTTTTACTACTGCGTTAGAAAATAAATGGACACAGCTTTGAGGCATGTTTCCAAACATGAAAAAGCCCCTATTAAAGTGAGATAGTGTTTAATAGTTGCACATCATATTATGGAGCCTGTTGTTCACCTGCTTGTTAAAATGCCAGACTCCCACGTCACCGAGCGCTGGTTCGTGTTCGATTCTTAGCAGGTCTAGCCAGCATTTTAGCGTTGATTAAACAGTGAATAGATGTCGGGTTCCATCATATCCATAAGCCAGTCAACATTGAATTGTTTAGATTTTGCAAATTGGATCAAGGTTTATATTTTGAAATCATTTCACCATCGTATACATTTTCAACATGGGTGTATACACAACTGTATGTTCAATTAGACCTTGTTTGCGTTTAGATCAACCATGTACATTCATAAAAGGTTAAAAAAAAATAAAAAATAACTGGCAGCAATGGCTTTACAATCAACCTCAAACTACCACATGTTAATTTTTTTTTAAACAAGTTTTATTTTGGTAGTATTCTGTATAAAACTGAGGAATACAATCCCAAACTTTAGCTTGCAGTGTTTGTGCATGGATGGATTGTTAAAAACCTGTAGAACAATCCAAATACAAAAAAAAAAAAAAAAAAACCCTGCACATTTTGCACTTGTATGGCAACCCCTCATACTTAGAAACCCTTGTACTTTTTTGACTGAAACAAGTTGGTCTTTTATTTGGTGAAAAAATATGGTTTATGTGAAAACATGTTATACTAATGGGTCTCATTACAAGAGATGTGTACATTTGTGCAGTGAAAATACTGAACTGTTTGAGAATGGAACCTGCAACAGAATCAGTCTCGTCAGTCTTGAATTTGTTGACAGCCAGAGGTGGCCCTAAATTTGACAGTCACCTTAATTCTGTACGGAAGAACCCTACCTTGGATGAAATGCATGTAACATTTTAATTAGAACGGTTTCTTCAAATTGTGATAAAGTGTTACAACCAACAGCCTCGTTTTTGTGGTTGTGCTTTGGGTGATCCTTGAAAGAGTCCCAGCTCTAGTTCCTTTCTGATGCAGTCCTCTCCTCTCTCTCCCATGTGTGTGCTTTCTGTATGGTCCTTTACTAAATACTCAATATCAGCTTGTTAAATATCTTTAACTGAAAGAAAAACAAATCACATACAATATTTTCACTTTACGGTTCAGTAACAGTGGGGTTGGAAAAAGTGCACAAGGCTATTCATTAAACACTTAATGTATTCAGATGAAAGTTTGCAATATTAAATTATTCACAAGCAGTGTTTTAGAGCCCCCAGTTACACGGTTTTAATTTGAATCCTAACTAGATGGTGGATTTTGTAAAACAAGTAAAATCTAATTTTTATTAAACCAAGTAAAATCAAAACCTATAACAATTGGTCAATGCATCTCTACCAGAAGTGACAGTGCAATGTAGCAGATGAACAACTCCTTACCAATAATAAGCTAGATCTTTGATGACTCTACAAGGGGAAAGAAATGTTTATTGAAAAAGTTCTTAAGTAGGATTTCATTTTATACCACTTCTTTAATCCAGTGGTTCTCAAACTTTTTACAAAACCACTTTAGAAAATATTTGGCTCTCCAAGTACTACCATAACGACCAACATTAACATTTCAGCAGCATAGTAGGCCTAACTATTCAGCTACAGCTCTGCATGGTTTTATACGAGCCAGTTTTATTCCTCATAAGAATATTTATTGTTGTCAGCCACTTCAACATTGTAAATGCTCAGTTTTAACATTAACACTGTACGGTTTACATACGGTTAAATAATTAAACAAATTATAAATTCAAATGTGTTGTCCCAAAAGTGAAAAACTTTACTGCATTTAAAATGGAAACACCAAAAAACAACTTTACTCAAAAGATCAAATTAAAATGTATGAACATTAATTCGCTTAGTGATTCCTCTGCGTACCACTAGAAGGAGCTAACTAACTAACGTTAGTGCTACTCGTACCACACTTTGAGAACCACTGCTTTAAACCATCTTGGTGGTATGGGGAATTTTGTCAAGGCTTATTTTCTAATGTAACCTATCGCTGGGCTAACTATGATTAGCAATGTGTATTATTTTAAGAGACCATTCAAAGGATGGCGCACACATCTATCGCTGTATGTTTGTTTAACATTTAAACTTGCTAACGTTAGTGCACTGAAGGTTGGCGACTTTCACCTATAAAACAGAAACTTGCTGATTTACTAGATAAAACCAACATACCATTTCATATGCATAGATTTTACCTGATATGAAGTGCGCTGCAAACACGAGCATCATTTATGATCATCTCCGTACAGTCTGTACGCCGTATTCAGTGTTTGGAATAACGGCGTTTAAAAGAACGGCGTTAGGTAACGACGTTATTTTTTCAGTAACGGGGTAATCTAACTAATTACTTTTCCCGTCGTTACAACGGCGTTAACGTTACTGAACGTTAAATGCGGCGCGTTACTATGCATTGATTTAATATGCAATCCGAACGCACCCCTGGCTCACACAGCGAGTGAGGTTAATAACGAGATAAGCGATTATGATTGGGAGAGGCAGAGTCATGTGTTTCATGGTAGCCAATCAGAGCCAGTGTTTTTACACACGCGCCAGCGGCGCCAAACACACACAGTCACACACACGCAACAGCTACACAGAGATTCGCAGCAGCAGCAGAAATGGCGAGTCAGGAGCAATCCGATGAAAATTTGGCATTTTCAAGGTGGAGATATAAGCACTACTTCAAATTCATTGTAGTCAAAGGCAAGAACGTGCATGTAATGTGTGACACACGCATCTACAAAGCTAGTGGCCAAAAACACTTTTCTTACAAAGAGTGCAGGATAAAACTCTTGCTGTCTGTTAACGTGCAATACATCTCGAAAGTTATGTACGAACACCTGTCTGTTCTACTTATTTCAACTTGTGAAAAATGCTAAAATATAAATTCTTTGACATAGCAACTTTTTCTTCTACAGTAACGCAAATAGTTACTTTCCCTGGTAACAAGTTACTTTTATTATGGAGTAATTCAGTTACTAACTCAATTACTTTTTGGAACAAGTAGTGAGTAACTATAACTAATTACGTTTTAAAGTAACGTTCCCAACACTGGCCGTATTGCATTCAACCACAATTGTCTTCTTGATTTCTGTGAAGGAATGTCTGCCGTGATCCAGTAAAACTTTAGTTTTGAAACAAAAGTTCTGTTCCTTCTATTCTGGCAGCCAAAACCCCAACAAGACATTTTAAATTCAAAACCTCAAACTTTTAATGCACCTGCTATGAGCTCTGCCATGTTTTGCCTCCAGCTAGAGCGGTGACGTCACAGTGACGTAGGCGATTAAGGGGTCTATACATTTAAGTGACATTTGCGATTACTAAGAAAAACACGAACAGTATGTTATCTTTGAGACTATTGAACGATAAACAATATAACGGGCCTAATGCATGGCATTTACATCAGAAAAATGTGCAAAGTCTCTAAAGGACAGACATTAACAAATTGGCAGCATCACACATCAGATGAGCTTCTAACTTTAGCTTCTGTGATACAATACAAATATACACACAGACATATTTATCTTCTGCAGGTTACATGTCCTTTAGCCATTTACAAATTAACTATTTTTGAAAGGTAAAGATAGTTATTTTCTTACCTGATTTTGCACATTTGTTTACAGGACCTCGCAGATCACATCTGACCCATGTGCTTATATTCCATTCTAAAAATAAAACATTAACAGCTAAATATAAATTAATTCGGCACCAGCCCAGCAGTTTTAATGAGCACCATTGCAATTGCCCGATTGGGTGAAAACCGTAGCTGTGGGAATCAGTGGGCGTGGCTCATTATATTATTAGCAAAATGCCTGACACGCGCTCTGTACAACCAAAACGGCGTTTTTTACGCCGTCATATGGCAACATGAACGGCGTAAAAAACGGCGTTTTTCATGGACACCGAAACGCCGTCAAATACGGCGTCATTGACACATTTTCGCATGTTTTTTACTGAGTTTGTAATCACAACAGCGTATTTTGCGTCGCAAATACTGCAAATGCTCTCTTTTTTCTTTCTTTCTTTTTTTTTTGTTTAGAAGTTTTTTAATTTAGTTATTTAAATAATGTATATTACATTTTATTTTATTTTAGCCTTTAAAAGGTTTTAGCTAACAATACCAGCACTGCCATTCAATTGTATTATGTCACCCACATGCACTTCTCTCTGCTGTTTAAAAAAAATCTTTTTTTAATATTTTATTTATTTAAGTGACTACAAAAAAGTAGTATAGAGAAATGATAAACAGTTTGATTTTATAATTATTTGCCTGTTGTTGTTGTTATTTCGTTTTGTTTGAGAAACGGAAAAATGAAATTAAGCTAGGTTTTTTTTCGTGGGTAAAAACAAATAAACTGAGACTATGCATTAATAATTATTTTACATGTGTGGGCAGCTTCAGGTCCATTTTAGTCTGATTATGATATATTATTGACTATAGATTGGTATCTTTACCTGAATCGTGTCCCACTTTACCATAATGTGAGCAAGCTAATGCTGCTGTCGCCGCGGTCCTGACATAAAAGAGCATCTGCACTCTGCTGTAATTATAAGAATACACTATTTTAAATGTATTGTAATATTTTTCACAATACCGACTCTGGGCTAGAAATGTTTCTTTATTTGAGTGACTCAAGTTTGATTGACAAATCTAAATACAAACAAAAATAAATAAAGATAAATGATAATTTGATTGTAGTATTATCATTATTATTATTATTATTATTTCGTTCTGTCTGAAGAATGGAAAAACGAAAATTAAGCTATATATCAGACTAAAATGGGACTAATGCTGCACACGCATGTGAAAGAAATAAATCATAGGCCTAGTCTAATTACTATTCACAAATGTGAAGTGGGCTAATTATTTAATATTTGTGACATTCCATTCAAGTCCGAAGTTAAATAGGCCTATTTTAGACAAGATCGGGAAATACGATTAAAACTTAACTTTGAACCTCTTATGCTGTCCAACGTAAATTGAGCTCTTGGTTACATCGTAATTTGGTAGCAGATGGGTTGGGTTATATCGGGTTATTTGTCCCGCAGTGGATCTGGGCTGGATTTCCCGAATACTGAATACCCATTGGGCTTGCCCACAAAAAGAAAGAAAGGAAAAAAAAAGAAAAAAGCCTTGTATGTATGAATGTATATGTGTATTTATATTTATATATTTACACACCCAGCCCACACTGTATACACGCTGTCCCCACCGTCCCCACACCCAGCCCACACTTGTATGCACAATCTCCCCACTGTGCCCACACCCAGCCCACACTGAACCTACGCCCTCCCCACCGTCCCCACACCCAGCCCACACTTGTATGCACAATCTCCCCACTGTGCCCACACCCAGCCCACACTGAACCTACGCCCTCCCCACCGTCCCCACACCCAGCCCACACTTGTATGCACAATCTCCCCACTGTGCCCACAACCAGCCCACACTGAACCTACGCCCTCCCCACCGTCCCCACACCCAGCCCACACTTGTATGCACAATCTCCCCACCGTCCCCACAACCAGCCCACACCGAATGCTTCCCAACTGCATTCCTCAAGTCCAACGCTGCTGCTGGGAAGTTGGTTATCACAGCATCTGCCAAATAATAATAATTAAAAAAAGCTTTTTTATATTTTTTACTTTAATTACACTAAGGAATTTTCATTTTAGTACAAACTATATATAAAAGTAAAATATTACGGTTCATATTTTTGTGTTTAACAGATGAAATGGAAGTGTTTAAATACACCTACCCAGCCCCTGCACCAAGGAACACAAGAACTACAGATGTTGAGGAATGTTGGCTTTATTCGCTTATGTATACCTTTAGTATTTTATATAAAATGGATGTTCTTATGGAACATTAAAAAAAAAAAGGGGACAGTTCCAGTAAAGATTTTCTGGTGATGCACAACAATATCACAATGTGGAAACTTTAAACTTATTTTCAAGTTTGAAATGTGACCTTGCTATTTGTGATGTTACTTTAAAATGCCACACCATCTTAAAGGGTTAGTTCACCCAAAAATCTAATTTGTCATTACTCACCCTCATGATTTCCAAAACCTTTAAGATCCTAGTTAGACCTCAAAACACAAATTAAATATTTTAGATTCAATTCGGGAGTAATTCAAAACAAATATCATTAAGAATCGAAGCTTCTTGATTCACGGTCCTGAGATGGTCCTTCACTAGATTGAAAAAGTCTGTTTTTGTGCACAAAAAGTATTTGTTGCTTTATGAAAGTCATTACATTTGCGAAGTATGGTAACCCATACTCCGAATTGGTGGTCTGCATTTGTCCTATCCAAGTGCACAGATACTTACATTGTATTCATTAATTTAGCAGATGCTTTTATTTTACACACAGCAGTGAGAAGTGAAAACACCATGAACACACACAGAGCAGTGGGCAGCTATATATATCCAGCGCCTGAGAAGCAACTGGGGGTTCAGTGCCTAGCTTGCGGTCCCTTCAGCCATGGATATTGAAGGTGACTCCTGCGAGCTTGATTCTGCCAGCCCCGGCAGCCCCGAACAAAAATCTGCATGGGTGTCTGGTATTGTTCTGTTCTCAGCCTATGGTTATTCCACTGTCGAGTAAAGGCTTATAAACGCCTGTTGATCCTCGGCACATAGACAAGGTGAAGAGCCCAGAGATGCATTTCATTATCTAGGTCCAAGATACCTTCAGCCTCCAGGAAGTGGAAGAGATTATAATAACAATAGTCAATCCCCGCCACGTCACCCCAGAGCCTCTCAATTTTTGGTTGTGAACGCTCCTGCCTCTTATTACTCTGCCTCTCTGTGAGCCCCTGAAAAGGTTCCTTATCACACAGACATCACGGTTTACTCCTCCATGATCTGTTCGGACCCTAGAAGGCACTCAAAGTCAAGTCACCTTTATAGTGCTTTAAAAAAAAAAAGATTGTGTCAAAGCAATTGAACAACATTAATTAGGAAAACAGTGTCAATAATGCAAAATGACAGTTAAAGGCAGTTCATCATTGAATTCAGTGATGTCATCTCTGTTCAGTTAAATAGTGTCTGTGCATTTATTTGCAATCAAGTCAACGATATCACTGTAGATGAAGTGACCCCAACTAAGCAAGCCAGAGGCAACAGCGGTAAGGAACCGAAACTCCATCGGTGACAGAATGGAGAAAAAAACCTTGGGAGAAACCAGGCTCAGTCGGGGGGCCAGTTCTCCTCTGACCAGACAAAAGCAGTAGTTCAATTTCAGGCTGCAGCAAAGTCAGATTGTGCAGAGGAATCATTCGTTTCCTGTGGTCTTGTCCTGGTGCTCCTCTGAGACAAGGTCTTTACAGGGGATCTGTATCTGGGGCTCTAGTTGTCCTGGTCTCCACTGACTCCATACCTGGCCACAGCATTCAAAAATCTATTCATTACTGTGCTGCTGCGGTTGTTGTGGTTCGAGGCACAAAGAAAAACTGTAAGACGACTGTAGCCCTCTATACCACCGTGAATGACAATTCTCAATCTAAAACATAAGAGAAAAATAAATAAATATGACATTAAAAGACAAGCGGCAAGTTATTGAATTGCCTTCCTTTCAAAAAGTTCACTGTATTTTCTTTTTTTGGATCCCATGAAAGCTACCTGCATTTTTTAATTCATTCTTGTGTTCAAAGAAAAACTAATACAGATGTTAAATAAGTTAAGAATGAGTACAGTCGTGGCCAAAAGTTTTGAGAATTACATAAATATTAGTTTTCAAAAAGGTTGCTGCTAAACTGATTTTAGATCTTTGTTTCAGTTGTTTCTGTGATGTACTGAAATATAATTACAAGCACTTCATACGTTTCAAAGGCTTTTATCGACAATTACATGACATTTTTGCTAAGAGTCAGTATTTGCAGTGTTGGCCCCTCTTTTTCAGGACCTCTGCAATTCGACTGGGCATGCTCTCAATCAACTTCTGGGCCAAATCCTGACTGATAGCAACCCATTCTTTCATAATCACTTCTTGGAGTTTGTCAGAATTAGTGGGTTTTTGTTTGTCCACCCGCCTCTTGAGGATTGACCACAAGTTCTCAATGGGATTAAGATCTGGGGAGTTTCCAGGCCATGGACCCAAAATTTCAACATTCTGGTCCCTGAGCCACTTAGTTATCACTTTTGTCTTATGGCACTGTGCTCCATCGTGCTGGAAAATGCATTGTTCTTCACCAAACTGTTGTTGGATTGTTGGAAGAAGTTGCTGTTGGAGGGTGTTTTGGTACCATTCTTTATTCATGGCTGTGTTTTTGGGCAGAATTGTGAGTGAGCCCACTCCCTTGGATGAGAAGCAACCCCACACATGAATGGTGTCAGGATGCTTTACTGTTGGCATGACACAAGACTGATGGTAGCGCTCACCTTTTCTTCTCCAGACAAGCCTTTTTCCAGATGCCCCAAACAACCAGAAAGAGGCTTCATCGGAAAATATGACTTTGCCCCAGTCCTCAGCAGTCCATTCACTATACTTTCTGCAGAAGATGAATCTGTCCCTGATGTTTTTTTTTGGAGAGAAGTGGCTTCTTTGCTGCCCTTCTTGACACCAGGCCATCTTCCAGAATTCTTCGCCTCACTGTGCGTGCAGATGCGCTCACACCTGCCTGCTGCCATTCCTGAGCAAGCTCTGCACTGGTGGCACTCCGATCCCGCAGCTGAATCCTCTTTAGGAGATGATCCTGGCGCTTGCTGGCCTTTCTTGGACGCCCTGAAGCCTTCTTTACAAGAATTGAACCTCTTTCCTTGAAGTTCTTGATGATCCTATAAATTGTTGATTTAGGTGCAATCTTAGTAGCCACAATATCCTTGCCTGTGAAGCTATTTTTATGCAACGCAATGATGGCTGCACGCGTTTCTTTGCAGGTCACCATGGTTAACAATGGAAGAACAATGATTTCAAGCATCACCCTCCTTTTAACATGTCAAGTCTGCCATTCTAACCCAATCAGCCTGACATAATGATCTCCAGCCTTGTGCTCGTCAACATTCTCACCTGAGTTAACAAGACGATTACTGAAATGATCTCAGCAGGTCCTTTAATGACAGCAATGAAATGCAGTGGAAAGGTTTTTTTGGGATTAAGTTAATTTTCATGGCAAAGAAGGACTATGCAATTCATCTGATCACTCTTCATAACATTCTGGTGTATATGCAAATTGCTATTATAAAAACTTAAGCAGCAACTTTTCCAATATTTATGTAATTCTCAAAACTTTTGGCCACGACTGTACATGTGACTAATTTCATTACAGTCAACCATCCCTTTAACATCGGATTTGTCTTTTGCTGCAAAACCAGCCAAAATCAAAGCATGAGTTTTTCCAGAAACTCTTTAGTTTACACCATACTCACAAAACACTGCCACTACAATACTTTTCTTTAGCCTTAGAAAGGGCAGAATTATGAAGTTGATGTTTCTTTTTGCCAGGGACAAACTATGACAGGTTCATCATACACAAATCTTGTTTAGTTAATCTCTTTGAATGGATAAAAACTATGGGTGTGCAATATTACATAAATATTTTCTGGGGTTTTATCTTTAATGATAATTAGATGAAATCTTACGGAGTGTGTTATTGTGCTGGTACCTTGACTTTTATTCCATATTTGTCTTTAATCAAATTCAATTAAACACAGTAGTGTTGTTACCAAGTGAAATAAAGTAAAGAAGAAGAAAAAAAAAGTTTGCAATGCAGAGGAAACGGATATCTACCTTATCAATTTGTGGTTGCCATCTAGGTGCCACAGGGAGTTTGGACCGGTAACGCTGTACAGCCGTCTGTGTGGTCTTTGTGACCTGGCCCGTAGTGCCGCTACCCTTGGGTTAATTCCAACCAAGCTCCTCCGTACTCTTGTCTTTGTACACGAATTCCATCTGCCCGTAACTGCACCCTGACAGCCTCTGATCCCAGCTTGTCATTTCCATCCACAACGTCGGTAATCACATCGAGGTCAACATCAGTTATTTCAGAATACATCAGAGAGTGATTTAAATCGAACCTCCTGGAACAAACACGCAAACAAAAGTATTATTGCTTCTCAAAAATAATTTTAAACCATTAACTAAGTGCACTTTTCATGCATTACAAGTAATAAAAAGCTAATTTTAAAATCAAATCTTACTTCGCATCGTTTGAAGTTTAAAGTGGTGAGACTATCTCATCAGAATGGCTAATGTGATAAATTGCACTCACTATCTTTTTTTAATCTTCTCTAAAAGTTAAGATAAATTAATATGTGCTCATTAATACTTAGAACTTGGTAGACAGACAGTTTGAAAGCTATAGCTAGAGGGTTTAGACAGAAAAGACATTTCAGGAGAGTTTAGAAAGGATAGATGGATAGTTTAGAAAATAGTTTTCTACAATAACTATTTGGATAGTTTAATAATAGATAGAAGTGATAGATGGATATTTTTGAAAAGTGGCCAATTAAGAAATACAGATGATGGTTTAGAAAAGATAGATGATAATTTAGAAGTGATAAAAGGAATAATTTAGAAACAACAAATAAACAGACAGTTTAGCAAATAGATAAATTGACATTAGAAATTATAGATGGATAGTTAGAATGTAGTATAGAAGACAGAGAGAGATTTTAGAAAAGACAAAAAAGGTAGACACTAGAAAGCCAGAATTTTAAAGTTCAAGATATTACAGATACAGTTTAGAAATTACTTACCTTGTTGTCCATGCTGCCTATGGTCTTGTACCTCTGCTATAGATTCATTGAGATCATCAAGTAACTTGTCTGCTTCTGGTGAAGTGATCAGCCTCCTTCTCACCCATGCAATGCTTCTTTGCATTGTTTTTAGCCTTTAAAAAAAGAAGAAGCCACTTTTATGTACTGAATTTTCAGGATGCAAAAAGGTTCATCAATATAATAATTTAGAATAGAATAAGAACATTCAACTTAATGGGCTAAAGAAAGCACACAAATCTAAGGTTCAGAAACAAGGGTGTGTAAACTCAGTCCTAAAAAGTCACTATCCAGCAGAGTTTAGCTCAACTTGCAATAAACCTTCCTGGAAGTTTCCCGGATGCTGTTGAGGGCTTGATTATCTGAATCAGGTGTGTTTAATTGGGGTTAGAGCAAAAAGGTCGCAGGACAGCGCCCATGTTTTACATAACCTGAAACAAAGCAATCTTACCTCACTAAAGTTGACTGTAATACACCCGAATCTTCTGTCAGCTGTCGAGTACAATTGTTCAGCTTCTGTTAACAACGCAAAATAAAATTTCTCCTGGTCACCTTGATGTCAATCAACCGAATGCTTCGAACTTGGAGATAAACTAGTCTGGTCTTAGTCATGTCATCATTGATTGGACGAGAACAGTTCAAACTTATTGGTTACAGAAATCAGTGGGCAGCGCTCTTTACAAACACTACTTTTTTTACGGTTAACGCGCGTTTTTAACGGCGTTTGCCATCACGACAGCGTATTTGACGGCGCTGATACCATTTTAGACGGCGTAAAAAAACGGCGTTTTGAATGTAAAAGCAATTCATCTATAGCGTAATTCTGACCCTTTTGGCTTGCCATACTCGCGCGCAATAAAAACCATCGCCCGCGCATCCTCATTCCCCACATCCTCGCGCTCGATCATCTCACCTCTGCTCGCGCGAACAATTTTATTTTTGTCCGTCGTGAGGCGGGGCTTGCTGTTTCAGTTGTTATCTGAAATGTCATTGGTTATTCCCCTTTTCCTTAGAAAATGAATAATAATTCACTTGACTTGACTCATGACTTCATCAATGCGCTTCAGAGTTAAGCTCTAACCCTAATCAAACACACCTGAGCATGCTAATCAGTGTTTTTGGGATCATTAGAAAATCAAAGCCAGGTGACTTTGATCAGGGTTGGAGCTAAACTCTGCATCGCATTGGCCCTCCAGGGCAAGATTTAAATAACCCTGCTTTACGGCATGTTTTAGTCCAGAGTAAAATAATAAAAAAAAGGTTTAAATATTTGGCTGTGATGAACACCATTGCAAATCCATAAATCTGAATGGCTATTTAAATACATTTTGGAAAGTAGTGCTGCTGCTTTATTTATGGGGTTTCCAGAGTAAATATTGCTTTTTCTGCAGTTTAGCGCCATCTGCTGTCAGAGAGTGAATGTGCTTTCAGTCTGTGCGTCTCTCACGTCTCATGTGCTTCTCATGCGTGCTTGTTTACATCAGAGCGAACACGAGTCTTTTAAGCAGCATACAGTGGTGTTGTGCATTTTGACCAGCTGATGGGAATAGTCAGGGCCGGCGCGTGCCTATAGGCGAACTAGGCAGCCGCCTAGGGCGGCAGCTCAGCCAGGTCGGCAAGAAAGAGAGAATGTGAGAGAGCAAAAGCGAGAGAGAGAGAAAGAGAGAGAGAGAGAGAGAGAGAGAATTTTTAATTTATTTGTTTGTTTTACATTAGGTTACAATTATCGCACTTATATCAACAGCATTTTTTTTACCCACTCCATTAGTATAAATTTAAATTCACTTTAAATTTAGAATAAAAATTCCTGCCCGGCCGGGTTAGGGGGTTGATGGGCATGAATTGTTCGAAGAGCAGACTGCTTTGGGCAGACGCCTGGTTGCTAAACCACTGGATGCGCTTAAATTCATCAGTGAAAAATGGATGGAATACATTTTTCCAAATGTTTTTGTAGCATTGAGAGTTCTTCTCACTCTCACTGTCACTGTGATCTCTGAAGAACGCAGTTTCTCAAAGCTTAAACTGATTAAAAATTATCTCCGACATACAACTTAAACTCGAGGACACAATCAAAGCGTTTGTCGCTGCGAAAGCCCGACGCGCACACTTCTGAAATGTAGGCTAGTTGTGTGAATGTTTGTTTGTGTGTATCAGTCAAGAAAAAATCTAAACCTCCAGTACTTATGAGCTAAAAAGTTGTGTCCATGTTTAGTTTTATTCTGTACTCTATCTATTATAAAACAGAAATTATATGCAGCTGTTGCATTGTGTACTTTTTTCACATTGCAGTATGAAAAAAAAACATGTTTATATTTTAGTGTAATTTTATAGATTTAAAAAAAAAAAAATGTTTACATGCATCTAAAGGATACCTAATTGTGAGTGTGAGGTTGGGGCGGCACGATCGTGCTCTGCCTAGAGCGGCATTTGAGCTTGTGCCTGCCCTGGGAATAGTATTCTTAAAATTAATTGCAAATTCTGAATAATTTGTAATATATAATTATTCACAGTATTTAGAAGTGCCCACGATAACAATACCTTGCATATTAATTACCGTGATATATCGCATTACCGAATACCGGCACATCTACTTGAGGCTGATGTGCCCTCTAGAAGCTTGCGTTCTGCAAGTGAACGGCGCTTGATTATGCCATCCCAAAGAAGCACAAAGTCACTTTTACGGACTTTTAAATTAAATGTTCCCTCCTGGTGGACTGACCTGCCCAACTCAATCTGAGTATCTGAGTCCTAAGCCTTCTTCAAGAATCGACTTAAAACCCATCTCTTCCATCTTCATTTCAACCTCTAACTTTAGCACTCACTATTCTAATTCTATTCTTAAAAAAATACTTATAGGCTGAAAGATGCAGGAAGTGCAAGCAGAGGAGCTGAACACAGCACGGTATTAAAGTGTGGCGACCAACTTGACTTTAGGTGTGCTTGGCTTCCCATAATTATCACGGCCGGGAAGGAGAAGGGTCTCTGTTTTCCTCATAAGGAAAATGTTTCTGATCCGAGTCACCAGTAGATGGCAGCAATGCACTGATAAGTGTGGTTTGCCACAAAAAAAATAATAATTACAACAGGAATCATAACAGTAAATAAGCAGCAGAATGACAGCCATCACAATATATTAACTAAAAGATGTGCTCACCATAAAACCACAGGTCTAAAGAGAAAACAAATGCACCAGCATTAATAAAAGCAGCTGCAAAGAGTAAAGCAATAAACAGTAACACTGCATAATCTGCATGATTTGTTCAGGTTGCTTTCACTTTAACTTTTTCACTTTCCTAATATATGCTCAGGTTTGTCAGAAAGTCACAGAAATGTTCACTTTGAAATTATTTGAGATGCTTATTCTGTTTAATGCACTTTTATTTATAAAGAAAATCCTGTTTTCAGGTGACTGCATTTTGTCAAGAAAATGGGCACTATTATGAAACTCCAAACATGCAAAATAAAAAATGTGGCAAAGCAACATGGTCTGTAATATTTGAGGATTCTGTGGATAAAGACGTACTTTGTTCTCTGAAACCACTGAAGTCTCGTCCACCACCACCATCTTTCAAAGTTGTGCAGCGAAAGCAACGGGTCGTTTGCCTCATTCTTGATGTCTCAGGAAGCATGCAAGTATGTGATAACAGACATTAACTTTGTCTGAAAAGATCCTCCCATGACAACCAATGCTTTGAAATGACAGTTTGATAACTAATTTTGAATCCGTAAGAAACAAATGTTGTTGCTTTTACCCATTTTCTAGGGATTAAGAATTCTTCAACTTCAACAGGCTGCCACACATTTCCTGCGGAACATCATTGAGGATCAAGCCAGTGTTGGAATTGTACAGTTTAGTACTAAGGCTTCTACTCTGAGAAACTTGACTACTATTGACAGTGACACCACAAGAGAGAATCTTATCAAATTATTGCCAAAAGTAGCAGATGGAACAACAAACATGTGCTTGGGCCTTAGTCAAGGCTTACAGGTGCTATATTAATTGTACTAACATGGATTTTTATGTTTGTGATGTATGAAAATATATAGAGTTTGTTCTATGTCAGTGATCCTTTTTTCTTCAGATACTTCGAGAGGACAATGCGGACGCATTAGGAGATGAAATCATTTTTCTAACAGATGGTCAGGCAACGGACAACATTACTGATTGTGTTCCATCTGCAATACAAAGTGGTGCCATTATACACACACTAGCTTTTGGTAACAAGGCATCTCATGCCCTGACAGAAATGGCGAAGAAAACTGGTGAGTGAGATCAGCATGATTAATAACTTACTATATCTGTCTCAGTGTAGTTAATTATTAAATGCAGTTTATTAATCAATGCAAAAATGTGCCATGTTGAAACAGGGGGAAAATTTTTATCAACCAATGATAAGACCACATCTAACCAGTTAATGGATGCATTTGCTTCACTCACATTATCAACCGGAGATTACACAAACGAACCAGTTCAGGTTTGTCAAGTCTTCCTTTGCCCACAATACATTTATTACTCTAAGAGTGTAATTAATCATTATCATTTTTATCATTCTTTTAGTTAGAGAGTATTGGAGCAAGAACATCTAATTGGTTCAATGGGACAGTATCAGTGGATCAGACTGTTGGGAACAAAACCAGCTTTGTAATAATCTATGAAATACGTTTTCCTAATGTTTACATACAGTCACCAAGTGGCTCAGTCTATACTCAGACAAATATGAGTCATGATGTATCACAGAAAACAGTGACTTTAAACATTCCAGGAACTGCAGAGGTATGATAACCCTTATGAACCATTTATCTGTTATATTTATAGTTCAAACCATAAACATGTAGGCCTAAATGTATTATCGTAACACAATAAAAAGCATCAAGATTTTTATATAAACATTCAAAAACAACTTCAGACTAAGAAGGAGTTTATTACTGATGCACTTACAGCAAGCCCTTGCTTATCTGGTTTTACTCTTATCTTTGGTAGCATTGGGACTGGAAGTTCAGTATCCAAACTACAATACTTCAGGCTTTGACTTTAACAGTAACTAGTCAAGCGGCACAAGCTGATGTTCCTCCTATCATTGTCAAAACCCACATGAACCAGCAGTTCAGTGACGGCACTAAACCCATGATAGTGTTTGCTGAGGTTAGTCAGAATTACAGGCCTGTAATAAATGCTGAAGTGTTGTCTACACTGGATTCAGAAAATGGCTCCATACATCAATTACAACTGCTGGACAATGGAGCAGGTAAACTACCAACAATAACATTTCAGTTAAAATAAATATATAAATACAAATAAAACAAATAAATAAAATAAAGGGAAAGTTACTTTTCACAACTTTGGCAAATAATTTAGTGATCCATCTTTTACAGGAGCTGATGCTTTTCAAGATGATGGAGTCTATTCCAGATATTTCACACAGATGGTAAATGGGAGAAGCAGCTTGAAAGTAAGAGTAAAGAATCAAGATGGACATACCAGAATTGATGTCCTATACGTACATGGATGTGTGATAAACGGTAAACCCTGAGATCACATCACATCTTAAGTATGGAAATCCCATACTTTCAATTATTTGTTTACTAGGGACCAGGTATCGCACAGGAATTGCACTCAGCAGATAGTGAAGCCACAGACACAAACTCGTCAGTTCTGACTTACTCAGACGATGCAGACTGGTTATAATACCTTCAAGTGAGCTACACCATGTTAAGACAGTGAAATTCAGAAATCAGAAGCCCCTAATGGTGTTCCTCATGGTTCATCCATTGGTGCTTCCGTATGATCTGCAGATTTGCGGAAATACCGCTACACATTAATCTGCTTAAAAAAATGATTTCAGAAGGGATCAGAATAAATCAAATATAACAATTTATTTTTAGTCAGGTAAACTTGTTACATAATTACATAATTAAATAATTAAACTTTAAATAAGTTTCACTTTAAGAGTTACTTACCTCATGCGTTATCACTGAAATTTCAAGCAGCTAATATATTCTTTTCTGTTGCTCATTAAATTGTAAATAAAGTTGGTTAAATAGATATACTGTTGACAGTATGATGTTTAAAGCTTTGGATGGATGGCCAATGAGGAGGCAAAAAAATATGGGAATTAGTGACATCAATATTGCCCCTTCTGTGGCAACTTCAGTAATTTCTCCCTATGCCTGTAGTTGACATTCAGTCATATGAAGAAAAACATAACAAGGAAAGAAATACGTTAACAAATATAGCAGTGAAACAATACATTGAACAAACTTATTATAGCATATTGCAAATATACATGGATGGCTCTAAAGATCCTGAATCTAGAATAACAGCAGCAGCAGTCTATATACCCCAATTCAAAGTCAAAGTATCAAAAAGAATTTCAGATCATATATTTGTTTTTACTATAGAGACAATAGCAATATTCCTAGCTCTTCAGTGGATAGAAGAAGTACAGCCAATAAGATCAGTAATTTGTACAGACTCCCTTTCAGTTTTAAATAGCTTGCCAAGTGGAATTTCAACAGCAAGACAAGATATGATGTTTGATGTGATGCAGAGTCTATTTAGAATATGACAATCTGGTCTTATGGTATATTCCCTGTGGGTACCATCACATATGGGTGTGGAAGGAAACGAGTGGACAGACCATCAGGCTAAACAGGCTCTGAAACATGCACAATTTGACATTAAAGTGTCAATGAGCATTAACCAGTCAGACTGGGCAAAGACATTTAACTCTCTGAAAATCATCGGTTATGTTAACAGCCCGTCAGTCTGTAGCATCTAGTTTCATGTCTATGTAGAGAGAGAGATTGATATCCGCTTGTTATGTCTGAAGTCACATGTCACCGCTGTAAGGGAAACAGCTCAAAGGGAATCATTTAAGATTTTAAAAGGAATTTGAACAGAATCACTGTTTCACGGCTGATCACTGAGACACCTGCGATTAGCTGAACGAGCCGTTTAATATCAAATCTGCGCTGGATATTAATATCCAAAGTATAGTGAAAACACTATCAATTAGCACAGTAACAAGATCGGCAGTTTAAGGCATTAACTTGTAAGCACAAAACACAAGATACTTCTCTTTTCAATATGAAAAAGGCTTTATTAGATAAATCTAAGACATATAAACTAATCTAACACATAAACGCACGCACGCACACATTCACACAAGTTGCAGGAAGATCGAAAGTTAGGGAAAGATGAGTTTAAGAGAATGGAAATGTGGAATCCAAAGTTTACAGCAATACGTTAAATTGCATAGACATGAACAACCATCAATCAAAGTCAAAGTCAAAGTCACCTTTATTTATATAGCGCTTTAAACAAAATACATTGCGTCAAAGCAACTGAACAACATTCATTAGGAAAACAGTGTCAATAATGCAAAAATGATAGTTAAAGGCAGTTCATCATTGGATTCAGTTATGTCATCTCTGTTCAGTTAAATAGTGTCTGTGCATTTATTTGCAATCAAGTCAACGATATCGCTGTAGATGAAGTGTCCCCAATTAAGCAAGCCAGAGGCGACAGCGGCAAGGAACCGAAACTCCATCGGTGACAGAATGGAGAAAAAAACCTTGGGAGAAACCAGGCTCAGTTGGGGGGCCAGTTCTCCTCTGACCAGACGAAACCAGTAGTTCAATTCCAGGCTGCAGCAAAGTCAGATTGTGCAGAAGAATCATCTGTTTCCTGTGGTCTTGTCCTGGTGTTCCTCTGAGACAAGGTCTTTACAGGGGATCTGTATCTGGGGCTCTAGTTGTCCTGGTCTCCGCTGTCTTTCAGGGATGTAGAGGTCCTTTCTAGGTGCTGATCCAGCATCTGGTCTGGATACGTACTGGATCCGGGTGACTGCAGTGACCCTCTGATCTGGACACAGACTGGATCTGGTGGACACGGTGACCTCGGAACAAGAGAGAAACAGACAAATATTAGCGTAGATGCCATTCTTCTAATGATGTAGCAAGTACATAGGGTGTTATGGGAAGTGTTTCCGGTTCCGGTTTACCTAATTAATGCAGCCTAAAAATCCTTTAACGGATTTGGATAATAAAAGCATATTAGTATGTTATGTGTATGCCAGGTTAAAGAGATGGGTCTTTAATCTAGATTTAAACTGCAAGAGTGTGTCTGCCTCCCGAACAATGTTAGGTAGGTTATTCCAGAGTTTGGGCGCCAAATAGGAAAAGGATCTGCCGCCTGCAGTTGATTTTGATATTCTAGGTATTATCAAATTGCCTGAGTTTTGAGAACGTAGCGAACGTAGAGGATTATAATGTAAAAGGAGCTCATTCAAATACTGAGGTGCTAAACCATTCAGGGCTTTATAAGTAATAAGCAATATTTTAAAATCTATGCGATGCTTGATAGGGAGCCAGTGCAGTGTTGACAGGACCGGCTAATATGGTCATACTTCCTGGTTCTAGTAAGAACTCTTGCTGCTGCATTTTTGACAAGCTGTAGTTTGTTTACTAAGCGTGCAGAACAACCACCCAATAAAGCATTACAATAATCTAACCTTGAGGTCATAAATGCATGGATTAACATTTCTGCATTTGACATTGAGAGCATAGGCCGTAATTTAGATATATTTTTGAGATGGAAAAATGCAGTTTTACAAATGCTAGAAACGTGGCTTTCTAAGGAAAGATTGCGATCAAATAGCACAACTAGGTTCCTAACTGATGACGAAGAATTGACAGAGCAACCATCAAGTCTTAGACAGTGTTCTAGGTTATTACAAGCTGAGTTTTTAGGTCCTATAATTAACACCTCTGTTTTTTCAGAATTTAGCAGTAAAAAATTACTCGTCATCCAGTTTTTTATATCGACTATGCAATCCATTAGTTTTTCAAATTGGTGTGTTTCACCGGGCTGCGAAGAAATATAGAGCTGAGTATCATCAGCATAACAGTGAAAGCTAACACCATGTTTCCTGATGATATCTCCCAAGGGACACATATAAAGCGTGAAGAGTAGCGGCCCTAGTACTGAGCCTTGAGGTACTCCATACTGCACTTGTGATCAATAGGATACATCTTCATTCACTGCTACGAACTGATGGCGGTCATATAAGTACGATTTAAACCATGCTAATGCACTTCCACTGATGCCAACAAAGTGTTCAAGTCTATGCAAAAGAATGTTGTGGTCAATTGTGTCAAACGCAGCACTAAGATCCAATAAAACTAATAGAGAGATACACCCACGATCAGATGATAAGAGCAGATCATTTGTAACTCTGAGGAGAGCAGTCTCAGTACTATGATACGGTCTAAATCCTGACTGGAAATCCTCACATATACCATTTTTCTCTAAGAAGGAATATAATTGAGAGGATACCACCTTTTCTAGTATCTTGGACAGAAAAGGGAGATTCGAGATTGGTCTATAATTAACTAGTTCTTTGGGGTCAAGTTGTGGTTTTTTGATGAGAGGCTTAATAACAGCCAGTTTGAAGGTTTTGGGAACATATCCTAATGACAATGAGGAATTAATAATAGTCAGAAGAGGATCTATGACTTCTGGAAGCACTTCTTTTAGGAGCTTAGATGGTATAGGGTCTAACATACATGTTGTTGGTTTAGATGATTTAACAAGTTTATACAATTCTTCCTCTCCTATGGTAGAGAATGAGTGGAACTGTTCCTCAGGGGGTCTATAGTGCACTGTCTGATGTGACTTAAATCACTTAATTAACCCTCGCATTGAGTTCCTCAATGAGGTTAAAATTATATTAGATACACCAGCACAAATGTCTGAAGGTACATTGCCTGAGTAAAGGTGTCCCTTTGTTGTCGCTGATTGGCTGGAAGTTCAGTAGTCGTTGAAGAGACGTCTTGGGAAGCCCGTGGTTGGGCGTTGGCTGAAGATGCAGAGTTGTGTGTAGCTGGTGTAGCTGGTTGAAGTTGAACTCGAAGTTACAAAACTTAACTCAGAACACGAAACTCTCAAACGGAAAAGAAAATAATTAAAGTTTGGTGAGATTAGTTGGTGTTTCTTCTCATCGTGGCTAAGTAGCAGCAGGCAGGCCGAAGCATGCTGGAACCGCGCTCAAAGAACAGTGATGACTAACAGCATGGCTAAAAGCTAAAGCTAAGAAGCAAAGCTAAAAGCAAACTAAAAGCAGGCATGACTAGTAGAAGAAGCAAAGCTAACAACTAAAAGCATACATGACTAATAGCAGAGCAAAGCTAGAAGCTAAAAGCAAGATTTTATGGTGTACTAAGTATTTAAACTGGCCTGTTGGTCACACCTCAAATGTTGTCTTGACCAATCAGATATTGTCTTGGCTCGGGGGTATCATAAATCATATGTTGTCTTACCAAGCATGTGGTCCGAATTTTCCCGCTCTTGCAGGGTCTAATTTTGGACATGATTCCTATAAAAAGAATATGATACATTTGACAAATAACTGATTGTCAGGACTATTTCAAGCAAGCAGATTCGATTACATAGATACTAGACATGAATATGTATCCTTAAGCTATCCCATAGTTATTAAAAGACATACACAATAAGCGATTATAACATGATAGTCAAATGTGTGGGTTACACATAAATGAATATGGAGTGAAGCGATGGACTGATATTCATTTAGAAGTCATTTTGGAGTTCATTTTGGTCCATATATATGTACAAAAGACAATTTCTTTGTCATTCTCTTGACAAAGATTTCTGTGGAGACCAGAGGTTCAAAGCCCCCCCCCCCCCCCCCTTTAGGAATTTCAGTCAGGTTCTGCTGGGTGGGGGAAGTGCTTAAGGATATGGTGTATAACTCTCATGGGTTAACATGTGATGTCCAGCGTTGCATTTCAATTAATTTCGCCAATTTGACAATCTCTTGTCAATAATTGTTCTAGTGGTGTTAATGTTGAAAGCTGTTCTGTGGAAGAGTTGGTTGGTTATCTTGCTTGGGACTTGTGGCACAGAATGTTTTATGACTTCCTGTTGCCTTACTGAGGAATTCGGATCGTGTTTCAGCCACAGCCTTGATCGACTCTTTAATTTGTCTGGTTCGAGTCATTTCTGCTACACCGCTTTCACATCAAAACGCTCTATCAGATACCATGAGAAAACAACAAAAGGTGTTACTATAAACTCACAATGTGATATAATACTACCAAAATAATTATAATCCTAACCTTTAACTCCATACAGAAATCACAGATAGCCAGACAATAAAAATAAATAAATATAAAAATTTGTGTTCGGGATGTTGTGAGCATGGAGACTGTAGTGTACTCCATAAGTTTGAAAACGTTTAGCTTAAATGTTTAATATGAATATACAGTGCTCAAAAACGGCTGCTGAAGAAGTATTCTCAAGTGAACCCGAGTTGAGGCTTGGACCCGAAATCAGCGTTTCTTACATCACTACTTAACAAACGGATTGCTCTTATACATAGTTAATTCCTCAATTAAATGGTTATTTTTTGTAAGGCTGCCAGGCTGTTGTACTCCTAAAAAATATAAACTTTACCATTTTTTTTCTGATATATTCATTAACAGCAATTACAGAACATAACACAATCCTTTTGAACTTTTAACAACCAGTTTAAATAAATTTACTTGCTAGAAACTAGCCTATTTAAAATAAATATTATGTGTACATAAATGTAATGTAATGTAACAGTAATGTACACAAAAGTTTGGGGTTAGTAAGATTATGTAATTTAAAAAAAAAAATAGGTCTCATGCTCACCAAGGCCGCACTTATTTGACAAAAAATATAGTAAAACAGCAATATTGTAAAATATAATAATTAAAATAACTATTTTCTACTTTTATATATTTTAAAATGTAATTTAAAATACATCTTTGATCAAAGCTGAATTTTCAGCATAATTACTACACTCTTCAGTGTCATATAATTCTTTAGAAATAATTACAATATACAATAAGAAAAAAATTGTTAAATTAGATTATTGCTGCTTCATATTTTTGTGTGGAAACCGTGATGCATTTTTCAGAATTATTTTATTTATAGTAACAATGATATGTAATGTAATGTAATATTGTGGCTAGTGTTGTCACGGTACCAAAATTTCAGTATTCGGTACCGATACCAGTGAAAATCCACGGTTCTCGTTACCAATTTCAGTACCAAAGCAAAACACAAAAATATGCTAATTAAAAAAAATAACTTTTTAGCACTAAAAATAAAACCAATGCCATTCTTTATACTTATTTACAATTATGTTTAAAGTTTTTCTACAAGTTATATAATTATGAAAAACAGTAAACAAGTTTCACCCAAATTTAATTTGTCTTTTAATTTATGAAATTTAAACACATTTTATTTTTGGTAAATAAAGGGGATTTGCTATTAAAATTAAAACATGGAAGAAATATTGTGATTTATTTCTTTAAAAAATAAAGTTTTATAAATTTTTTCAACAGTAGTAGCAGTATCACATACATTTTACTAAATAATAATAATATTTTTAGCACAATGCCTTTATGTAAAAATTAACTTTTAGGCCTAATGAATGCATATTTGTCATTTTAACTGAACTTAAGACTGGTGGTGATGCTTAAGATATTTTTGGTCATTGAGGGTTTCTTTAAAAAAAATAGTAATAGATCATTAATTATTATTAAAAGACAATACTACTACTAATTCTACTATCAAACTAGTGTATATACAATGCACTATGAATTGATTTGATTGCTGAAATCAAAACAGGGACGGTAAGAGATCAGCGCCAGCCAATGAAATTGCCATTTGCGCATTAGCTCCGCCCACTACCGGAGAAACCGGTATGTCTTCTGCTTGTTCGAAAATGAATATGAATAATTCTAAATGAACTCCATTATTTTGACAGGAGAAGACAAAAAAGAATAGTTTACATATAGCGTGTCGATTCAGCGTGAAATAAGACTCTCGCTCTCTCGCTCTTTGCATGTGTGAGAAACAGCGCTATCAGTAAAGCGACGGTGAGTCATGCGCCTTCACAAAGAGTTTACAGAGCATCAAATACAGGTGCGCTGTGCGTCCATTGAGATGAACTGAAAAGTTCAGATCGCTTGATGGAGATAGAACTCTGAAGCTCAGATGCTGAAATTAATGCAAGCGTCATGCACTTCAGTCTATGTAGTAAACAAACCTGCACGTCTCTGCCATTCATTAATTCACACAGAGACGCGCAGAACACGGATTCATATTTCAAACAACTTTTGCGGTTTAACATTTACAGATACTGGTCCATAAGGAGATTTGATTTGATTAATTTATGCTAACTTTGACAAATTCCATGACTGTCCATATTAAAATGTAAGTTTAATTTTCATGACTGGATTTTGAGATTCCGTCCTCGTTTTCTGCTTCGCGCAAATCATAGCGCTGAACCGGGTTTGAACGGGACCTCGGTACTACCGGTATTTAAAGAAACCTGGTACCGTCACATTTACATTTTTTTAGTACCGACTTGGTACCGAAGTACCAGGTCTTTTGACAACACTAATTGTGGCAATGGTTTCTTAAAATGTACTGCTGCTGATGCTTTTGGGAAACACACCCCTATTTAAACCAACACTGTGACTGAGCCATGTGTCAGCAGCGAGTGGTTGAAAAATGCACTTTAGAATCAATATTTTTATGTGAGGATCGATCCATTCGAGACAACATCTTTATTGAAAGTATCGATACTTTAGGATCGATCTGTTCATCTCATTGACAGGGTATTATGCCAGCTTTAATGAGGTTCTACAATACAATTAAATAGGATAAATTAAATGCATAACTAAACTATATTTAGTTTTTATATTAGATTTTAAAAATATGACAAATTATATTATATTATAAAACGTTTGGGAATGATTCAGTTATTCATTCATGAAGACACTTTATTGGTGTAACCTGCAGAAAGAGTCAGTGAATTAATGTACACACTGAAACTAACTGTTGTATAAATGGCAATATACTGTAATTATCTATAATAATAGATAGCTGTGTGAAAAAAAAAAACTTAATAATACTAATAATTAATTCAGGTGGTTCCTCTAATTTCAATTGTAGAGCAGCTGAACCCTCAAAAGCCTCCAGTTTCTGATGAACCACTTGAGGTTGGAAACTTTACCAGAACATCCACCGGAGAGAGTTTTGAGGTGAAATTTTCAGGCACAGCTCCACCAAATTTCCCTCCTAACAGAATCACAGATCTGAGTGCTGAGATCCAGGAGGACACTGTGCTTCTCAACTGGACAGCTCCTGGTGAAGACCTCGACCAAGGGACAGGTAAATCATAAAATTACTATACCAGCTTTTAAAAGGTTTTTCATTTGTTTAACATCTTCGCAGATAAAATAAAAGTTGTTTTAAAGTTACATCATGAAACAATGTATCTTTAATTGTCTTGCACTGCATGTTTTGTTACAACCCGAATTCCGGAAAAGTTGGGACGTTTTTTAGTTTAAAGAAAGTTTACAATTTTATGCACAAAATGAGCTCATTTCAATTTTGATTTCTGCTACAGGTCTCAAAATAGTTTTGGACGGGGCATGTTTACCATGGTGTAGCATCTCCTTTTCTTTTCAAAACAGTTTGAAGACGTCTGGGCATTGAGGCTATGAGTTGCTGGAGTTTTGCTGTTGGAACTTGGTCCCATTCTTGCCTTATATAGATTTCCAGCTGCTGAAGAGTTCGTGGTCGTCTTTGACGTATTTTTCGTTTAATGATGCGGCAAATGTTCTCTATAGGTGAAAGATCTGGACTGCAGGCAGGCCAGGTTAGCACCCGGACTCTTCTACGACGAAGCCATGCTGTTGTTATAGCTGCAGTATGTGGTTTTGCATTGTCCTGCTGAAATAAACAAAGCCTTCCTTGATATAGACGTTGTTTGGAGGGAAGCATATGTTGCTCTAAAACCTTTATATACCTTTCAGCATTCACAGAGCCTTCCAAAACATGCAAGCTGCCCATACCGTATGCACTTATGCACCCCCATACCATCAGAGATGCTGGCTTTTGAACTGAACGCTGATAACATGCTGGAAGGTCTCCCTCCTCTTTAGCCCGGAGGACACGGCGTCCGTGATTTCCAACAAGAATGTCAAATTTGGACTCGTCTGACCATAAAACACTATTCCACTTTGAAATAGTCCATTTTAAATGAGCCTTGGCCCACAGGAAACGACGGCGCTTCTGGACCATGTTCACATATGGCTTCCTTTTTGCATGATAGAGCTTTAGTTGGCATCTGCTGATGGCACGGCGGATTGTGTTTACCGACAGTGGTTTCTGAAAGTATTCCTGGGCCCATTTAGTAATGTCATTGACACAATCATGCCGATGAGTGATGCAGTGTCGTCTGAGAGCCCGAAGACCACGGGCATCTAATAAAGGTCTCCGGCCTTGTCCCTTACGCACAGAGATTTCTCCAGTTTCTCTGAATCTTTTGATGATGTTATGCACTGTAGATGATGAGATTTGCAAAGCCTTTGCAATTTGACATTGAGGAACATTGTTTTTAAAGTTTTCCACAATTTTTTTACGCAGTCTTTCACAGATTGGAGAGCCTCTGCCCATCTTTACTTCTGAGAGACTCTGCTTCTCTAAGACAAAGCTTTTATAGCTAATCATGTTACAGACCTGATATCAATTAACTTAATTAATCACTAGATGTTCTCCCAGCTGAATCTTTTCAAAACTGCTTGCTTTTTTTAGCCATTTGTTGCCCCCGTGCCAACTTTTTTGAGACCTGTAGCAGGCATTAAATTTTAAATGAGCTAATTAAGTGGATAAAAGTGTAAAATTTCTCAGTTTAAACATTTGCTACGTTATCTATGTTCTATTGTGAATAAAATATTGGCTCATGTGATTTGAAATTCCTTTAGTTTTCATTTTATTAAAATTTTAAAAACTTCCCAACTTTTCCGGAATTCGGGTTGTAGCTTGTTGTTGTTTTTGTTTTCATTTTTATTTATTTTTTATTTTATTTATTATTTTTTTCAATTAAGCTAAATCCTATGAGATCAGGTGGAGCTTTGATCTTAAAATGCTTCGATTCAACTTCAGCAATGGTTATTCAGTCAACACAACTGCTGTCACACCTCAGAAGGCTGGATCAGTTGAACAGCATTCATTCAATCTCAAAATCACAATCCAAAAAGGCACCACACTCTTCTTTGCAGTTCAGACGAAGGACAAACAAAATGCGAAATCTGAAACCTCCAACATTGCTCAAGCTTCAAAGATCCTCCCTGCTCCAATATCTTCAGAAATATCAAACCCAGGCATGAACTTGACAGTTCTTGTAATTTCTCTGTGTGTGGTATTTATGCTCACTCTCTGGTCAAATTGATATGGCACTAATGATCACAAACGAAGGTCAAAACAATCTTTATGCCTAATTTGACATAATTTGTATACATACTGTAAGTATGTACATCCATCAGCATTAAAAAATAATAAATTCCATCAAACAGAAATTCTTCTTTTTTTTTCTTTTTTTTTGCAGCATGTGTAATTTTGCACAAATTATTAAGAAGGATTTCTGTTTTTATCTATCACGCAGGATTCTGTGGACTGAATATAGTTTCATATTTATTTAGTTTGGTGTACAATTGTCCTCTGTAATACAAAACAAATCCTGAACTGTCTGTGCCTCAATGATTGATTCTGCTTTCAAGCACCCCTGGTGGAAGACGACCAGTTTCTAATTAGAAAACAGTAACCTTTGTTAAGTTTGCTGAGTTCTGCTCCTGCATGTGGTTTAATAACATTACATTGTGTCCATGTTACCTGTAATATCTAGTGTTGATTCTCATAGTTCCTTTTTCTTTCTTTTCTTTTTCCTAATAAATAAATTACCATTTTACTATGAACTGTCTCCTTTTTATAGCACTTTTAAAACACTCCTAAAATGCATTGTAGTTAGCCATTGTGGTCAGGCCAGCAACAGTTTGAAAACCAAGCCAGCTGTGATATATATATATCATATCATATATATATATGTATATTAGTGCTGTCAACCGAACTTTAACTAGATTAATCACACATTTTTTCTGTGATTAATCGCAATTAATCGCAATAAAAAAGAAATGTTTTTGTACGTTTTTTATATATTTTTTAATGTAATAATTTCACAGTTAAATTTAAATACTTGTTTAAATGACATCTTTTTATGAATGAAGGCCAGTATTACTGATATTAATACAGCTACTTTTTTTTTTTTTTTACATTTATTATTAGGCTTCAAAAATATAACAGTTTTTAATTTAAGTAAACTTAAAACAATGCTAACATAAACCCATAATAAATGTCATGTTTACTCCTGCCCTTCCTGTCTTAACAGTTAGGAAATATACAGAAATTTAATAAAGTTATCAAAGTTATATGCAGTCTGCACTGCATAAACTATAAATTAAATCGTTAATCCTTATTAAAGCTACACAAGTTATTTAGTCAAGAGCAGCGAGTCATTTTCTCTGTTCCCTTTGTTCTTTAACTTTACTGACAGGAAGCTTTATTGGCTGCTGTCCCTTTAAGAGCAGACAGACACGCGGATTTCACCGTTTATATATTGTCTATGGTCAAACTCAAACTCTTTTTGTTCATTTTAGACTTTATATAAATCATTTAAGATTGCTCTTATGAGGATAATCGACAAAACTGGCACTTTGGGATGTTTATTGTTAGTTCAAGCGCTTAAGAGAACTGGATTCTGGCACCCTGTCTATGCATTGTGTGTGTGTGTGTGTGTGTGTGTGTACGTGTGTATGTGTCACATAAGGGTATTCACAGACAGCGCATTCTCTTTTGTCTTGCCGCGCTTGAAATGTTTAAAAGCATTTAAATGAATAAGAGCGTGATCATATAATGTAAAGCTATCCAACGGATGGCAGAAAATATGGATGCTGCGTTAATTGCGTTAAATATTTTGACACGTTAAACCAGACAAAAATTAATCGCATGCGTTAACGCGTTAACGTTGACAGCACTATATATATATACTTGCACTTGCTGCTTCTGAAAGAAAATGTGCCTGCATCTAATGCATTGCCTGCATTGCTATCCACCTTTTCTTAAATGCGGAAGTTAGCATATGGGCGAGACTTTTGTTTCATTAACTGCTATATGGAAGTAGTGAGAAGAATAACAATAACAAAGAACTGACTGCATTACAAACCAGTGCGTGTTCATAATTAAGTTAACACACTAAGATAATATGGTAAGACACCAATTTGCAGCATTAAGCAGCAAAACAAGCAGATTTGTACAGCTAAAAATAACTGGAAGTGAATGGGACCAGAAGCAAAAAAAAATTACGTTAAGAAAAAGGTGGATAGTAAGGAATACAGCATAGGACGCACATCTAATTGAAAGAGTAACAGCAAGCTCTTATTTTAGAAGACAGTTTGCCCTGTAGGTTCAACAGAATTAAGGTAAGCAAATTGTATCATTCAACTGAGCTGTGCATATTTGTTTTTGACACTTAAGCCTACGTTAAATGTGAAATTCCTCATCATCTCGCAATCACTTACACGAACGTAGACTCCCTGCTTTTTCAAGGCGAGCTCTCATTCGAGCAAATAAAACCTCTCGCCTCCCATTATATGTCCTGGGCAGCCATTCTGGGAATCTCGAGATGGGTTTTGGAAACAATTCCACTAGGCTACTCGCTACAGTTTGCTTGCAGGCCGCCCCTCTTCAGAGGTGTTGGTCAAACTTCTGTCCCAGACAACAAAGCTATTGTTCTCCAGCAGGAGGTACAAGCACTGCTTACAAAAGGCGCTGTGGAAATAGTGCCCCCAGCAAACAGCGAGTCAGGCTTTTTCAGCCACTATTTCCTCATCCCAAAGAGAGACGTATGCTCAGACCCATTCTAGATCTCAGACATCTGAACAGCTCACTGAACATCAGGTCATTGATGACGAGTAAAGATGATTCTGACGCATATTTCCCCCAAGGATTGGTTTTTGACTGTGGAATTGAAAGATGCTTACTTTCACATCCACATAGCCCCCCGTCACAGACCGTTCTTGAGATTCGCGTTTGCGGGAGTGGCCTTCCGTTTGAACTGTCCCTGGCCCCACGCACTTTTACAAAGTGCATAGACGCATCTCTGTACCCTCTCAGGCAGATGGGAATCCACGTATTGAACTACCTCGATGAACAGGAACTGAACGCTCACAAAGAGCTGCTGCTCATTCACTTAGAGTGCCTCAGGTTGGTCATCAACCCACGCAAGAGCCAGTTGTTGCCCAGATGCTGAATTGTCTTTCTAGGGTCCCTGATAATTCAGCAATTGACGGTTTCCCTCACACCGGGGATGACACGCCCCCTGAGGGTTTTTAGTTTCTCTGTAACTCCACTGGGCAATGCTCTACATGTGGCCCCTCCAATTTTGGCTAAAAGCCCAAGTCCCGCCATACGCTTGGCAAAGATTGAAAGGTTGAAAAGATTTCCGGTCAGGGTAGACCACCGCTGTATCGAAGCTGTGGCCCCCTGGAGGACCACTTGTCTGTTTCTGACAGTAGTGAGGATGGGCGTTGCCTCCAGAAGGAAAGTGATCATGACAGACGTGTCCAACTCCAGCAGGGGTTCGCTGTTGGAGGGCAATCTGGCATTCAGATCCTGGACAGCTCAGTAGCGATGCCTACATCCCAACTGCCTGGAAATGTTGGCAGTCTCCTTAGCCCTGTTTTCTTTCTTTCCAGCTATTAAAGTCCACCATGTCCTGGTCCATTCAGACAGCATGACAGTGTTGTCTTATATTAATCACCAATGCAGCCTCAGGTCTTACGCCTTGTACAGAATGGTTTGTCACCTCCTTCTCTGGGCACAGAAAGAACTCCTTTTGCTAAGGGCGGTTTATCTGCCAGGTAAGATGAACCTGAGGCTGGACATGCTGTCCGGAGGCAAGGTAGTCCCAGGTGTTTGGGCACTGCATCCTCAGACTGTACAGCGAATTTTGATTTGGCATCCCCACCCAGAGTTGTGGAGCCTTCAAGTCTGGTGCCTCGATGGGAGGCCGATTGTCTCCTAGTGAGAGTATGCAACACCATTCTTGAGGAAAATGGACCCATCTTCATGTGACGTGTCCTGTTTGCTGTATTTTCTGCAAGAGCTGCTGGATAAGGGGTGCGCCCCATCCACGCTCAAAGTATATGTGGCAGCCATCGCGGCAATTCATCATCTAGAGGCTGGCCATTTAATAGGCAGAAACGACTTGGTCGTTAAATTTCTGAAGGGCATGAGGAAACTGAATCCTCCTTGCCCTCGGACTGTGCCATGTTGGGACTTATCCATGGTCCTATGGGCCCTAAAAATGCCTGCATTTGAGCAGTTCAGTTCGGCTGACTTGTGGCTCTTATTGCTTAAATTGGCCCTTCTCCTTGCTTTGGAGTCAGTTAAGCATAGTGTTTTGAGTTGGGGCTCAATGACTGCAGGTCATATTGAAACCGAGACACGGCTATGTTCCTAAAGTGTTCTTTACCCCCTTTAGAGCACAAGTAATATTGCTATTGGTGCTCCCCGCTCCAGATTGCCAGCAGGGACTGAACGAGCCCTGTTAGGGCTATGAGAGTCTATGTGGAATGTTCTAAACTGTTGTTTACTTCGAAGGCCGCCAGAAGGGTCTGCTGGTTACTAACCAAAGACTGTCTTGCTGGATTGTCGATGCAATAGCTCTGGCTTACGCATCAGAAGGATTGGAATTCCCTATTGGTGTGAGAGCCCAATCCACAACAATTTGTTGCTGCCTATTGCTATACAAAAAAAAGATGTTATTTCCAGCTGTTTATAACCCCCCCCCCTCCCCTCCCCCTTCCCCCCAAACATTATTAAATATGTCATCTTTATGTTCCTGTGGCTCAAGTGGTAGAGCATTCCATTAGCAGTGCAAGGTTATGGGATTGATTCCCAGGGAACACATGTTAGGTAAAAAATGTTAGCCTGAATGTAGTGTAAGTTTCTTTGGATAAAAGCATCTGTTAAATGCATACATTTCATTTAAATATTTCACATAAAATTCTTACGTGGTTTCAATTAATTCAGTTAGATAAATAAGTAACTGTTGAGTTGTTATTATTCAAATGCTTGAATGCACTGTAAGTCGCTTTGGAAAAAAACGTCTGCTAAATGCATAGATTTAATTTAATTTAATTTAATTTAATTTAAATAAAAGCAGGATCAACAAACTCCTTTTTTCCACTGCAGAAAACACAAAACCTGCATCTGAAGTTGCATTAGATCAGCTGTTCTCAATTCCAGTCTTCGCGTCCCACTGCTCTGCACATTTTGTAGGCTATGTTTCTCTTAGCGCTTCAGACGTTTGTTCTATTCGAACGTAAAGTGCCCTGCGAAGTGGACATCACAGGATATTCCACCATGATTCCAGTTCGAAGTGAACATATATGTTCCAATCAAAGTGCATTGAAGTGTGCGAGATGTGAATTTAAATTGTATTGATTTACAGAGGTATTTGATGTCACAGTTGTCCGTGTGTAAAGACGCTGCGTAGCACAAATCAGTGAATGAAGGTTCCGACGTTAGGTAAACTTCAACAGATTTCCCCTGCTCAGGGAGTAGGGAGCAATGAACAATGAGAACACAGTTCATGCACGGAGCTCACTTCTAACGAACTGATTATCCGAATCAGGTGTGTTAACAAAGAGAGATGTGCAATGTATGCAGAGCAGTGGGGCGTGAGGACTGGAATTGAGAACCGCTCGCTGCATTAGTTGTATTTACACAGACTGTTCGATGAAGCTAAGGTGCCATAAATGCATTTTCAAATGCACAAATAATTGTAAACGTTTCATGTTTTAAATATTTTTGAAACATACAATGATGTATGATGAAATGAGTATTTCAATGAGTGAATCATTTAGTGCAGTGGTTCCCAACCACCTTCCTGGAGGCCCCCAATACTGCATGTTTTCCATGTCATCTTAATTAAACACACCTGATCCAGATCATCAGCTCATTAGTAGATACTCCAAGACCTGAATTGGGTGTGTCAGACAAAGAAGAGATGCAAAATGTGCAAGTGTTGGGGGGCCTCCAGGAACGTGGTTGGGAACCACTGATTTAGTCATTCATTCAGCCGATGTTTACAAATAGAAGGACCTATGATACATTCAGTAATGAATCCAAGATGTGTTCCAGGGAGACAGTTTTGCTGTGACTTTGATTTGAACTATTTTTGTCAACAAAAACAGTAAATGTTGTGTCTGAAATGTAAATTACTTACTTTTAACTTCTTATTAATTAACTACTATTGTATAAAACATTGTCACGATTGTATTTGTGTTAATGTTTGAGAAAACATTTTGGGTGTGTGTAATGTTGCACTTATATAATTTATTATTAGCATATTTTATATTTCTTTAACTTTCTGTAAGTTACTTTGTCTGTGCTGTGGCGATTATTTGTTTTGATTTCTCTATGAGTCTCACTCAGATAGGCTGCACAAGCCTCATCTGGCAAGAGATGAACACATTATCAGTCAACATTTAAACTGAATGCAATAAAATCTGAATCAAAAGCATTAAGACAAGTGTCAAGGCCTGGTTTCCACAAATTGTGAACTTTGTGTCTTCTTCACTCACAGTAAAGAACTGTGCGGACCTGTTGGAATCAGGCCGATTAAACTGAAAATTGGCTAATTCTGGTCCATGGCCGGTCGATCGGTGTATATCTACATTTCAGGGGTGCCCAAAATTAAGAAAAAAAAAGTTTATGGGTTGAATTTTAGGAAAAAAAAAGTGACAGATTCAACCTGGTTTCAGTGCCCGGCCAGTGCTCTAGTTCAGCATGTTTGCATGAACACCGGCAAGCTGCTAACTCACAAATAACAGCTTATTAAAATAACCAGTTTTCCCTGTTTGCATCCACATCAGCAACAACACAAGTAAACAGCGCTTACATGACTTTATTAATAAATCATGTTATTTCCCTGTAGTGATGTCAAAGCATAATAATTTTCTTAATCTGATTGTGAGTATTCCAGATTTAATCAATGATACCATGCCTATTTTTCGTCCCTGGAGTCAAAGTGACATAGAACCATAAAACACAAATACATTTTATATTTCTTTTGAGATGGTCACATATATGCCCTTATGAAAATTAACCATGGTTTTACTACAAATAAAACCAAAAAACCATGGTTACTATAGTTAAACCATGGTAACCACAAATTAACCATGGTTTTGCTAAATTAACCATAGTTTAACCATGGTATTTGTAGTAAATCTGTGGTTATACAAATGGTAGTCAACACGCCAAAAAACCATAGTTTTACTATAATAAAACCATGGTTATTTTTCGTAAGGGTGTACAGATTGCACATCTGTGAAAACAACAATAGCACTCATTATGTCTGTTATTAAAGGACAGGTAGTTCTTTTTTTTCCAGTTTTTTTGGAGCAATTTTTTTTCTTCTGGTTCTAAAGACTAAACTGAACCTATGTCTTGAAATCTGGCGCATCTGGTGCACCTCGTCAGTAAAGCCGGTTATCTAATCAGCGGTACATTCAATCAGGTGCGCGATTTCACATAGAGCAGCTGTTATTACACAGAGACGTTGTTTACGGACAAGCTGCGCAAATCCAAGCTGATAATAAACACATGGATTTGCGCAGCTTGTCAGTTAACAATGGCTCCGTGTAGTGAAAGCTGCTCTATGTGAAATCATGCACCTGATGTGAGGCAATTTTGATGCAGAGTGATGATGGCTACATGTCTTTCTTTGGAGGTAACCATTACTAACAAGAACACAATGATTGGAAGTGCTTCTTGCCTCCTTTTATAGCAATCAGTTAGCTCAGTCTGCTTTTGTCCATGACTGTACACTCCCACTTTTCCAGTTTTACACACCCATTTCTGGAGTCTTTTTTAGATCTAAAGCCTGAGACACACTGCACGATTTTCTGCTGTCCCAGATGAAAGATTGTCATCGTGAAACAATCATGGGGATTGTGGTGATCGTGGCTCCTAATAAGAGAGTAAGAGTAAGTGAGGTTCAAAGATGGCTGTTGTCACGGTCTTGTGACCAAAGATAGCCTATGATGAGCATCGCACAGTTTGTTTGCTGTTACGATCAACGTTTACTGACCAACCAATCAATAAAAATGAACAAAACATTAAAAAACATAAAACTGCTTACCTCAAGCTCTTGTTCCTTCCTTTTTCGCCGCTTCCACTTTTTTCAGCACACATAAAAAATACAGCTGCTGAAGTATGATTTATCATGCTCATTTTGTTTACCACTAGCACATGCTGATGACGTTTTATTCTTCTAAAGAAATGTATTTTGTAGCCTACGAGTCAATAGGTACCATCATCGTATAGTCTACACACATGCCATAGCCAAGTTTATGGCTATGGCCAATGTTTCCACTGCCAATAGTACGCTTACTTTGTAAGCATGGTGTATGCCAGAAAGTTGCAATCGATGTCACTTGATAGGCCTGGTGTACACCGTGAGTAGGCTGAAAGTAGCGGTCACTCTCGCGCAAAGAAGAAATCCGTAAACAACAATGTAAGACATACAGCAGATCCTGTTCTTGCTTCTTGGCATGTGGCTGTTTGTGATAAAAAGACGACAAGTTTTGTATGAGCAAAAGTTGCAGGCTGCAAAGAGAAACACAGCTGAAAAATACAGGACAACTGGGGTAATGTTAAGCAGCTGGGAAAGACGGACAACCAATCAAGTAATGACAAGTCAAGAAAAAAATGATGGCACAGGAGGGTAAGCTTACAAAAGCTAATGTTTTTACGTTGTGTGTTAAAATTTATTTTGTCTCATGTACTAACTTGCATGCGTATCTTAGTATACATTTTACAAATACAGTGTATATATAAAAGTACTATGAAAGTTGTACATATCGCAATATGCATATCGCCACAGCTTGCAATATTTGGGGCCATGAACAATAGACAAAAGAGAATAATCACTCACTGCTCTTTCCTGAATAACTTTTGTAACTTAAATAAGAATCAGTGCATATTTAATTTATAGCATGAAGACTAATCAGTGTTTTCTTTTCTTTCTTTTTTTTATTCAGTTCCCAAACCAATGTTAAAAATGACATTTTTATGTAATGCTAGAGTAAAACACTACAGTTCACTTTCAGAAGTTTCTGTAGGGGTGCTTTCTTTTCACAAAAAGTGAAAGGAACTCTTACTGAAAATTAATCAAACTAATCAAGCTCAAAATGGAATATTCAAATTTTTTGAGATACTGAATTTTTCATAACCATCAGAATAAAAAAAAAGTTTGTTTAAGTTTGTGTGCAATGAATCTAGACTATAAGAAAGTTTACTTTTTTTAATGAAATGACAAAAAATAAAGACCTTTTCAATGATATTCAATTTTTTTTAGATGAGTTTACCCATCTTACACCAGGACCATCGGTGGGATTAATACTGTCTATTATATGCTCCTAATTTGTTCCTAAAACCATTACCTGACAATGGATGGGCTGACAGTGGAATAACTGAACTACAACAAAAAAGTGTGCAGGGCACAGGTGGTGGTAGAAAATGCTTTTGGAAGACTCAAAGGGAGGTGGCAGTGCCTTTATAAGGAGGAATGATGGCAACATTGAACTGGTGAAATCCATGGTGTTGACTTGTTGTGCTCTGCACAATCGTTGTCAAAGTAATGGAGAAGATTACCCACACTAATGGGATACACCTGTTGCAGCAGTGCTAATTGTGCCACTGGCACAGTGTGCTGAGGAGGAGGGCAGGGATGTATGTGGGGGTCTGCTGCAGTATTTGAACAGTTAATCATTTTGTCTTTGCAGTTGTAACAAAGTCACACCTGTGTAAATGCTATGTTTTGTATACCTGTTTTTTTTTTTACTTGATATTGTAATGGACAAATAAATCATTATTACTTTTACCCTGACTTCATACTCTCTGCAGTTCAATGTAGGAAGAAATTAATTGATATTTTGCTTGCATTAGCTTACTTTACAAATCATCTTTAAGCACAGTTTAAAATTAAAATATTTGACAAGATCAGCTATTGTAAATGTAAAGTAGCATTAACAACTATTGTTAAATTAAATTGTTTTAAATGTAATGTTGCATTTAATAAGTGAAATTGTGTAAACTGAGTACATTTTAGTTATTGTTTTTAGTTAAAATGTTTAAATGCAAGTTAAATTGCTAACTATACTTTAGGTGAATGACATCAGTTTCTAGAATTGGTACAGGAGGAAGCCTTTGAGAAGGCCATTGAACACATGACATGCCCTGATTAATGTAAACACAACTTTATTATAAAAAAATAAATGCTTCAGTACAATGTGCAGTGCAACAACAAAACAGTTTTGTGCAATCAAAAGCGAAAAAGTGTCAAGTGTCAAACAAGTTTAAAGTCCTGTATAGTGCACAAATCATTAGTGGCTGGATGGTGGCACAGGGACACAGCGACTACTCAACACCTGCACCAGCTGACTGAGTGTGCTGAGGAAGGCCTGATTGAAGATTGCAGTCTGCTCGACGTGTTGTCAAGTGATTTCAGCCTCATGCCACCTTGCGTCACGGGGATCATTTCAAAGCACTGGTCACAGTGGTCCTCCAACCACTTTTGCTGCCTCTCATCAGCTGCCTGTATCTCTGTCAGGGCTGCAACAACATCCTGCTGCCCCATTTTCCTCTTGCCTAGAAGGCAAAAAAGACAGAATTGTTGGCTGCTTAGCAAAGTCTTTTTACCTTTGTAACTGGAGTAAGTCATGCAGATGTATAAGGGAAAGACAACTAGTACAATGCTTCAATGTCCAGAATGCACTGTATTAATAAACAAACATAAAAGTGTACAGTGCAGAACATACAACTTAGTAAAACTCAGTGGGTAGATAATTACATTGGTGGACAGTAACTATTTCCTACTTCAATACTGTACTTAATTTTTCAAGTATATGTACTTTATGATAGTCTTTTTTTATTTTGAGAAACCTAATTCCCTACATTGTAAAGCATAATATTGCACTCTTTACTCCACTACACTGCAGTAAAATGCTTAGCTGTGTAGGCCCATAGAATTTGGACTGAATTTGGAATGTCTCTCTCTCTCTCTCTCTCTCTCTCTCTCTCTCTGTATGATATCTTATAACTTCAGACTGAGCTCTCACATTAGCCCTATCATTAGACCCATCTTTCCTTAGCCATTTGGTATTATCCACAATAGCCATTTGAGCAGTAGTATTGAAATATTAAATAGCATAAACATTTATAAATTGAGGTTCATTGGCCATTGCTATTTTACTATGTTCATTGAGCTAAATGTCCTATGTACACAGCAGCAGTTCTGCTAGCTTGCAAATAATTGGGTGCTACCAGACGCGAACCAATGAAGTCGGGGCCCCAGGCAAAATTAAAAGATGAGGCCCTTCTTAATTATTATTTTGTTAACATATATTTATTATATATATATAACTGTCATTAGGTCCGTCAGACTTAAGAATTTTTAGCGGTAATGTGACCAAAAATATTTATAAAACATTTTAAAACTTTTTAAGGCCTTTTATTAGGAAAACGATAAGACTTTTTGAAGTCTGCATTGAACGGAAGTTGAGATTGTCTTTTGTTCCTTGTAACGTATATCAGAGTAAAATGGCTTCTGAAACTGGGAAAAAAAATGTAGGGCAGGGCTTGATTTCGTCCTTCTGTAATTGATTGGATCGTTGGAAGATGGGTGTTGCTAACAAAATGGATGCAGATTTGAATGCCTCGCACACAGACACAAATTTGCCGTTATTCCTCCTTCTTCAAAGTGCAAGAATTCAAGCCAGCGGGAACGCAGACTGGGTTGTTTGGGAAAAGGGAAAAGGAGTTGAAGAGGAGCACAACCAAAAATGCACTGAACCACTATACTGCCCTCGCGCCAATCGATTGAACGAATGATTCAGTGACAAATACAGTGACTTTATTAGAGACCATTAATAAACATGATCATTTTTTTCTTATTAAATCAATCTTTTCATGTCATTTTTTTTAATAACAAAAGGGGTCATTAATGATGCTTACATTATAATATGTGCAAATTCACATACAAGGGATGCACAAGCCACTAGTTCAACTAGTTGCATGCACACCAGTAAGCTGAAAACTCACAAATATCAGCTTATTAAAATAACCAGTTTTCCCTGTTTGCATCCACAACAGTAACCTGAAAAACAAGTAAACAGCACTTACATGACTTTATTAATAAATCATGTTATTTCCCTTTAGTGATGTCAAAGCATAATAATTTTCTTAATCTGACTGCGAGTATTCCAGATTTAAGCAATGATACCATTCCTATTTTCCGTCCCTGGAGTCAAAGTGACCTGGAACCATAAAACACAAATAAAAAAAATAAAAAAATGTTGTTTCCCTGTTTACATGCAAATCAGTAATCTGACAACGCAAGTAAGCAACGCTTGCATGACTTTATTAATAAATCAGGTTATCTCCCTGTAGTGACATCAAAACATAATAATTTGCTTATGAGGACAAAATACCTCCAAGGCACTCACATGGTAGGATAAAAAGCCATTAATAAACTTGGCTAAATCATTACAACTTGTTAAAAGTAGATCTACACAATCAAAGACAGCTGGGTGTGTCACTATATGGGTGTGGCTAAGACTAGCCTCTTGTTACAAAAAATAATAATTAAAGGGGAGGGCGAAATACATACAGTCGGCATCTAGTCATAGTTGGGGGCGTGGTGAGGGAGGAGTCGGTGTGGGGTAAAACACAGCAAACATCGCGTGTATTTGAATGACAAAAATGCACATATTGAGCACTCATTCCCAGAGATGCGTAGAACAATTGTAGTCTCTTTTAACTTTAATATTCATATACACTAGTCCATATCGATATTTGATTCATTTTACAGCACTATTGTAGATGTATTCATTCAAAAATAGCCAAATTCCGTGACGTTCTGCTTTATATAGCCAGTTCCATTTGTGACTGGATTCCGCGATTCAATCGCATTCGCAAACACAGACGGGGGGGAATTTATATATGAAAGTGTAAAAGTTCAGACACAAAACCTAGTTGTTACGTATCCTCACGCTTTTTTAAGTGGGTATACGGAAATCCTTGGCCTTTTCTAGTGGGTATACAGCGTATCACGTAGACTACACCACTTAGCAGAAGCGTTTTCATGCGAGTTTAGGTTCGACAGTAGGCTAACGTTACATAGTTTTGCTTCAGGTAGAATGAGTGACGTTTCACAACCGAATTTCGGGAGGAGCGTGCACGGATAATTAACACGGCCAGTTCATCATCATCAGCAATTACACTGTTTACCAATCAGCTTGAGAAAACGCCTATAAATAATCAAGTACATCCTACCTTCGTTATCTCTCGACTTTCAGAATTCGGTTCGCGCAGTTTGCCATCTTATCACAGACCCAATTTTCCATCCAACGAAGAGATCTAACGTTACCGCGGCTTTTCTGGCCGCAACGCAGTTCGAGGCTGCCCCCACTAGCGGAGCAGACAATGTGTTGCAAATTAATATTTTCAGGTGAAGCTGCTTAAATGCAGGTTTTTTTGCTAAAGTTTGTTAAACGATGTTATGACGTAATTCTGTCCGATGTCGATGCTATTTTTAACCATGAAGCCAACAAGGCATTTTTTCAGAGCTGTCATCCACACTGAAATGTCTGAACCCATTAATGTTACACCTGCCTTGATGTGCATGTCCAAACCTCACTCAGATGATACAGACATAAGTTTCATTAAAATTTCCGGCAGGATCAATTTATTTATGGAAATTTCACCATTTACTGGCGCAATCACTCAGAATTGATCTAAAACGCAACTGCCCTCGTGTTTTCCGCAGGACAGCAATTGTGAGTAAATTCTCTGTTGTCTTTTAGGACTGTAATATGAAAAGCACGCAAAATAAATGTTTAGAAACCATGTGAAAGTGAATAGCACATAACTGCAAGTTAACGTTACTGCTATAAACATGTCTATTGGTAGAATGTGTTACAAGACTAAACATGCTTCGTTTTCAAAAGCCTCTGTTTCTACAGTCCATACTACAACGTGAAAACAGCATCTTCAAATTTATCCACTCTGGAGAGCGTTTAAAAAGGCTGGAAGGCCAAAACGAGAGGAAAAGATGTTTTGTTTTTTTTTCAACAGGAACATATTAATGTGGACAAGGCTCGAGGAATTGTCTAATGTTACTAACCCCTCTACTTTCCCGCAGCCAACATCTACAGCAGCCGAAGCAAGCATAAGCTGCTTTTACTTGCAACACTGGCCTGCACATCCCAGTATTTCCATCCTGTTACTTCTAACCCCCCTTTTTTCTTTTTGGTGTCCTCCAGCTCAAGTAGCAGACATTAGCATAAGGCTGCCTCTGCTAGCAGTGCAGGCTACACAGGTTCTGCAAGACATCACACACCCCAACCCCTTCGCATGGCCTACAGCTACAGCAGCTGAAGCAAACGTCAGGCTGCCTCCATTTGTAAACATGCCTACAACTCTTACGCTCCCTCATGCTATTAATAACCATTTTTCTGTTCAGCGGCCTCCAGCTCCCGTAGTAAACACTAGTGTAAGGCTGCCTCTGGTAGTAGTGCAGGTTGCACACAGGGTCTTCAGGATTCCCTTCCTGTGACCAACAACACGTGAAGCAAGTGCGAAGCTGCTTCCACTTGCAACCCAGACCCTTACTTTCTTCCTGCTACTTCTTACCTCCTTTTTCCTTTTCAGTGGCCTCCAGCTCCCGTAGTAGACGCTAACGTGAGCATGCCTCGAATAGCAGTGCAGACCCATCCACAACCCTTTTCCGACAACCCTCTCCCCTACTCATGGCCTGCAGCCCCACAGTCTAACCCCAGTGTGACATTGCCTCTCATATTGGCGCAGGCCCTATACCCGCCGTTCACCCTCTCTATCCCCCTCTTTTCATCCACTTCCGAAGCCGTCCCAAGCGTGAGCACGTCTCCGCAGGCGGCTCCAGCAGCTATCTTTCCTCCTCCTCTCTTGCTCCCCCTTCCTTCTTTATGTTCCGCCCTACCCATCCCTCCGAACACCCTTGGCTCAGGCCCTGTTGTCCGCCATTCCCCTCCTTTCCCCTCTCTCTTCCACTCCCAGAGCTGTCCCAAGTGTGAGCATTCCTCCGCTAATGGCGCAGGCCCCAATGCCCGCCATTTACCCTCTCTTTATTCCACTACCAGAACCGTCCCAAGCGTAAACACATCTCCGAAGGCGGCTCCAGCAGCTGTCTTTCCTCCTCCTCTCATGCTCCCCATTACTTCTCTGTTCCGCCATACCCTAATGACTCCATATAAAAGAAGATCACCGAACCCTCATCAGCCAACCCCCTTAACGCAAGTCCATCCCTTTTCACTCAAACTTGTGACCCACCATAGCTAACCCTCTTTAACATCCCCTTATCCATCCATAATAGCCCATCCTCACTCCAGCATCCCAGCAGTGCCCGCTCCCGCAGGATCCTTTTTCCATATTTCCTCAGTGCCGCAGCAGTTCTCGCTCCCGCTAGAGTTGGGCGATATGGTCATTTTTCAAATCGTCATATCGTCAGCCTGTAAGATGCCCCCGGGCTCGGGAGTCTTGCCAGGCTCGGAGCTCTCTCCCCGGACAGCACGCCAAATATGCATAACCTTTGTTAATTATAAGTAAATGCGAACTCGTGAAGTGACGTTTCACAAACGAATTTCGGGAGGAGCGTGCACGGATAATTAACACGGCCAGTTCATCATCATCAGCAATTACACGGTTTACCAATCAGCTCGAGAAAACGCCTATAAATAATCAAGTACATCCTACCTTCGTTATCTCTCGACTTTCAGAATCCCTCCGCCCCCCTGATCTCAAACCTTCAGCCAAGTTTCTACCCCAGGTCAGGTAGAAGAACTCAGGGGAGCACTTGGGCTAAGCCGGACTCCGAGCTCAGACCCCTCTCCCCGGATGGTGGGGGGGTGCCCCGGGCTCGGGAGTCTTGCCGGGCTTAGAGCTCTCTCTCTTGACAGCACGCCAAATACGCATAAACTTTGTTAATTATAAGTAAATGCGAACTCGTGAATAAGGCTAATTATATATGCATGCCACTTTCTGAAACAACCTTACACAGTTTTGATAGCGTTAATAATGAACACATTGTTAACGTAGCCTGCCTGTGATGAAATGCCGACTGCACACATACACATTAGTCTTGAGATTCCACAACTTCGCTTAATCATTCTCACAACTTATTGCTTGTAGCCATTTTGTCATCCTTTCCAGTTCTGTATGTTTATTAGGAAGGATGTAGAACTTCAATTCATAATTTGTTAGTTTATTGGAGGTACAGAAAACGACACAGCAACTCTTCGGCATGATTGTCCCGTGTATTTCAATTGGTGCCAAGGCAATGTTTTCCCCCACGGGCTAAATTCACATCACGTGACGGGGCATTCCCGGGGGCGTTCCCAGACCAACCGACTGTATCTATACTAAAGTCAGAAAAAAAATCTAAATAATTATGTGAATACAAATATAAGGGGGGTGGGGAGAAATAATTTAAAATAAAATAAAAAAAGTTATAACAGTGTAGATAAAAAATTGTGCAGCATCAATATTGCAAATTAAAAAAAAAAAAAAAAAAAAAATATTGGAGCTGTAGGAGCTGTCTCTGTATATTTCCACCTCTTATCGAACATGGGATAGATTCAATTCCAATCACTTTAAGAGAACTCTCATAGACACTACCCACCTCATTATAATGCCTCGCCATAGGGTACAACATATTTTTCACACAAATAGCATATTTGTGTTCAGCCACTTTTAAATGCAATTTTCTCTTTGTTTGACCTACATAGAAATATCCACACTCACATTCTAGCCTATAGACTACATGCGAGGAATTGCAATTAATAAAATACTTGATTGAGTAAACTTTCCCAGAAGAAACATCAGTAAAACTATTAGTCCTCACCATATTATCAAAATGTTTACACCGCCCACATCTAAAATTCCCTACTAGAGATCCAAGCCACGTTATCTTCACAGGGGCAGGAAGATAGCTGCAAGCTACCTTATTTTGTATAGTTGGTGAACGTCTATAACTAACCATAGGTTTTTCTTGAAAAAGGGTGCTGCCACTTTCGATAATTTTCCAATTGGAATTTATTATACACTTAATTGGTGGTGCATCGCGGCTGTATGTTGTTGAAAAGAACACCTGATTATAATCAGAGCATTGTTGCATTTTTTTTCTTACACAATAATTGTTTCCTAGATATTGATTTAACTTTCTCTGTGGCCCTCCTCTGTCAGAATCTACTGGTCATGTCCTGTAATTGAGTTTCATAATCGTCTTCTCAATCACAAAAACGTTTCAATCTTTGAAACTGGTAATGAGGTATATTTTCAATCAGCCAGGGTGGGTGATAACTGTTAGCTCTAAGAATCCTGTTTTGATTAATTGGTTTCCTAAAGATTGAAGTATATAGCTCACCATTGGCCTCCTTAGTTATTTTCAGATCAAGAAAAATGATTTTAGATATTGAATATTCAAGGCTCAATTTAAAATGTATATTTGTGATATACTAGTGAAATTCTGATTCTGAACAAGACCAAATCATCAGGACATCATCAATGTATCTAACCCCACATTACAATTTTATTCAAAAAGGAAGTGTGAATCGAATAAATGTATCTTTCTTCCCATAGTCCTAAAATAGATTGGCATAGTTGGGAGCGAAACTAGCACCCATTGTTGATCTTTCATCTGTTTGTAGAAGACATCTTGAAATAAAAATACATTGTTATCAAAAGTCCACTCCATCAATTGCAAAATAAAATTAGTAGGTGGAACATTATCTGGAGACCTGCATTTTTTAAGTCATTGATCTTATTGCTCTTTCTTCGGGCTTAACGCTCTTTATTCAGGGCTGACAGAGCAGCAGAAACCTCTGGTAAAAACAAGGTTGGTTGAGTATGCATTTATGTAAAAAAAAAAAATCATAGTGTACAGACTCTGTCATTGTTGATACCTACTGCTCTGCTGATCTGGAGTTCCTGATTATCAAATGCAGGCCATTCTACCTACCACGTGAGTTTACTTGCATTGTTGCTGCTGCAGTTTATGTACCAGTGGATGCTAATGCTAACGTAGCTATGAAAGAACTTTGGGCTGCTATTAGCAAATTACAAAGCATGGATCCGGATGGGGCCTTTATTGTTGCTGGGGACTTTAATCTCTGCCCTTTAAGATCCGTTCTCCCTAAATTTCATCAAAATGTCTCCTGCACTACAAGGGGACATAAATTATTGGACCACGTACATACTATTGTGACTGATGCCTAAAAAGTAGCACCCTTCCCCCACCTTGGTCAGTCTGACCGCCTCTCTTTGTTCCTGCTCGCCAAGTATACCCTGGTCATCAAATGTGTTAAACCTACAAAAAGAACTGTTAAAATCTGGCTGTAAGGTGCTGACTCCACTCTTCAACATCAATTCCAGCACACAGACTCTCAGATCAACATTGACAATTACACCAACTCTGTCCTGGAGCACATCAACAGGTGTGTGGGAAGAGTGACCACACACAAAAAAAAAAATTCCCCAATCAGAAGCCCTGGATGAACAGAGAGGTTCGCCTCCTGCTCAAAGCAAGAGATGCAGCCTTCAGGTCTGGAAAACGGGAGGCTTACAGCTCAGCCAGAGCCAACCAGAGGAATTGTATCTGCCAGGCCAAACTCACACACAAAAAGAGGATTGAAGAACACTTAAATTCTTAAGACCCCCGGCATATGTGGCAAGGCATACAAACTATCACAGACTACAAACCACCTAACACTGTGCCCCCCTCCAGCTCTGCCTCCATCCCTGATGAGCTCAATCACTTTTATGCTCATTTTGATCAAAATAAAAAGGAGATCTTCCTCAAAGCTGAGCATCAACCCAATGATCTACCTCTCACACTGTCCACCTCAGATGTTTACTCCTCTCTGCATAAGGTGAATCTGTCTTCATGGACATTTTCAACTTGTTCCTGGCCCAGATAACTGTCCCCACTTGTTTCAAAATCTCCACCATCATGCCAGTTCCGAAGCAATCCATTGCCTTGGCCCTTAACGACTTCTGTCCTCTCACACTCACCCCATCATTTCCAAGTGCTTAGAGAGGCTGGTTGCATCCCATTTAAAGTCCCGTCTCCCTGCTACACTAGACCCACTCCAATTTGCCTATCGCCGCAATAGGTCAACAGAGGACCTCACATCTTTACAGCACTTTACTCTGCCCTCACCCACCTGGACAATAAAAATACACATGTGAGAATGCTGTTCATTTATTTTAATTCTGCATTTAATACTGTAATCCCCTCCAAGCTGATCTCAGATGTCAGCCAGCTTGGAATCAGCACACCCATCTGCAACTGGATTCAAAATTTTCTCATTCTGTTATGCACACACACACCCATCTACATCGATGGAGCTGTAGTGGAGCGTATGTCGAGTTTCAAGTTCCTTGGCATCCTCATCTCTGATGACCTCACCTGGTCCCTAAACACTTCCACCCTGGTCAAAAAGGCACAGCAGTGCCTTTACTTCTTATGGAGTCCCAGGATCCTTGTGGAATTCTACCACTGTTCCATTGAGAGCATACTTACAAACTGCATCTCAGTGTGGTTAAGCAATTGCTCCGCATCTGACCACAAAGCATTCCAGTGGGTAGTGAAAACTGCTCAACGGATCATCGGCACTCAGTTAATGACTATTGAGAACGTCTCGGTTACGTCTGTAACCTCGGTTCCCCGAGAAGGGAACGAGACGATGCGTCGATAACGCCTTGGCAAGAATTAAAGAATTTCGGTTCCTTGCCGCTGTTGCCTCTGGTTTGCTTAGTTGGGGTCACTTCATCTACAGCGATATCATTGACTTGATTGCAAATAAATGCACAGACACTATTTAACTGAACAGAGATGACATCACTGAATTCAATGATGAACTACCTTTAACTATCATTTTGCATTATAGATACACTGTTTTCCTGATGAATGTTGTTCAGTTGCTTTGACGCAATGTATTTGGTTTAAAGCGCTATATAAATAAAGGTGACTTGACTTGACTACGGTCTACTGTCCATGTCCAGAAAGGTAAGTGTAACGATATCAACTCTAATAATCATCGGGAAGAAGGAGGCGGGAACCGGCGGACAATCAAACAACATTTTAATAAAGCAAAATAAACATAAAACAGCGCACCAGCCCCTCACGGACGACTGGTGCGCGCAAATAAAACCCAAAACACAACTAAAAGCCCAGGCCTGGTCCTCTCTCGTCCTTCACTGTCGTCGCTCCAGTTTTATATCCTTCCATCTCCTCCGTGGGCCTCGAGACCGGTGGGTCGAACAGGTGTAGCTCATCTCCAATCACTCCACCGGCCTCGCTCCCATGTCCCTCGGCCCCGCCCCACTCGTCACATACCCCCATCGCCCCTCGCAGGCCGGGGGGTACTCCCAAGAGTGCGCTCTACTCCCCCCCCCCCTCCCTCCGGGGGGGACCGCTCACGGGGACCTGCGGGAACCTGGGGGTAGGACAGGCGAGGCGAGAGAAAAGGAGATGGAAGGAGGAGCGACAGAGACGAGAGAGGGGAGAGAGGAGAAAAAAAAAAATAATAATTCCGGTTCCCAAACGCACTGCTGCTCGGCCCTCCACCAGCTGGGTGATCTCCTCCGCGGTGCCTGGCGGTGGCACTGGATGGCACTCGGCGTACGGCACGACACTCCTCCGCCGCCCAGTGGACGGCAACGGCTCCTCCGGTTTTGGGCAGCCAGCAGGAGTCCCCCGTTCCCTGCTCCTCCCCGTTCCGGCGGATGGCAGCAGGCTCCGGCCATCTGGCGAACGGCGCCGACTCCTCCGCTCCCTCACGGACGGCAGCCGTCTCTCCACATCGTGGGCGGCCGGTAGCGAGCTCGCCCGTCCCCGGCAACTCGCTCCAGCCCACCGCCTCGAGCGTCCATGGCGGCACACTCCTCGCCTGCTCGTTGGCACCGCGGATTCACCACAGCGGCGAGGGATCTTCAGCAGCGCGTCCCTCCTTCTCCCGGGCTTCGGCACCACTGTAACGATATAAACCTTCATATTCATCCGGAAGAAGGAGGCGGGAACCGGCGGACAATCAAAAACATTTTAATAACAAAATAAACATAAAACAGCGCACCAGCCCCTCACGGACGACTGGTGCGTGCAAATAAAACCCAAAACTAAAAGCCCAGGCCTGGTCCTCTCTCATCCTTCACTGTCGTCGCTCCAGTTTTATATCCTTCCATCTCCTCCGTGGGCCTCGAGACCGGTGGGTCGAACAGGTGTAGCTCATCTCCAATCACTCCACCGGCCTCGCTCCCATGTCCCTCGGCCCCGCCCCACTCGTCACAGTAAGAAAAACATCATCAAAGTAGTCCATAGCCCCTTTCACACTGCCATTCCGGCAAATACACGGGTAAAGTTTACCGGCAATTGTTCCCGGGTCGCTAGATTTTGCACTTTCACACTGCCAGTGATTATCCGGGATATGTGCGTGCTTTCACACACAACCCGTAAAGATCCCGTAACGACACGTGACATCAGGGCGTGACGTGTAATGTACGAGTTGAAAACGTTAGGCACGTTATACTTTCACTGAAGCAAGCAAATGATCTCGGCGTCAGCGCGGAAAGTGAGGAACTAACTGATCTCTGCTTCATTACAGTTTGCACATATTTTTTTGTCGCGAACGTTGATCTTCCTTCAAAACAGCTGGTAAAAGAGTCGCGCGATAACGCATTAGACACGGCATTAGATCTGGCTTTTGTTCACACAGCGCTCGTCCCGGGTTGATCCCGGCAATGTTACTAGGTCCCCGACCTGGGTTCAATGCCGGAATCAATCCTGGGACGTGGTTGCTTTCACACAGAAGGCGACCGGGCAATGTTCCGGCAATATGCCGGGTCCAACGTGCAGTGTGAAAGGGGCTCATGTGACATCAGAGGGTCAGTTAGAATTTTTTGAAGCACTGAAAATACATGGTGGTCCAAAAATAGCAAAAATTACGACTTTATTCAGCATTGTCTTCTCTTCCATGTCTGTTGTGAGAGAGTTCATCACACAAAACAAAGCAGTTCAGTCAGTGTACTGTTTGAGTAAATGAATTACTCCGGGATATTGGTTTGTTTGAACTCGGAGGGAGTGTCAGCCACATTAAAAAAGTTAACAGCTTAAGTCATTTGTGGATTAATGCGTATTGGAGATGTGAACCGTTTAAAATGATTCAGTTCAATTTGGTGAACTGGTTCAAAAAGATCCGGTTACATCGAATGATTCGTTCGTTTGTTCAAACAGGATATCACAAACTGCTTTGTTTTGAACACTCTCACAACAGACACAGAAGAGACGACAATGCTGAATAAAGTCGTAGTTTTTACTATTTTTGGACCAAAATGTATTTTCGATGCTTCAAAAAATTCTAACTGACCCTCTGATGTCACATGGACTACTTTGATGATGTTTTTCTTACCTTTCTGGTCATGGAGAGTAGACCATACACACAGTTTCAATGGAAGGACTGAGAGCTCTCGGAATAAATCTAAAATATCTTAAACTGTGTTCCAAAGATAAACAGAGGTCTCACTGGTTTGGAACGACATGAGGGTGAGTTATTAATTACATAATTTTGATTATTGGGTGAACTAACCCTTTAATACTGTATATGGCAACTTTACTGTACATTCTGTAAATCATAGCTTCACTTAATCTGCATTTATATGTGTATAAAACACTATATTCTACACACTTCTGGTTGCTGGTTGCAGATGCTAACTATGTATCATTAGCTTTGTACTTGTACTCTGCATAATGACAATAAAGCTGAATCTAATCTAATCTAATCTAATCTATTGAGCACATGAGTACTATCTTGAATATAAGACGGTAGCCTGCATACATAGGGTTTTATGAAAATGTCAACATGTGATGCAGGTTCTGTCAATGATCCATTCCCACTAATAATGGGTCTACCTGGTGCAGTCTCTAAATTCTTGTGAATCTAAGGCAACATTTAAAACTATGAAGCATGAGGGTCTTTGCGAAGTAAGAAGTCATATTCGTACTTTCCACGTTATAATTTTTTTTCCGACTTTAGTATTTCTCCCTCCCCTTAATTTTTTATAATTTTAATATTAACCAGTTGTATTTGATTCATTATTTAACACTAGTTTAAAATTACCTATTTGAGCAATTGATGTGTGTCCTGGAAAAGGCTGTTTTGCTGAAATGTGTAGATCTACTTTTAACAAGTCGTAAATATTAAAGTGAAGTTTATTAAAGGCTTTTTATACTACCACACGTGAGTGAGTGCCTTGGAAGTATTGCGTCAACATAATTTGATGTTTGCCTCCATCACATCCAATAGTGGCTATATAAGGACACCCGTGTTGCACTGTGCTTCTGGTCTTATAATAAAAAAAAATAAAAAACATAATAATAACCTATGCACATATATACACTATAAATAGTTTACTATATGTCACACCCTTGGACTATTTTGTTGTGTTTTCATTCCCCATTTTCTCAGTCTGACTCGGTTTCCCTTTCATAGGTCACTTCGATGCTGCGTTGACGTCACCGTATGGGAACATCTTTTGGTGTAACGAATGTCTGAAGCCCTATACCATCCCCCCAATCCTATTGGCTAAATAGCGATTGGCACCGCCCAACGCATGCGTACGCATAGTATACTGAGTGCCGAGCACTATTTCGCTCAGATTTAATTTCCTTCAGGAAAGCAAATCATCTGTGCCCTAGGAAACCATCTCGCATTCTCTGCGGTTTTTCTTCGAGCAGTGTTAACTCCTCTTCGTGGACGCGATGAGTCAGCGCCATATAACAGGTTTATCACAGGGGGACACTCATGAGAGGTATGTTTAGCAGCCTCTCTGCATGTTCTCTCTGTCATAGTCTGCGACTAAAATTCTGACTCTGGAGTGTACATTCTCTAGGTCGCCCTCGTGTCTAACCACCGCCATGCACTTCTGCAGTTGACGAGGTGCCACATGAGGCAGTGGTTTGGACGATGTGTGCGGCTTGGACTATGAGTACAGTGATGTGCATCATCCCTCCAGCTCTGTCTCTCTGGGTTTTTTTTCAAGTTAAAATTGTTCTTATGACTGAATTTGTTCATTAATTGTTTTAAAATGCTGTAATATGAAACGTATGTATAAATGTTACTGCAGGTTTGAGGAAAAAACGAGTTTGTGAAGAAAACTGAGAGTTCTATCTGCAAGAGCAGATAGATCCAGCCCCAAAGCTCACTCCATTGCCAGCTCCTCGAAAGCGCCTAGCTGTGCCTGATCTTCCAGAGTGCACCTCGTTAGCACTTTGCTGACCTCCAGTTGCTGATCCACCATTGAGCCCAGGGAGGGCTCATGATCCCCTGTTGAGTCCAGGGAGGGCTCCAGGCCTCAAGTTCAGCCCCGTAAGTCCCTTCAAGGATTTCTTTTTGGGGGGTGGTGGGGGTAGTAATCAGAGGCGTATCTGCCATGGCCTCCCGAGTCTCCTGATTGAACGGGTACTGCTCTGCGTCCCGTGTCTGTCCTGAGGGGCCTCCAGTGCACCCACCCCGCCTCCCTTTTGGTATTGAGTATGTTGCAAGGGTGTGCCTTCCGGGAGGGGGGAGTAATGTCAGTCTCTGTTCCATGTTTTGTGAGTTTGGCTCCATGTGACCTAGTTTCTCCTTCAAGTTGATTTGTTAATTTGATTCCAGGTATTTCTCCTTAGTTCCTTCTTATCCTGTGTTTAAAAGCCCCAGTCCTTTCAATTAGTGTTTGTCGGTTCTACTTGATGTTGTCACTGTGTCTGGGTTGTGTTCCCTGGGTTTCCACTAGGTGTCCTCCGGTTCCCACGGTGTGTATCATATTATCACTTCCTGTCTCCTTATTTGGTCACCTTCCTCCTTGTTTAGTTAATTGATTGTTCCCCACCTGTCTCCAGTTTCCCCATTATCCTTTTGTGTATTTATACCCGGTCTGTCTGAGTCTGTGTTACGGAGTCCTTGTTTAATGTTGATGTTAATTCATGTCCGTCATCTTGCCTTGCCTTGCCTTGTCTTCTTGTTTAGTTTATGTTTGGATTGCTCTTCTGGTTTTCGACTCATGCCTGTACTGTTTATTCTCTGTGGATTAACCCCTAATAAATAACTTACCCGCACTTGGTTCTATCTTCTGGTTTCCTGTATCACCGATCGTGACAGAAGGACTCCGTCCAAGTATCTTCGGTTGATCGCCCTCCGCCAAGAGAGCAATGAAGAGGGGACCCTGGCTCAGGTGTTCTGGTCCCTGGCCGAGGGCATGGGTTACAACGATGCGGCCCTAAAGGACTATTTTAATGGCGGGCTGGATGATCCAGTGTCTCAGGAGGAGATGGCGCAGTTAGAGACACTGGAATTCTGGGAATTTGTGCGCTACCTGCAGCATCGGCTTTGGTGGGATGCCCCAGCCACTTCTGTCTCTTCCGGCGGGGTGGTCGTCAGCCCAGCACCACTGCCCAGGATGGCAACCAGCCAAGCGCCACAACCCAAGATGGCCGCCAGTCCAGCACCACTGCCCAAACTGGCTACCAGCCCAGCGCCACAGCACAAGATGGCCGTCTGTCCAGCGCCACAGCACAAGATGGCCGCTAACCCAGCGCCAATGCCCAAATTGGCCAATGTTCCAGCGCCACAGCCCAAGATGGCCGTCAGCCTAGCGCCACAGCACAAGATGGCCGCTAACCCAGTGCCAATGCCCAAATTGGCCACCGGTCCAGCGCAACAGCACAAGATGGCCGTCTGTCCAGCGCCACAGCACAAGATGGCCGTCTGTCCAGTGCCACAGCACAAGATGGCCGCTAACCCAGCGCCAATGCCCAAATTAACCAACGTTCCAGCGCCACAGCCCAAGATGGCCGCCAGCCCAACGCCAATGCCCAAATTGGCCACCGGTCCAGCGCCACAGTACAAGATGGCCGCCAGCCCAGCGCCAAGGCCAAATTGACCACCGGTTCAGCGCCACAGCCCAAGATGGCCGTCAGCCTCTGCCAGTAAGTTACTGGCAAACTGCTGCCAGTAATTTTCTTTTTGACTCAGAGTATTCCATATCAAGTCATTTTATTGTCATCTTGCTACATGTGTGGACATATAATGGAACTATATATTGTGTCTCACAGGACCATTGAGATAAACATAAATATAAACATACAAAATAGAAGTATGAAAAAAAATTATCTATACATAGTGAAACTCTGACAATACATATACTATAAATGGTTGACCATGCAGTATGTCACACCCTTAGACTATTTTGTTGTGTTTTCATTCCCCATGTGCTCACTGTGTTTGATTATGTTAATTGGTTCACCTTTGTCCTCATTAGTTGATCCTCCTCACCTGTCTGTCCCTCATTAGCATCCCTATTTTAGTTGTGGTTTTTTCACTGTTCGGTGTCTGTTCTACTATGTTCTTACATGTGTCTCCTGCCTGTTTTGTCCTGTGTTTACCCTTGTGTGGATTTAAGGACTGTTTGCCTTTATCTTTATCTTCTTTGTGTGTTTACCTCACCATAGCTGTGACACTATACATACACATACTGTAATCTGAGAGAGACTTACAGGGCAGTCTGTTGAGAGACTGTTGAGCAGTCTAGCAGAGCAAGCTTTGATATTTCAGTACCGTCTAACTGATGGCAGGAGCTTGAAGAGACTGTATACTGGTAGCTGGTAGCCTTGCTGGAGCATCATGCAAGGAAAATGTCCAGGATGGAGGGGAGAGTGGAACTAATGATCTTTTGCGACTGTGGTCACTTGTCATAAAGTTAATGATAACAAGGCCCACCCATTTAGATTAAAGATATGATTGGTCAGTTTTTCTGTCATTTGAAATTACGTTGCCATTGATTTACTATCGCTTGGCCCTCTGTAATTTCATAGATGGACCACCAATAACAGATCCGCAAATGCTAGGCAGAAACATTAATGGAGAAAATGGGCAGACTTTATTGGTGAATGTGATTTCATTTCATGGATGAACATCTTTATAACTTTTCAGAGTTAGGTTCTTCTACACCCTTGTTAATCAGCTATCATTTAATCATATATCATTTGGGTAGTGTTAGGGTTAGGTTTAGAGAAAGGGATTGGGTTAAATCTATATTTCTGGACTGTAATCTTGATCCAGGATTAACAAAAGATGTTGATCCAGGAACATGTCTTAGTTGGCAAAATCAGGGTGAACACTTACCCTACAACTACATGGAACAAAGGGAGGAACAAGTTGGACAAACACAGAAGTATATATTTGCATAGTAATTACAGAGAAAAATGTTGCAATAGTTTATTTAACATAATTTAATTGTTTGATGACCAAATTAAATACCTTTTTCTCTCTTTTTTCTTACAGTATACAGTATGGCCCAATCCCAATTCTACCCCTTAGCCCTTCCCCTTTCCCCTACCCCTCCGTTTCACGCGTTCACGTGAAGGGGTAGGGGTGTCTCGATTCTCTTTCGGTTGGAGGGGTAGGGGGAAGGGGAAGGGCCAGGATAGCCCTTCAAACGAAGATTTTTCGGGACCACACTTCAAACGAAGGGGTATGAATTATCTCGGCAACATGGCTGCTACAGCGAACAAAAAGACACATAAATGTAAGCTTTTTTGGCATAAATATAGATTTTAACGAAAAGTAATCATATGTTTTATGTTACATTCAATTGTGAGTTCATATTAACGGTCATGTTACTCAAAGAAATGTTTGCAAAAAATCGCTTATATTTGCTAACGTCATATCATTACAGATGTAGTGTATTTTCGTCTGCCATGGATCTGAGGAATCACACAGTCTCATGGTTTTGTTTCCAGAAGAAAGATTTTATTTTCAAGAGAAAATAAAACCAAGAAAGCTCTGCAGAACAGTCTGTCGAGTCTGTGTCTCTATTTTATACAGTGCTTCTGAAGGTGTGCCCATGTTCAATACATTTCATACATATGGTTCTGTTTATCAACTCTTTTACCTTATATGGCTGTCTCCAGCTTGATTATAGGATGTAGAATTTATTTGAAGTTAAACGAGGAGGCCTAATCATATATTTTCTTATGTCAAAACAGGACATGCAACTTTACTATATGCTGTATTTTGGTAATGTCTGCACCAAGGAGGTCTGATTATATATTTTGTCTAATGTCCAAATAGGGTGTGCAGCTGCACCATATACTATACCCCTGCACTCTCTGCACATTCCATTCTCAGGCATGTCTCTACATACAGTCAAAAGCATGATTATAACAGTAGAATAACTTGATACATAAATGGCTAGATTCACATTGATTATGCCTGATTAGTTTACATATTGACCAATAAAAATCTTCCACACAGACTGCATGATAGTGCCACAGCATATGTCTGATCAGGGCGACAACTGTCGTAGACTAATCCCCCCAATAATTAGAAATCGCTAAACCATTTTCTCAAATATTGCCTATTCGAGAGAGAGAGAGAGAGAGAGAGAGAGAGAGAGAGAGAGAGAGAAATGGAGGTTGCGTGTATTCACGTCTGTTCGTTTATCTTTTTAGAGTGAGTTTACTTAAAAACAGCGATTGTGTCCTCTCGTCGCTGGGAAATATAATGGAGCGATTCAGTATTTAAACTGTATTTAATAAAAGTAGTGGGGCAGCGTAGACAAGTTTATTTTCTCCTGGGTGTGTGAGCTGCGCGATTTCCGATATGTGTGTTTGTCAGTAAGCAGCTCAGTAATACAGAACGATAATTAAAGGCTCTAATGCACACCAGTATATGTGTGTATTGTAAGAGCTAGACGACGAACGCTGATGATTTGTGACGTTATGGTAGTGGTGTCCCAATCCTTAGGGGAATATCTTCTCCCCTACCCCTTGGCACTCTGTTTTAAGGGACAAGGGGAAGGGATAGGCGGAGGGGTAGGGGAAGGGGTATAAAATAGAATTGGGATTGGGCCTATATCCACTGAAAAACAATTGTTGTATCATGCTGTATTTTATTTTCTGCGAACAGCTGAAAAAAAAGTAAGTTTGTTTTAAGCTGCACTGAACCTTAATGGTATAAAATGCCATGCAAAATGAATATCAGAAGAAATTATTTGGTGATAGTGGTGTTGGGGAGTTGCTGATGAGATTAGATTGAGGAATACAATATGCTTTCATAAGGTAGTTACTACATGGTGAATTATTCATTAAGTCGTTTCCAGTTTTGTTGTTCAGTAATCTCCATCATGTATTTTCTTCTTTTTTTTTAATAATATTTAATCATTTAATAAAATATATCCCATCATTAAAAAACACCTATGCCTACAGTATAATACCAATGTTTTATTAAATGTATAATAATTGTATTACAACCCGAATTCCGGAAAAGTTGGGACGTTTTTTAAATTTTAATAAAATGAAAACTAAAGGAATTTCAAATCACATGAGCCAATATTTTATTCACAATAGAACATAGATAACGTAGCAAATGTTTAAACTGAGAAATTCTACACTTTTATCCACTTAATTAGCTCATTTAAAATTTAATGCCTGCTACAGGTCTCAAAAAAGTTGGCACGGGGGCAACAAATGGCTAAAAAAGCAAGCAGTTTTGAAAAGATTCAGCTGGGAGAACATCTAGTGATTAATTAAGTTAATTGATATCAGGTCTGTAACATGATTAGCTATAAAAGCTTTGTCTTAGAGAAGCAGAGTCTCTCAGAAGTAGAGATGGGCAGAGGCTCTCCAATCTGTGAAAGACTGCGTAAAAAAATTGTGGAAAACTTTAAAAACAATGTTCCTCAACATCAAATTGCAAAGGCTTTGCAAATCTCATCATCTACAGTGCATAACATCATCAAAAGATTCAGAGAAACTGGAGAAATCTCTGTGCGTAAGGGACAAGGCCGGAGACCTTTATTGGATGCCCGTGGTCTTCGGCTCTCAGACGACACTGCATCACTCATCGGCATGATTGTGTCAATGACATTACTAAATGGGCCCAGGAATACTTTCAGAAACCACTGTCGGTAAACACATTCCGCCGTGCCATCAGCAGATGCCAACTAAAGCTCTATCATGCAAAAAGGAAGCCATATGTGAACATGGTCCAGAAGCGCCGTCGTGTCCTGTGGGCCAAGGCTCATTTAAAATGGACTATTTCAAAGTGGAATAGTGTTTTATGGTCAGACGAGTCCAAATTTGACATTCTTGTTGGAAATCACGGACGCCGTGTCCTCCGGGCTAAAGAGGAGGGAGACCTTCCAGCATGTTATCAGCGTTCAGTTCAAAAGCCAGCATCTCTGATGGTATGGGGGTGCATAAGTGCATATGGTATGGGCAGCTTGCATGTTTTGGAAGGCTCTGTGAATGCTGAAAGGTATATAAAGGTTTTAGAGCAACATATGCTTCCCTCCAAACAACGTCTATTTCAGGGAAGGCCTTGTTTATTTCAGCAGGACAATGCAAAACCACATACTGCAGCTATAACAACAGCATGGCTTCGTCGTAGAAGAGTCCGGGTGCTAACCTGGCCTGCCTGCAGTCCAGATCTTTCACCTATAGAGAACATTTGGCGCATCATTAAACAAAAAATACGTCAAAGACGACCACGAACTCTTCAGCAGCTGGAAATCTATATAAGGCAAGAATGGGACCAAATTCCAACAGCAAAACTCCAGCAACTCATAGCCTCAATGCCCAGACGTCTTCAAACTGTTTTGAAAAGAAAAGGAGATGCTACACCATGGTAAACATGCCCCGTCCCAACTATTTTGAGACCTGTAGCAGAAATCAAAATTGAAATGAGCTCATTTTGTGCATAAAATTGTAAACTTTCTCAGTTTAAACATTTGCTATGTTATCTATGTTCTATTGTGAATAAAATATTGGCTCATGTGATTTGAAAGTCTTTTAGTTTTCATTTTATTAAAATTTAAAAAACGTCCCAACTTTTCCGGAATTCGGGTTGTAAAAAGTGTATATTATTGCTAAATCACTCAAACAAAAGATTGTCGTTTAGCATAGTATGTCAGACACAGACTACCACGTTATATTAGAATAGGTATCTCTTAGTTTCAAAATACACCTTTATTCCCCAAACTTTGCATATATATTATTCCCTTATGCCTGCATGGAGGTACTGTATAGGAACACTATAATAAAAAATAAAATAAAAAGTTACAGTGTAAGTTCTGTTTACTTACGCTGTAAATTGTGGTCTGTATTCTAAAGTGTTACCAAAAATTGCATGTGCAGAGTAAGATTTTTAAAAATGTAAACGAACTTAATATCCAATTACAAAGATCCACAAGCAGAAAGACATATTTGTGAAGGCGTACATCAAAGTCCACAGAATGCTTTGTAAAGGTGTACATTTACACATGCAATTTAATGCTGCACTATTTTAGAATAGAAATCTGTGTAAAATATGTCTAACTACGTGAATGTGTGTAGTTCATGCAGTGAAATTTGTGTATATTTTATATTACAGACCAATAGGTTTGAATGTGGATGTGAAGGGGTGGTGCTAGCGCAGTGGATAAGACACATGTCTTTGGTGAGAGACCCGGGTTCGAATCCACTGTGAGACACCAATGTGTCCCTGAGCAAGACACTTAACCCCTTGTTGCTCCAGAGGTGTGCAATCTCTGACATATGTGGCAATTGTAAGTTGCTTTGGATAAAAGCGTCAGCTAAGTATGTAAATGCAAATGAATGTTTTGTTAATGACATTTATTACTGCAAAATTAATATATAACACATATACAAATATACAAATAAAGGGGACTTAACTAGTGCAGATAAATACAAGTTATATCCACATAGACATAACAGTATTAAAAAGGGAACTTTTTGAGGGAGGTGTCTGTGCCCCAGTACTGATGAAAAGCAACATTTACATTTATGTAGATACTTTTATTCAAAGGGACTTATATTCCATTCAAAGGACACATTTTGCTTTCCCTGTGAATCAAACCTATGACCTTGATGTTACTAGTTCCATGATCTAATTACTGAGCTACAGGAAGGAACATTCCTGTTAAGGAAATTGTTCACCCAAAAATTTGTTGAGAATTTCTCCACCCTCAGGCCATCAAGGATGTAGATTATCTTGTTTTCTTATCAGACAGATTTGAAAACATTTATCATAACATAACTTGCTCACCAATGGATCCTGGCAGTGAATGGGTGGCATCAGAATGAGAGTCCAAACAGCTGCTAAAAACATCACAATAATCCACAAGTAATTCACACGACTCCAGTCCATCAATTAGCTTTTTGTGAAGTGAAAAGTTGTGTTTTTGTAAGAAATAAATCCATCATTTAGCAGTTTAAACTTTAAATCTTTGCTTTGCTTCTTTCTCCAAATCTATTCCAAAAAAAGAAACAATGTAATCTACATATTGGCTGGCCTGAGGATGAGTAATTTTTGGGTGAACTATTCCTTTAATAAGTGTTAGATTTTGCTCTATTTGGCTGAACAGTCATTTTGGGTGGCTCGCCAATGTACAAGATTTCTCTAATATGAAAAATAAGTACACTTGACCAAAGCTCTTGTGTGGAGAAGAATTTATTGAAGGTTGTAGCGTAGCAGTTTTTCAGCAGCAATTTTAGCATGTCTTCCTTCAAACTTTTAACCCAAGGTACTCCTGGTTAGACCAGATCTTTATACCTAGTAACAAATGTGCTACAAACAATACAATAACAACCCATGGAGAGCCAATGACAGTGTAACCTCATGATGACCTGATATGACCTTAGTTGTTGATTTAAGCAATACGAAACAGAGAGGACTGCATTGGAATGAATAAAGAAATGCAATGCAAAACAGGAATAAAATTAGTGCCGCATACTTCCTTGTGACACTGATGTTTTTTTGTTTATTTGTTGTTTTTTCCTGACAGGAATTTGATTAATACCATCAGTTCATACCAGAGAAGAATCAAGCTAATTAGACTTGACATTGTTCAAAACGGTGTTCAGTAGTTGTTGTTGATCTACACTCCGCAGCTATGGACTCCAGAATGGTGTTTGTCTTATTATGGATGTTGCTGTCATCCACCTCCACTGGAATCAAACTTGATGGAAATGGTTATGTTGATGTTGTCATTGCAATCAGTTCAAAAGTACCACAGGATAACAGACTTGTTGATAAAATCAAGGTAATTATATACTTTGGTCTATTTAACAAACTTTATGTACTTTGGTGATTTTAGAGGTTTTTAATTTTTTAAAAAGTGTTTTCTCATTTTATCTGTTCACATTCATTCTGACAGGAGATGGTCACTGAAGGTTCATTTTACCTTTATGATGCACTGAATCAAAAGGTATATTTCAGAGAAGCTACAATACTAGTCCCACCTCATTGGAATGGTACGAATTTTACCAAAGCAAGAACAGAGTCCTTTGGAATGGTACAGAAAATTATTCTATTTTATCTTACCTGCTATATAATGTTCACAAATAAATTACTTAACTTGCATAGGATGTTTCTCTGACCATTTCTATGTGCAATGCAGGCGAACATAAGAATTGATAATGCTAATCCAGCATACGGTGTTGAGCCTTATACTAATCAGTATGGAGAATGTGGAGCTGAGGGAGAGTTCATTAATTTCACCCCAGAATACCTCCTTAATGATACTTTTATTCAGCTGTATGGATCAAATGGTGAATGATGTGTATATTTCTTCAACATTTAAATATTTCTCATGAAATAAGAGGTCAGAAAGGTCTATTGATACAGTAGCATGTTTGTTTAATTATCAGTTTTCTTGTTTGTTTGTAGGAAGGGTCTTTGTGCATGAATGGGCTCATCTGAGGTGGGGAGTATATGATGAATTCAATGGACAAAAACCATTTTACCACTCTAATGGCCGTATTGAAGCTACAAGGTGATTAAAAAAAAGAAAGCATATTAAAACCAGGGTTGGGAAGGTTCCTTTTAAAATGTATTTTGTTACAGATTACAAAATACATGCTTTAAAAAGTATTATGTAACGTATTTCATTAGATTGCTTAATTTTAGTAACTTAATTTAAATATATTGGAATACTTAAGGTAAGGGACACATTCATTTTGATGTCTTGTTTTATGTTATGGCATGAATGCACTTAAAACAATTATAAATGCATGAATAATGCTATGAGATTAATGTTTTGAATATAACATTTTGAACAGAAATATAAAAAAATATGATGGAAGGAAAACAAATTGGTGGCAAATCACTGTCTAAATGAAGGAGTCATGGAATCATTCGATTTGTTTTAAAAGACAGATTAATTCAGAAATGAAGAAAGTGATTTTATGCACGTAATTGAACCTTTCTCTCTGCTGATTTTTTCAAAACACGGCTTCATTTAGGAACCAAATGTTGCTCGCAGACGCTCAACTCCTCTGATGTGGATTTATTTTTAAGGCAGTTGTTATTTGCATTAAGTGCAAATAGATTATATTTACACTAAGTGCAATTATCCATGAATTCTGTTTACACCATGTAGGAAAGAAAGTAGTATATTCCCAACCAGATTTGCTCTTAGTGTAAATAGGCCATCGGTTTTACGGAACCATTTCGATTGGCGCTACAGAACAGATCATATAACACTTATTTCTCATTACATTTTTGCATTACATTTGCAATCACACTAATATTCTGCTTAACAGCACTCTTCTTCTTTGAATGATATTGTTTATACCACATATTATAAATATAGAAAAACAAGAACTCATACTGAGAACAACTTATTTTAAGACGCTTTTAGATGTTCCTTTGAAACCGATCCAGAGACATTTTGTTGCTGGTAAACTTGATTGCCTGGCTTTTTTTGTTCTTTTTTGTTCTTGGCTTTCTGACTAACCTCTTGCATTTTAGCGAGTTGTCTATGGAGGAATTATTGGGTCAGATTATAAACTAAAAGTCTAAAACTAAAAGTCTTAAACCAAAACTAAAAATCTAAATTTGAAACTTAAAGTCCAAATCGAAAATTATTTTGGTATTTAGGATTGGGCATTTGGTATTTAGGATTGGGCATTTTCTATTTAGGGTTGGGCATTTGGTCATTTAGCCATTTAGGATTTAGGGTTGGGCATTTGGGGATTTAGGATTGGGCATTTTCTATTTAGGGTTGGGCATTTAATCATTTAGCCATTTAGGATTGAGGATTGGGGATTTGGGGATTTAGGATTGGGCATTTGAAGATTGAGGATTGGGCATTTGAGGATTGAGGAGTGTATGCAAATTAGGAGGCGTGGCCCAAATACTGGAGGCTGGGTTTGAAATGGCTGGTGCGCAGAGGCACCTTATCGACAGCAGAGGGAGCTCCCAGTGCTAAGGAGCACACTAACTTCAACTTAATGACAGCTTTGTAACATTTGTGGCCTCAAACACAAAGTCACAAGTGAAAGGAGTGATATCGGTCTGACGACGAGAAAGCAGCAGACAGTGCAGAGGGTAAGATGCTAACATTAGCTACTAATTATATAAGCTGATATTGCTAACATGCTTTAGGAGGGTATCATTATATTGGGACATGCTGTTTTGTTTTTTAAACTGCGGTTAACCCCTCTGACATTCGTAGATACACTCCTTTCACATTGCCACTAGATGGTTTTGTTTCTGTTTTTTATTTTTTTTATTTTTTTTTGCTATATAGCCTATATATATTTTATAAAGATTGTGAGAGAAAAGAAATTAGGCTTGTTCGACTTGAACCGGCGCTGCAAACTGCAAGTCCGATCGGTTTATGACATTAAAGTACTGCGAGAGCGATTCAAAAGCATACGGAGCATCTACTCTCTTTGATGTCATATGTCGTGTGTATGTATATACACACTCACCTTAAGGATTATTAGGAACACCTGTTCAATTTCTTAATAATGCAATTATCTAATCAACCAATCACATGGCAGTTGCTTCAATGCTTTTAGGGGTGTGGTCCTGGTCAAGACAATCTCCTGAACTCCAAACCGAATGTCAGAATGGGAAAGAAAGATGATTTAAGCAATTTTGAACGTGGCATGGTTGTTGGTGCCGGACGGGCCGGTCTGAGTATATACTGTACATACACACATGCAGTGATGGAGGAAGTACACAAATCAAGTACTTGAGTAAAAGTACAGATACGTATAATAAAATATTACTTCAGTAAAAGTACTCCTTTTTCAATTTTACTCAAGTGAAAGTACAAAAGTACTAAATTTTTTATGTACTTAAGTAAAAAAGTACTGAAAGATAGATGTTTGCAATTTTATATAGGCTACTTAATTTAATTTTATATTAGCACATATATTTTTTTATAATCCTACTGCTCAAAATACCTGGTATTTTTTCCGAAATAACCACTATATGGAGTCAAGTTATATTTTTGTTGTTGATATAGACTACGTTGACGAGAGTAATGTTCACTGTGAAGCTTACACTGTGATGTACCTGAGAGAAAGCAGAGTTGACCATCTGATTTTCACCAGTAAGAAAATATAATAAATGTTTTCATAATGATTTTTTCCTTCTCAAACCTTGTCTGTGGTGTTAAAACACCCCTGGCCAAACAGGGTGCATCTCTTCCCACTTTGATAATTACTGTAGTTACCATGTTCTGAACATCACATCCTTTCTTTTCTCCCCAGATGTAATATATATTATATATATATATATATATATATATATATATATATATATATATATATATATATATATATATATAGGTGGTTGAATAAAAATATTTGGACATTATTTATAAAAATTACCTCAAGTTAGCACCAGCAAGCTTGTTAGCTAGACAGTTAGCATCAGCTAACAATATTTACTTATTTTCTATTTACTTATTTTCGGTACGGTTATGAATAAACATTCATGTCTGTCTACTCGTCTAGTTAATCCAAACAATATACATTACTGTTGATAAACAATATAAAAACAGACGTCACATAGGACATTGTAGCATTTTAATAAAACTGTTAATATTACGGCAGCGGGGAATGTGAACATGCATGAGTTATTTGCGATCCGATTTAAAAGTTTATTTTGAAAAGACTCAGTTCGTTCATGATGAATCAGACACCACTTCTGCGTGTCGGAGCACGTGATATATTATAGGGAGTAACGATATGTTGTATGGAATGTAGTGAAGTTAAAAGTACGATCTTATGCTTTGGAATGTAGTGAAGTAAAAGTAAAAGTTACTCAAAATAAAACTACTCCAGTAAAGTACAGATACTTGAAAAATGGTCTTAAGTACAGTAACGAAGTAAAGCTACTTTGTTACTGTCCACCACTGCACACACGACATATGACATCAGAGAGAGTATGCTTATGCTTTTGAATCGCTCTCGCAGTACTTTAATGTCATAAACCGATCAGTCTTGCAGTGTGCAGCGCCGGTTCAAGTCAAACAAGCCTAATTTCTTTTCTCTCACAATCTTTATAAAATATAAATAGGCTATATAGCAAAAAAAAAAAAAAACAAGACCATCTAGTGGCAATGTGAAAGGAGTGTATCTACTAATGTCAGAGGGGTTAACTGCAGTTTAAAAAACAAAACAGCATGTCCCAATATAATGATACCCTCCTAAAGCATGTTAGCAATATCAGCTTATATAACTAGTAGCTAATGTTAGCATCTTACCTGCTGCACTGTCTGCTGCTTTCTCGTCGTCAGACCGATATCACTCCTTTCACTGGTGACTTTGTGTTTGAGGCCACAAATGTTACAAAGCTGTCATTAAGTTGAAGTTATCACACAGTCCTCGCTCACACTCACTCGCTCCATTTGTATTCATTACAGTGTGCTCCTTAGCACTGGGAGCTCCCTCTGCTGTGCATAAGGTGCCTCTGCGCACCAGCCATTTCAAACCCAGCCTCCAGTATTTGGGCCACGCCTCCTAATTTGCATACACTCCTCAATCCTCAAATGTCCAATCCTCAATCTTCAAATGCCCAATCCTAAATGTTCAAATGCCCAATCCTAAATCCCCAAATCCCCAATCCTCAATCCTAAATGGCTAAATGATTAAATGCCCAATCCTAAATACCAAATTCCCAATCCTAAATCCCCAAATGCCCAACCCTAAATCCTAAATGGCTAAATGACCAAATGCCCAACCCTAAATAGAAAATGCCCAATCCTAAATGCAAAATGCCCTATCCTAAATACCAAATGCACAATCCTAAATACCAAATTAATTTTCGACTTGGACTTTAAGTTTCAAATTTAGATTTTTAGTTTTGGTTTGAGACTTTTAGTTTTAGACTTTTAGTTTATAATCTGACCCAATAATTCCTCCATAGTTGTCACTCCAGGCCAGGTTGCTATTTGAACAAGCTGCACGCGAGTCAGTCAGAAAATCACCAGTTGCCTCATTGAAAAAAAAATCCAATTATTTTAGTGTAATATTTAAATAAATACATGCCATTAAAATTCATTCAAAGTAATTACTTTGGAAATAACTATAATTTGATTACCACCCATTTAAAATTTAATTATAACGAAACTTGTATTTTGTATTTTAAATATTTAATAATGTTACATGTAGGCCTATTTTGTTACTCCCTAACTCTGATTAAAAAGTATACGATCTCCCTGGAAATTATCTTAACCACTGGTTTCCTGCTTTATCTTTAGGTGTAGCAAAAACATTGGAGGTCAGTTTTATGAAGTTACTGCCGGCAAATCTCTTCAACAGTGCCACATTGATCTAGAAACTTCACTACCTACCAAGGGGTGTATGTTTTTTCCAAACAGAAATCAAATCACAAATAGCTCCATTATGTTCTTACCGGGTCTGGATCCTGTAAGTATTGATTGCACATCTATCCACACATAAATATATTTCTACCAGTAATAGTAACAAAAGTCAGAAACATACATGCAGGGATAGTGGTCTGGATCAATGGGATCACTCAGGGCCTGCCCTCATCAGCCATAAGGAGGTAATAATTTAGTGTGAGGAGGCAGGTTAAAGTCCACAAAAAAATGGTTTAAAGAAAACAAACTAACAAAGTAATAAACAAAAGGAAACCAGTAAACACCGAACATATGCCAACTACGAAAAATGTAACAAGAGCAGCTACAGAGTAACAACAACTGACAAATGAACAAGGAAACACAAGGGTGTTAAAGAAAGGTTGCTGGTGGAAATTCTTTAGGTAGAGCTGTGCCACATCCAGCAATTTTAGCACGCATCCCAATATGATTTAATGCTAAACAGTTAAAGAAAATGTTTTAGAAAAAAAGAACAGAAGGAAAACATATTAAGACTTGAAATGTTTCGAAAGCTTGAAACATAATTTACATACACGATAAGTGTTCTACCAACTTCAGAATTAAATCTGAGGATGGTTCTCCAAGCTTTTTTCAAGGTAAATAAAAAAATTACTTTTTCATTTTCATAATTCATATACAGTGCCACAGCAAAACTGTGAGAAAACAATACATTTGTTTAGAGTTTTTTTTAATGTAATTCAAGTTTATCCACAATATGAAACAGGTCCACCTGGGGATGCAACAGACCACTGTTGTACACGGCAAAACACAAAAATAAAAACTTTCTGAATGTGGTGATCTGAAGGTGACACTCTGTAAGAGTGAAGAAAGATAAACATGTAGAGTGAGGAAAGCCAAAATATTAAATGTCATGGATGTATATTTACTGAGTAATCCACTAATTTTTTAATGGGGGGTTAAAAGGACTATTTTCACCTGAGATTCGAATCCAAGTTACAGGGGAGTAAAAATTTCTTTAGAAAGATGGCAACATCATTATGTTATTTTTGCACAGAGATTGATAGGTCTATTAGTAAAATTTGTTGTTTAGCTATCTTTGTTGCATTATGAGCTAATGGTGACCATTCAAAAATGAGGAAAAACACTTTTCAGGAAGTATTGATATCTTAATGCCATTTTACATTTATTTTTAAATCCCTGTATGGTTCGGTTTCAAAGATAAATGGCTAAATTACAATAAATTAACTATACTTTTTCTGTAGTCAAAAACTCAATGTGGGTCAATTTGCATACATTTTGGTGTAATGAAATGTGTTTATGTGGTTTAAGGTAAAAAAAAAAAAAAAATAAAAAAAAATAAATAAATTATTTTCCACATACTGTACATTATTGTTTCTCCTCTATGCCCTGCCTTCTTAAACGCAGCGATTTTTACAAGTCTCATCTTTCGGAAAAGCGAGGTGTGCTGTGATTGGCCGAATGCCTCAAGCATGAGAAGGAAATTTTATGCCTCTTAACATTATTGTTTAGCCTTGTCCGGCCAGAACAATGAGACAAAAACATAAAACCCATTATAAATGTGATATAAACATGATTTCTAGTTGTGTTTTCTTTTGGAAGGCAAAAACAAAGTAGTTTCGCTTTCTCAACTAAACAACATCACACACCGCGGCCTTGAGTGAGCAGAGGCCTAGAGTGAGCCACTGTCTAGAGTGAGTCACGGCCAGCTTGAATGAGTAGAGGCGGGCGGCTTGAGAACGGTGCAGCAGGTGGATTGTACGATGGAGCGTACCTTGGTCTTGCAGCAACCACGTATGACGACCACGGCTGGACGCCACTTCATCCATGGTGAAAGCTGATTTGGCGATCCACAGTGCAAAGTTGATGTATTTCCTCAGCTACCATCTCGAATATGCTCCAGGCATGATGAAGCAGATATCGTCCTCTTTTGGAAGGCCAAACAAAGTAGTTTTGCTTTCACAGTGAAACAGACAGCATCTTTACAACATTGCGGCGGTGGCAACAACAATACTACAACGAGAATAAAAGGTACGCCTTCTTTCTTTGCATTAACATCTGGGCGATGTTGTACAAATCTTCCCACATACTGACGTAGATATGTGGGGGCATGTTAGAATGAGCCATTTCAGGGGGCATGGACGAGTCTCAATTTTTATAAAGAATATCTCTTTTGATTTGAGACTTTAGTCTCAAATCCAAACTTAGGGAGAAATAGGCAGGCTAAGCAGTCATCAATTCACATGCAGCTTATAGAAATCCCACCAGAACATGCCCAGGAGGAGGTCATTCCTCAAGTTGAGTGGGCCCTCACATCTATAGGGCACTGCAAGAACTTAATGATCAGATCATTTCTGCTGATCACTTGTTCAGCTTCAAGGAAATAATTTGCTGCGATAGCTGCTGCATAAACTCTGAGTGTGGAGGGGGAGTGCCCCTTGTCCAGCAACTCTTGTAAGGAAGTTAGCACATGGGACAGGTCAAAAAAGACCAGATCCAGGCTTCTTGCAGAACACCAATCACGAAAGAATGACCATTTAAGGGTGTAAAGGAATCTTGTAGACAATGCTCTAGCTTCCAAAATAGTGTTTCTCAATTTTGCCGGGAGATGCATAGGCTCCCGTCGAGGCTCCATACATGAAGGATCCACAATTGCTCCAGGACTGATTTCATGTATTTAAAAAAAATCCAAGGCACTTCGGTGTCTATAACTTTTAATATTTTTGAGCAATATCAACTTTGGTTGATAAAAAGTACAGCCCAAAGGGTTTTCTTTCGAAAGACACCAAAGTTATGTGTGTAACACACTGAAGTAAGGTACTGTTACAATTTTTAAGTTATGTAGGGCACTTTCAGCTGTGAGTCCCATAATGGGGGGTGCTGGCTAACAGGTTAAGAAACTGCTGTAAGTAAATCTAATGTTGGTAGCATACAAAGATTAGTTATGGTGTTTTATATGTCAATGTGGGATTTTATGTTGTAGATGTTTGTTTCCATTCTTGTACATTTTATGTAAAGCACTTTGGTTCAACCTTGATTGTGTTTTAAATGGTGCTATATAAATAAACCAGAACAAGAATGGCTGGCTTTCTGGGTGACAAATGGCTCTTCAGCAGGTAAAATCTCAACTCGAGGTGCTCTAGGTGGCTGAGTTACAGCTCCCTGTGAGCAACTAATTGCCATTCTGGTCTGGCTAGAACCAGCCAATCATTGAGCTAGTTCAAAATGTGGATTCCCATTTGTCTCAAAGGTGAAAGATCCACGTCTGTAACCTTCGTAAAAGTGTGAGGGGCCAGAGACGGTCCAAACGATAGAACTACACATTGATAGGCCACGCCCTCGATCTCAGATCTCAAGAATGGTCTGTGATGTGAATGTGAAATTATGCATTTTTCAGATACACTGTCAGAAACCACTCCTCGGGGCAAATCTTGTGGCATGGTTCTGTTTCAAAGTTAACATTTTGAATGGCCATCTCATAAGTGAGCGACAAATCTAGAATAAGTATGAGCCCGCCATCTTTCTTGGGAATGAGGAAGTAGTGGCTGAAGAAACCTGTCTTGCTGTTACCGTTTCCATGGCACCTTTTACAAGCAGTGTTTTTACTAACCAAAACTAACCAGTGGTTGTCCATAACCAAAGTCTGAATAACACCCCTGAAACGAGGCAGCCTGGAAGCGAACTGGGGTGAGTAACCTCATTTTATTGTATTTAGAACCCAATCCGAGACACCCGGAATGGCAGCCCAAGCCTTGAACTGGTTGGCAAGGGGTTCATTACCAGTACCAGCTCGACTCGACTCGACTCGACTCGGCTCAGCTCGCTTTTCGCTCCATTTTCCATTGCAGATAGTACCTCTACAATAGTACCTGGTCGTCATAGCAACGCCCCAGGAAACTGCCGTGACGTAATCTTCTATGCAACCCCGCTACCCACACACTCAGGACAATGGAGGAAATTGAGTGTATACTGTTTTTGATCCTCGGGATGTGGCTGTTTCTCACAGCAGGAAGACAAACGTTGTTTCTGGAGAGGCTGAGGGCAGCAAAACGAAACACTGCTGGCGGGGTTATTCAGGATACTCCGACTGGCGTGTGCAATGATGATGCAGTGAATAGTGACAATTCTCTCTGACCAATCAGCAGTCTGTCGTGTATTCATGTCACATTTTAGAATCGCCTCAGCTAGCTCAGAACCTCGCTGGAGGTGATACGAAAAAAAGTACCTGGAAGCAGGTACAGGTACAACTTTTACACAGTGGAAAACAAAAACAAAGTCGAGTCGAGTCGAGTTGAGCTGGTACTGTGTAGTGGAAAAGTGCCATAAGTTCACTGCAAAGGGGCGGGGATCAGTCTTCTTCCTCTGCTGGGGGATCTTCAATGGTGGCGAGCAGAGTTGAGCTTTTTGAAGAGTCAGCAAAAAGATGATCCTTGTCGCTGAAGGAGAAGATTTTGATGAAATGGCTCTCCGAGCCGACTTATATAGAGCTACACAGCTACACAAACATGAACAAATCAGGCTTCAGTATCAGAGTAAGCAGAAGCTTCCCCTTATTGAGTTTAACGCAACAGGAGAGATTGTTTAATAGGGAACATACCTGTCTGAGTACCATAAATATTCTTGTTCCAAAGTTTGCGTGCCTAACTCAAGAAGTATTAAAGATACACATTAATTTACTTTTTTTTTGGAATGTTTATATTCAAGGCCATATAGCATTAGGTGCATTTCCACTGTCAGCCAAAAGTGAGTGTGCTAGTGCCTGCCAGGGGGTTTCCACTGTCACTTCCAGTGCTTGATAGTGCCTCGTTGGGGCTTCCTCAGGGCCACTATCCAGGGTTTTTTGGCCCGCCGAGAACCTTGAGCCAAAGCAGACCAGCTTGGGCTTGAGGAATGGTTATGAAGAAAGGCATCTCCATGTCTGGTCAGCATCAGTGCTACAGATTGTTTTATATAACGTTAGTTAACAGCTATAACACCAGCATTACAGACTTTTGAAAATAATTTTTAGCTCAGAACTCACTCTCTGACAGCAGCGAGTGTTTGAAATAACTTCTGTTTGAGATCCGATGTGGATTATGATCACCATACAAGGCAGGAATATTTGCAAAAGACTATGCATGTCGTCCCGGTGCCGGAGTGAAGGACATCTGGGAAGATTGCGTCCTGGGTGCACTGGGCCTATGCAGAGAAACACACGGAGTAGAGGTTGTGGAACTGATAGCAGTGCACTGTAGACTTACCCCGGACTTGTGAGCATCAGCCCAGGAGGATTCCAGTGCAGCTCTCCGATCTCTCAGCTGGGCCTGCCTCACCTCCAGGTCATGAATCTGCTTCTCCACGGCCTCCAGCTCGAGCTGCACCGAATGCATGTTTAGAGAAGTTGGGGATAAAACGTCTCTACCATCCTACAAGTCCTAGAAATGGACGGACTTGTTTTTTGGTCTCCGGCCGTGCTGCATTCTTGATGGCTTCCACTTTCCCTACCTGTGCAAGCATTACCCCATGCCCCATCACAAATCCTAGGTATTGTGTCTCAGTCATAGCTAGACTGCATTTGTCTGGGCGGATGGTTAGACCAGCATTCTTGATTCTTACTAGCATATTCTTCAGATGATCCAAATGGTCCTTCCAAGTTTGACTGTAGCAGCAGCAATCTGCAGCAGCAATCTGCTCAGTCCCCTGGATGACCTTATCCATCATCCTTTGGAATGTAGCCAGAGCTCCATGAAGCTCAAAGGGAAAGACCCGGAACTACTGTCCTTCTTAGGCACTAGCGCAATGAGATTGTTCCATTCACTGGTTGAAGGTTCAATCACCCATAGACTCTGCATGGTCTCCAACTCTTCCTTCATAAATGAAGCATGTTATTTTTATTTGTAGAATGTTTTGGAATTATCTTTGGTTGTTTGTCCTGAAATTGCTTGATTGATTGGTCAATTAAGTTCGTGATCAGTAATACCTGTTTTGTGACCGGGTGATCTTTGGACTTCATTTCTTCTTTAAGAACTCTTGAAGGGAATATCACTGTATGATTCACTGAAGAAGGCTTACTGTCGAAATGTTTGATTGTTCTCTGATGCAAATTTAATATAAATCAAAAAGTGATTAAGGAGATTAAGCAAGAGCGGATCCCTTGCTAGAATATGTGTTGTTTGATCTACACATCGTAGACTAAAGTTGAGCGGAATGAATTAAATATTTTCAAGAATGTGCAGAGAAACAAAAAGGCAGGAAATATTTATTAGGTTTTTTTAAAACAACAAAAAAAATGGACTGGAAAAGAGAATATAGTGTAAAGTGAATTTAGTACAGTAGGTGGCAGTAATGCAACAAATTAGATACCAGCTGCCGTAAAACCCCTATGTAGAAGAGCTACTGGCTACCTGTTGCTATTCTTACAGCAAAACAATTTAGAATACACAACTCTAAAAATTTTAATACATAAAAAATGTCATTTGGTTTAAGCCTATACTTATATCCATCGCAACTTGTACGTTTTTTTTTTTTTTTTTTTTTTCAATGGTTGTGTTTTCTATTGTGATATCAATAAGAGACATAATTTATGTTACAGTATATTAAGCCATACAAAATCTTAATACCCGGAGTTACAGGCACGTAAACTTTAGAAAAATAATATTTATGGCATTCAGACATGTATGTTCAATGCAGTTATTTTACAGAAGGAAATGAGATAAATTTCTAGTTTCAACATTATTTGTTCTTTACACCATTTTACTCCTGGAGCCATGTTTAGATACAAATATCTCTGGCACTGAACCATACAGAGCCTTAAAACTGAAGATATCAAAAGTAAAGTTTGTTAAGACCCAATATCTAAAAGCAGTTCCCTTTCGAGAGTACTCTCGTACTGCGTAAGCTAGCTTACGCTATGGGAAAAGGTCCCCTTTTCTCGAGAATATGAAGCCAAAAATTATCCTTAATTTTTAAATAATGTAAAACGCAGTGCTGCAGCACAGCAGACCCAAGCGAAGCGGCTCGCGCGCTTATTGGCTGTGCTGCGGCAACTGCAGCAACCTATGGTGAGGCGGCGGAGAGTAACGAACCAATGGGGGCGCTTCGCGCCCATTGGATGTCAGAGCGCGCCAAAATAGGCGTGGCTGGAACTATATAAGCCACCGCTTCACCATAGGGATCAGATTTCATCTCCTTCAGCGATCTCACCTGCACTTCGCTGTCTTCTCCGGAGAAGCCTCTACACGCCGTCGAAAAGCCTCTCAGTGGGATAGCACTGCAACGCAGATCTGAGGACGCCGGCTCGTGCTTCATCTCGACGCCGCCTTCAGCACTCGCTTCCTGCTGCACCATCCGGCATGACTATATCCTTTTCAAAGCTAGTGTGTTTGCCGCTGCATCACACTTTTTTCCTCCAGAATTCGAGGCGTTGTTCAAATGCCTCGGGCCTGCGCTTCCTGCCGAGGCCCCCTGCCCAGCGAGGACCGCCACATCATCTGTGTCTCCTGCCTGGGCCGCGAGCATGCTGAGAGCGCACTCTTCAAGGGCGGCTGCCCTGAGTGCGACGACATGGCTATATCGACCCTGCGGGCTCGATTAGCTCAAACCAGCCACGATGCTCCACCCGCTCCGCCTCTTCTCTCTCAAGTGCCGCGTAAGAAACGCCGCGATCAGAGAATGCCTGAGCATACTGCTACACGCGAGCTCACGCCGGAACACTCCCCGCGTGCCTCGCCCGCTCTCTCTCCTTCGCCTGTCCTCTTCGTGGACGAGCAGCGCCAGTCCCTGCTCACCAGCGCCCCCTTCTCCTTCGGAGCGCCTGAGGCGGAAGAGGACAGACACGACAGCCTTTCTCTCGCCGCGTCCAGTAGTGAGGAATGGTCGGGCTCCATTGCGGACCTCCCCCCCTCTACAGCACCCAGCTGCACCGGACAACGCGCCGATATCGACGCGGAGCTTACTCGCGTGCTTACAAGGGCTGTCAGCGACCTTCAGCTCGACTGGTCTCCTCCAGACGAGCCCGCTAAAAGCAGGCTGGATGAATGGTTCCTGCAGGGGCGCCCTTCGGCCCCTCCGCAAAGAAACGCCCCCTTCTTCCCGGAAGTTCACAATGAACTCACGAAGTCGTGGAAAGCCCCATTCTCCGCACGCTTGAAGACTTCTGTCTCTCCTCTGTCGACGGCGCCCGAGACCACGGTTACGAGAGCCTCCCCCCTCTCGAGGAGGCTATTGCTGCACACCTCTGCCCGCCCTCAGCCGCTGGATGGCGGTCGAAGCCTGTGCATCCATCCAAGCCGTGCCGCACCACCTCAGCTCTCGCTGGCCGAGCTTACACCTCCGCTGGTCAAGCTGCTTCGGCTCTACACACCATGGCTGTGCTGCAGGTTTTTCAGGCCAGACTTCTCCGTAACCTGGACGAGTCTGCCCCAGATACCTATGACTTTAAAGATCTCCGCAGCGCTACTGATCTAGCCCTGCGTGCGACAAAGACCACAGCACAAGCGATCGGCCGAAGCATGGCAAGCCTCGCTGTTTTAGAGCGACACCTCTGGCTCACGCTCACGGAGATGAAAGACGCCGACAAATCCGCCTTTCTCGACTCTCCTATCTCGCCTTCCGGCCTCTTTGGCCAGTCGGTTAAGGGTTTCGCTGAACGCTTCACTGAGGCTCAGAAAACGTCACAGGCAATGAGACACTTCCTGCCGAAACGCTCAAGCTCTGCTGCGCCCCCTCAGACCTCGAAGCCATCGCAGCCAGACTTACAGTCTCGCCCAGCGACCAAAACCCAGCACCGCTCTCGCTCTACGAGCCGCAAACCGCCAGAGAGACGGGGACCTCGGCCCAGGATTGTGCTGAACCCCGAGCCTCCGAAGCCCTCCTGACCTTCGGGCTGAAAAGACCGTGGTTAAGTCCCGCTGCGGCCGGACCACCACACAAGAAACCTCACATGCTTCCTCCAATCCCCTCACTAAAGGCGGTTGGAGATGTCTATACTGCAGTAAACGAGCCTGTTACAATGCACGCACGCCTGCACACAAACGCCGTTTTCACGGCGACCTCAATAAAGCACAAAAAGAGCTTTTTCTATGTAGGCAGTGTGCCCACTACACAGTACGCACCCCTACATGTATACACACTCCCCCAAGTGTCACAAAGACTCACTCGGGTCTCCTTTCATGCCCACCTTCCCGCTCGCGCCGGAGGTGCTCTAAATGTAGCGCGCGTGCCCACTTCTCAGTGCGCAACCCTACAAATAAGCACTGTCACCACAGTGTCACAAGCACAGCATACTCGAGCTACTGGTCCCCTCATAACAGGCGGCCAGTGCCCGAAGCACATTCAACCCATAGCCGCACGAGCCGCTGCATGGCAGGCCATCCCCGGCATATCAAATTGGGTTTTGAATATAATAAAACGAGGTTACTCGCTCCAGTTCGCTCGCAGACCGCCGCGCTTTCGCGCCGTGGTCGAAACGAAAGTGAAAAGTGAAATGACACACGTCCTTCGCGCCGAACTGATAAACCTTCTTGCAAAAGGGGCGATAGAAACTGTCCCCCCTGCGCAGCGCGAGTCAGGCTTTTACAGCCGCTACTTCCTCGTACCAAAAAAGGATGGCGGTCTCAGACCCATCCTAGATCTCAGACGTTTGAACAAAGCGCTTATGACGCGATCGTTCAAAATGTTAACTACCAAACAAATACTCGCGCAAATTCGCCCGAGGGATTGGTTTTTCTCAGTGGATCTGAAAGACGCTTACTTTCACATTCAAATAGCACCCCATCACAGGCCATTCTTGAGATTCGCCTTCGAGGGGCAGACTTATCAGTACATGGTTCTTCCATTCGGCCTCTCCGTAGCGCCCCGTACGTTTACACGGTGCATGGATGCCGCTCTCGCACCCCTGAGAATGCGGGGAGTGCGAGTATTGAACTACCTCGACGACTGGCTAGTTTTAGCCCATTCCGAGGAACTACTGACGACACACAGATCCTGGATCCTCAGCCATTTAGAATGCCTGGGTCTCACGATCAACACTGTCAAGAGCGCTCTGTCTCCCAGCCAGAGGATTTCCTTTTTGGGGATAGACATAGACTCTGTGACATGTACAGCGCGTCTGACGTCACAGCGCGCTCTCACTATTCAACATTTAGCCGTGTCGTTCAAAGCCGGGTCTCTTTACCCGCTCAAACGATTTCAGGAAATGCTAGGTCTGATGGCATCAGCCTCTGCGGTTCTCAAACTGGGCCTGCTGCGCATGCGCCCACTACAGCGCTGGCTGAGAGACCGTGTTCCAGCGCGCGCCTGGATTTCCGGCCGCGCGCGCATCAGGGTGACCCACGGCTGCATCACAGCTCTGGCCCCTTGGAAAATAGCCAACTGGTATCAGTTAGGCGTAAGCACGGGCGCTGTCTCGAAATGGAAAGTAGTCTCGACAGATACATCCAACCTCGGTTGGGGCGCCCTGTACAAGGGCAGGTCTGCCTCCGGCCTCTGGTCGAGCCCGGAGCGACTGTTACACATAAACTGTCTGGAGATGATAGCGGTCGAACTATCCCTGAAAGCTTTCCTCCCATTTTTAAAGGGCCACCACGTTCTGGTCAGATCAGACAGCATGTCAGTGGTGGCCTACATAAATCGCCAGGGTGGTGTCAGGTCAGAAACCTTGCACACCCTGACCGAGCGTCTTCTGACATGGGCACATTACAATCTGCGCTCGCTAAAGGCAGCGCATGTACCTGGCATCCTGAACCGGGGCCCGGACATGCTTTCCAGGGCGAATGTTCCCCCTGGGGAGTGGTCTCTTCACCCACAGACGGTTCAGTTGATGTGGAGCATCTTCGGCAGGGCAGAGGTCGACCTCTTCGCCTCAGAAGACAACGCTCATTGCCCAATATATTTTTCAAAGAGCAGGGACGCGCTGGCCCTCGATTGGCCCAGACGCCCGCTTTATGCCTTCCCACCGGTTGCGATGCTACCGCAGGTCATCGATCGGGTCAGGAAGAGCAGATGTGCTATGCTGCTAGTAGCCCCACTCTGGACGACCCAACCTTGGTTCTCCGAGCTGATGCAGCTGTCCAGTACAGCCCCATGGCCAATACCGCTGCGGAAAGATCTCCTCACGCAGCTGAAGGGCGCGCTCTGGCATCCCCACCCCGAACTTTGGGCCCTTCATGTATGGCCCCTCAACGGGTACCCGGGAACCTCCCTGAGGGAGTGTTAAAGACCATTACGGAAGCCAGAGCGCCCTCAACCAGGCGCCTATACGCGCAGAAATGGTCAGTGTTCTCCACCTGGTGCGGGACACGGAACCTAGACCCTCACTTATGTGACGTGACGGAGATACTCTCCTTCCTACAGGAGCGTTTAGATGCGGGCAGATCCCCGTCTACGCTCAAAGTGTATGTGGCAGCCATTGCAGCTTCTCATGCTCCGGTGGCCGGCCTATCACTGGGAAAAAACGAACTGGTCATTCGTTTCCTTAAGGGAGCTCGTCGGATGAACCCTCCCCGACCCCCTTCAATCCCTTCCTGGGACCTGTCTACGGTCCTAGAGGCCTTAAAGGGCCCCCCTTTTGAACCGCTTCAGTCTGTCGATATGAAGCTTCTTTCGTTCAAAACCGCTTTTCCACTGGCTCTGGCCTCAGTCAAGCGAGTGGGGGATTTACATGCGCTATCTGTAAGCGCTGACTGTCTCGAGTTTGGGCCTAATGACTCCAGAGTCATTCTCAGACCAAGACACGGCTATGTCCCCAAGGTGCTCTCAACACCGTTCAGAGCGCAGGTCATCTCGCTGTCAGCCCTTTCCTCGCAAAGCGACGAAAGCAACGCGAGCTTCATCTGCCCCGTCAGGGCTCTTAAAACCTATATTGCGCGCTCCGCCTTATTCAGGAGGTCGGACCAGCTCTTCATATGCTTTGGTGGGCGCACCCGAGGTCTCGCCACCACGAAGCAAAGCCTATCGCGATGGATAGTAGACACTATCTCGCTGGCTTACAAATCTAAGGGCCTTCACTGCCCGTTCGGCATCAGAGCCCATTCCACCCGAGGTATGGCCTCGTCATGGGCGTGGTCCTGCGGGATACCACTGGATGATATCTGTGCGGCGGCAGGCTGGGCCTCTCCGTCCACATTTATTAGATTCTATAATCTGCAAGTCCCTGCCCTGCAGGCCAGGGTACTTTCTATATAGACGTGCTAAGCCTTATCACGTCCCCCTTTTTTCGTTCCCTATATAAAGCTCACTAAGGTTGGCTGTTGGGACTGGGATTTCTCCTGCTATAAAGCCCCGAGCTCTCGCCTCGGGCTGTGACAGGTCGAAGTTCCCGAGCACGCACGGCGTTTTACATTGTGTTCCCATAGCGTAAGCTAGCTTACGCAGTACGAGAGTACTCTCGAAAGGGAGTACTCCCTGAGATGAGGGAACGAGTACTGCGTAACCTGCCGTGCTATGTGCTCGGACCGGGTGATCGCTTCAGTCGATTTAAAACCTGATCCCTATGGTGAAGCGGTGGCTTATATAGTTCCAGCCACGCCTATTTTGGCGCGCTCTGACGTCCAATGGGCGCGAAGCGCCCCCATTGGTTCGTTACTCTCCGCCGCCTCACCATAGGTTGCTGCAGTTGCCGCAGCACAGCCAATAAGCGCGCAAGCCGCTTCGCTTGGGTCTGCTGTGCTGCAGCACTGCGTTTTACATTATTTAAAAATTAAGGATAATTTTTGGCTTCATATTCTCGAGAAAAGGGGACCTTTTCCCATAGCGTAAGCTAGCTTACGCAGTACTCGTTCCCTCATCTCAGGGAACCGAGGTTACGTTAGTAACCGAGTACGTTTTTACCACCCTGTAATTTGCTCTGAATCGCAGATGAAAATTGCCATTTTGACCCTCCTTTAAAAAATAGTGGATTACTTAGTAAATACACATCCAGTGATATTTGATATTTTGGTTTTCCACACTATACATCAGCGGTGAGCAGTGACTGGCAGCGATTCATGTAGAAGTCCATTGTTGGTATACAGGCGCATCTCAAAACATTTGATCATCATGGAAAAGTTCTTTATTTTTTACAATTTAATTAAAAAGAGGAAAAAATTTTATGTTCTACATTCATTGCACACAAACTGAAATATTTAAACAGTTTTTTGTTTTAATTCTTATTGTTACAACTTACAGTTTAGGAAAATGTAAAACATTTTTTTTAGCTAGATTAGATTTTTGAGTATAAATACTGGGTACCTCCTGGGCTAGTTTAGAACATGCAACCACAATTATGGGGGAGACTGACTGGGTTATTGTCCAGAAGATGATCATCGACACTCTGCACAAGGAGGGTAAGTCACAGAAAGTCATCGCTGAAAGGGCTGGCTGTTTACAGAGTGCTGTAACGAAAATATTCAAAGAAAGTTGGAAGGAAACAGTTTGGCAGGAAAAGTTGCACAACCAACAGGGATGACAGCATCCTTGAGGAGATTGCAAGGATAAGCCGATTTAAGAATTTGGGAGAGCTTCACAAGGAATGGGCTGTAGCTGGATTCAGTGCATCAAGAGCAACCACACACATATGTCTTTCGGTAAACAATGTAAGAAGCTCCTCACCTGGGCTAAATAAAAAAAGAACTGGACTATTGCTCAGTGGTCCACAGTAATCTTTTCAGATGAAAGTAAATTTTGCATTTCATTTGGAAATAAAGTCCAAAATGAATGCAGCCATCTACCAGGAGATTTTAGAGTACTTCATGCTTCCTTCTGCTGACAAGCTCCTTGGAGATGCTGATTTAATTTTGCAGCAGGACTTAGCACCAGACCACACTGCCAAAACTACTTCTAAGTGGTTTACCAACCATGATATTACTGTGCTTGATTGGCCAGCCAACTCGCCTGACATGAACCCCATAGAGAATCTACCGGTTATTGTCGAGAGGAAGATAAGTAACATCCGACCAAACAATACAGACAAGCTGAATGCTGCTATCAAAGCAACCAGAGCTTCAATAACGCCTTAGCAGTGCCACAGGCTGATTGCCTCCATGCTGCATTGAAACAGTAATTCGTGCAAAAGGAGCCCCAACCAAGTATTGAGTACATAATTAAAGTTACTTTGAAGATCTTGAACATTTCTGTTTTTTAAACCTTTTTTTGATGGATCCTTTAGAAGAAAAAAAAAGCCAGTACTTTTGCGCTCGACGTAATGATATCATTTGCAATAACTGCCCTTCATTCAAGCCTTCAGTTTACCCGCGCTCATAACATTAGCACAGAATCAGTTCAGAATCAATCACCAAAAGCAGTTCGGTTCAGACGTGCTGTGAGTCATTCTGCTTCACGCTGACACACACAACACAGTATCATCAGCTCCTCGGTTCTCGAATCGGACGTGCCTGACAGAAACAGTTCTTGACTGCAATCGCCGGTTAGTCAACAAACTCGCATGTATATTGCTGCCCACAGGGAATCTTATACAATGACCATATTTAAAACACTGATAACAGACTATCACGCTTATCAACCGCATGGCGGATCCATGAGCAAATGTTAAATAGTGTTGCTTTAAACTTTCTAAGCTGTAAGTTGTAACCATCAGAATTAAAACAAAAAAAAAACTCTTGAAATGTTTCAGTTTGTGTGCAATGAATTTAGAATATAAAACGAGTTTGCTTTTTGAATTAAATTGAAAGAACTTTTCTATGATATTCAAATTTTTTAGATGCACCTTTATACCTGCTGTACTCGCTTTCCTAAAATCTGATCAGGTTTGTCAGAAATGCAGAATATATGTCACAGAAGGGTACTTTGAAATTATTTGAGATTCTTACCGTGTTTAATGCACTTCTAGTTTTTAACAGATAAGACTTAGACTTAGATTCAACTTAGATTTGTTTATTCATTACAGGCACTTTGCAGTTTCACTTTTGCATATTTGTTTACATTGGTTTTGCTGTCTTGATTTAATGTTCATAAATAATTACTGCATGTGTGGAGTTGACATAAAATGTACACTATGTCTATGGAAGTTTCAAATAAAAAATAAAAAAATGAATAATAAAAACATTGCCTTTAACAGAAACTGAACACATTTTGGGTATTTGATTACATATATCTAATTTTTAAAGGAAATACTGTTTTCAGGTGACTGCATTTTGTCGAGAAGATGAGCACAATTATGAAGCTCCAAATATGCAAAACAAAAAATGTGGCAAAGCAACATGGACTGTAATATTTGAGGATTCTGTGGATAAATACATACTTCGTTCTCTGAAACCACTCCAGTCCCGTCCACCACCACCATCTTTCAAAGTTGTGCAGCGAAAGCAACGGGTCGTTTGCCTCATCCTTGATGTCTCAGGAAGCATGAGAGTATGTGATAACAGACATTAACTTTAATCTAAAAAAAATGATGCTACCATAAAAACCATTTCTTGTTACCACTCCCATTTTCTAGGGCTCTAGAATTCTTCAACTTCAACAGGCTGCCACACATTTCCTGCGGAACATCATTGAGGATCAAGCCAGTGTTGGAATTGTACAGTTTAGTACTATGGCTTCTACTCTGAGAAACTTGACTACTATTGACAGTGACACCACAAGAGAGAATCTTATCAAATTGTTGCCAAAAGTAGCAGATGGATCGACAAACATGTGCTTGGGCCTTAGTCAAGGCTTACAGGTGCTATATTAATTGTACTAGCATGGATTTTTATGTTTGTGATCTATGAAATATATAGAGTTTGTTCTATGTCAGTGATCCTGTTTTCTTCAGATACTACGAGAGGACAATGGGGATGCATTAGGAGATGAAATCATTTTTCTGACAGATGGTCAGGCAACGGACAGAATTGCTGATTGTGTTCCATCTGCAATACAAAGTGGTACCATTATACACACACTAGCTTTTGGTAACAGTGCAGCTCGTGAATTGATGGAAATGGCGAACAAAACTAGTAAGTGATATCAACATGATTAATAACTTACTGTAACTGTCTCAGTGTAGTTTATTATTAAATGCAGTGTATTATTAAAGTCAAAAATGTGCCATGTTTAAAACAGGGGGGAAATTTTTATCATCCAATGATGAGACCACATCTAACCAGTTAATGGACGCATTTGCTTCACTTACATTATCAACTGGAGATTACACAAACGAACCAGTTCAGGTTTGTCAAGTGATCCCAATGCATTTATTACTCTGAGAGTGTCATCAGTATTATGAGTATTTTAACGATATTAATTTTTAATACTCCTTCAGCTAGAGAGTATTGGAGCAAGAACATCTAATTGGTTCAATGGGACAGTATCAGTGGATCAGACTGTTGGGAATAAAACCAGCTTTGTAATAATATATGAACTAAGTCTTCCTAGCATTTACATACAGTCACCAAGTGGCTTAATCTACACTCAGACAAAAATGAGTCATGATGGATCTCTGAAAACAGTCTTTTTAAAAGTTCCAGGAACTGCAGAGGTATGATAACCTTTATGAACTAGTTATTTTAGAAACTATAAACATGTAAATGAATTATCGTAACACAAAGCATGTCTAGAAGTTTTAGATAAACATTCAACAACAACTTTAGATGGAGTTTATCACTAATGATTCAGCTCATACATTTACAGCAAACCCTTATTGATCTGCTTTTACTTTAATATGTTTTGAAGCATGGGGACTGGAAGTTCAGTATCCAAACTACAACAAATCAGGCTTTCACTATAACAGTAACGAGTCAAGCAGCACAAGCTGATGTTCCTCCTATCACTGTCAAAACCCACATGAACCAGCAGTTCAGTGACGGCACTAAACCCATGATAGTGTTTGCTGAGGTTAGACAGGATTACAGGCCTGTAATAAATGCTGAAGCGTGGGCTACACTGGATTCGGGAACTGGGTCTCCACAAACATTACAACTGCTGGACAATGGAGCGGGTAAATTAGCCAAAATAAAATATGTTAAATGTAAAATAAAATAGAAAAGTAAATAAAGAGGTTCGCCTCTAAATAATAAAGTGTAAGGTCCTTTTCCCAACTTTGGCAAATGAATCAGAGATCCATGTTTTACAGGAGCAGATGCTATCAAAGATGATGGAATCTATTCCAGATATTTCATAAAGATGGTAAATGGGAGAAGCAGTCTGAAAGTTAGAGTAAATAATCAAGATGGACATACCAGATTTGCTGTCCTATATGTCCCTGGATGTGTGTTAAATGGTAAGACCTGATATATATATATATATATATATATATATATATATATACAGTACAGACCAAAAGTTTGGACACACCTTCTCATTCAAAGAGTTTTCTTTATTTTCATGACTATGAAAATTGTAGAGTCACACTGAAGGCATCAAGGGCTATTTGACCAAGAAGGAGAGTGATGGGGTGCTGCGCCAGATGACCTGGCCTCCACAGTCACCGGACCTGAACCCAATCGAGATGGTTTAGGGGTGAGCTGGACCGCAGACAGAAGGCAAAAGGGCCAACAAGTGCTAAGCATCTCTCGGGGAACTCCTTCAAGACTGTTGGAAGACCATTTCAGGTGACTACCTCTTGAAGCTCATCAAGAGAATGCCAAGAGTGTGCAAAGCAGTAATCAAAGCAAAAGGTGGCTACTTTGAAGAACCTAGAATATGACATATTTTCAGTTGTTTCACACTTTTTTGTTATGTATATAATGTGTAATTCAGTGTGACTCTACAATTTTCATAGTCATGAAAATAAAGAAAATTCTTTGAATGAGAAGGTGTGTCCAAACTTTTGGTCTGTACTGTATATATATATATATATATAAATATATATATATATATATATATATATATATATATATATATATATATATATATATGTATATGTATATATATATATATATATATATATATATATATATATATATATATATGTGTGTGTGTGTGTGTGTGTGTGTGTGTGTGTGTGTGTGTGTGTGTGTGTGTGTGAGAGAGAGAGAGAGAGATTGATTGATATTGTGCTTATAAATAGTTAAATCCTAAATAAATCAGTTCATAGGCTATTTTGCCATCTTATACAGCCATCAAACATATAACCAAACAACATTTATTTTCATATTAGATGTTAAAAAATATCATGGCAAATTATAATAAGGAATTATTTATAATTACAGGAGTATGTCATCTTACCACAAACTCTTCATGTTTGATAGAATTACAGGTTGTCCGGAATTAATGCATTTTAAAGTAAACACTACATAGGGACCATGGCAGCTGGAATGCAGCTTGTCAGTCATAAAGTTTTGTTCCTGAATGAATCTGTGTTTTGAACAAAAAGTGTGTGTGGATGATTCAATTACAATTAATTTCAATTGTAGTGCAACTGAACCCTCCAAAGCCTCCAGTTTCTGATGAACCACTTGAGGTTGTAAACTTCACCAGAACAGCCACCGGAGAAAGTTTTGAGGTGAAATTATCAGGCACAGCTCCACCAAATTTCCCTCCTAACAGAATCACAGATCTGAGTGCTGAGATCCAGGAGGACACTGTGCTTCTCAACTGGACAGCTCCTGGTGAAGACCTCGACCAAGGGACAGGTAAATCATACAATTACTATACCAGCCTTTAAAAAGTTTTGAAATTTTTTTTTAACATCTTCACTGACAGAATACATTTTTTTTTCTCAAGCTAAATCCTATGAGATCAGGTGGAGCTTTGATCTTAAAATGCTTCGATTCAACTTCAGCAATGGTTATTCAGTCAACACAACTGCTGTCACACCTCAGAAGGCTGGATCAGTTGAACAGCATTCATTCAATCTCAATATCACAATCCAAAATGGCACCACACTCTTCTTTGCAGTTCAGACGGAGGACAAACAAAATGCGAAATCTGAAACCTCCAACTTTGCTCAAGCTTCAAAGATCCTCCCTGCTCCGATAACTTCAGAAATATCAAACCCAGACATTAACTTGACAGTTCTTGTCATTTCTCTGTGTGTGGTATTTATGCTCATGTGCTTTATTTTTGCTGTAGTCATACGTGCAGTGAAATGCAGAAAACGCTCTGCTCAGAGTGATATGGCATTAATAATCACAGATTAAAATCAAATCAATTATTTTGCCTAATTTGAGCATAACTATGTACATACAGCAGATATATAACATGTCTTAAAACAATAAAATCTATCAAACATAATTTCTTAGTTTCTGAATATTTCTGAAGCATGTGTAATCTTGCAAAGATTATTAAGAAGGATTTCTGTTTTGTCTGTCACGTACAATTGTCCTCTGTAATACAAAACAAATCCTGAACTGTCTGTGCCTCAATAGTTGATTCTGCTTTCAAGCACCCCTGGTGGAAGACGACCAGTTTCTAATTAGAAAACAGTAACCTTTGAGTTTGCTGAGTTTTGCTCCTGCTTGTGGTTGAATATCATTACATTGTTACCATGTTACTATTGTTTATTCTCATAGTTTCATTTTCTTTTCTTTTTTTTTCTTTTTCGAAATAAATAAAATACTATTAATTAAATGTCCCAGAAATGTCTCATTTTTACAGCATTTTCAAAACACTTCTAAAATACACTCCAGTAAGCCACTGTGGTCAACCCAGCCACAGTTTGAAAATACATGGTCAAGAAAATACGCTTTCAGAGTGATTTTTGTTGATTTTGCCCAGACCTTTGAGATAATATAACAAGATGTTGTTTTTAGATTTTTGTTGTACTTCTACATTGTTTTCTTTTTTATTTATTGGTGTCTTTAACAGTTGTGTTTATTTAAATAATGGTTTTCTATATTTTTCTTTAAAGATCACTTTTTTTTTTTTAAGTCATTGTTTTATATAGATATGCTACAGCAGGATTATGAAGGAAAAAAAACTGTGTATAGCTACTCTTTCAAAATGCATCACTTTTGAGAGCTACTCTGTCAAAATTTCATTTTAATATACTGGAATGAAAGTTACTCTTAAAAGCATGGTTATGTAATGATATGTAATGTCTGCTCTGAAAGTGAACACCAATAATAAAATAAATTCACTATAAAAAATGGATCATTGGTTTATGATGAATAATATTTGTTTGTTTAACATTAGAAGCATAGAGACCTCAACTACTATATCAATCATACTAATGTATATTCTATCAAACGATATGCATATATCTTTTTTTTTTTTTCTTCAAATTTCACTTTTTAAAGTCTAAAATATAGTTTTAAATACAATATAAAACCAAAAAATATTTGTAGGTTTTCATAAGTTGAAATTTAGAGGTTAGGGTTTGGGACAGCCACCTCTCAAGTGAAAGTGCATAACAAATGATGATTTTATATATAATAACTAATATTTTTTAATATGTTATTATTATTATTTTTTTACTTTGTACTTACTAATGTTTTACATATTATTGTGGGTTTCAATAGACAGAAGGATCTTAGTAAAGATCTAAGATATTAACACTTAAATGCTTTTTAAATATGTTTTTTGGTTCTGTACAGTGTTGAAGGTAATGCATTGCAAGTAATGTGAGTTACATAATCAGATTACTTTTTTCAAGTAACTAGTAAAGTAAAGCTTTACTTTTTAATTTACAAGAAAATATCTGAGTTACTTTTTCAAATAAGTAACGCCAGTTACTTTTCTTTCCCCCAAAGCTCTCCTGTCCCCACGTTAAGAGAAATCGGTTGTAAGATGTTAGTTCTAAATAAATTTGAACATGCATTAATTCATCTCACTCACAAAAAAAAAAAAAAAAAAAAAAATCAGATTTAGTTTTCCTCAAAATTTATAAAAACACTTAAAAGCAACTCAGAATATGGCTCAAAGCAGCAATAATTAAATGTTAAATAACACAAATATACTTTTTGTATTTAATCCCATTTTATTAAACCATTTGCTTCTGCCCGTGAATGGTCCAGTTCAACCATACTTATAAGTTAAAATTAATAGATAAACTAACATTTGTTGTTCTTTTATTGATTAAAGGGATAGTTCACCCAAAAATCTAAATTATGTCATTAATGACTCACCTTCATGTCGTTCCAAATCCCGTAAGACCTTTTATCTTCGGAAAACAGTTTAAGATATTTTAGATTTAGTCCGAGAGCTCTCAGTCCCTCCATTGGAACTGTGTGTACGGTATACTGTCCATGTCCAGAAAGGTAAGAAAAACATCATCAAAGTAGTCCATGTGACATCAGAGGGTCAGTTTGAATATTTTGAAGCATCGAAAATACATTTTGGTCCAAAAATAGCAAAAACTACGACTTTATTCATCATTGTCTTCTCTTCCGTGTCTGTTGTGAGAAAGTTCAAAACAAAGCAGTTTGTCATATCCAGTTCGCGAACGAATCATTCGATGTAACCGGATCTTTTTGAACCAGTTCACCAAATCGAACTGAATCGTTTTAAACGGTTCATGTCTCCAATACGCATTAATCCACAAATGACTTAAGCTGTTAACATTTTTAATGTGGCTGACACTCCCTCTGAGTTCAAACAAACCAATATCCCGGAGTAATTAATTTACTCAAACAGTACACTGACTGAACTGCTGTGAAGAGAGAACTGAAGATGAACACCGAGCCAAGCCAGATAATGATTCAATCACCAAACTCGTTCTTGACTCGTGAACGAGTCATTATCTGGCTCGGCTCGGTGTTCATCTCTCTCTTCACATCAGTTCAGTCAGTGTACTGTTTGAGTAAATTAATTACTCCGGGATATTATTTTTGGGTAAACTATCCCTTTAAAAGTGTTTAACTTTCTTCTTCTGCGTTTAACTCTAAGTGAATTTACATTTTCTTCAGCCTGAGGCTCTTGGTGTGAAAGGGCTTTTACATTTGCCAAAAATAGAACTTTTTTATATTAAAGAAGTTTGAATAAAATAAAGAGTGAAAAGGGGTGGAGGATCTGGCATTATTATTGAGTTAAATTGTCCAAGGTGTGGTTTGCTACATAAGGGCATATCTAATATAAACAAAATAGTTTCATATTAAACACCACAACAGGTATTTTTTCACTATTTTAGTGTTTTTCAAACCATTATATATATATATATATATATGTATTAGGGGTGGAAGCGTTAAACTTTTTCACGGTTCGTATATCATGATTTTAGAGTTACAGTTTCGGTACGGTTCGGTGTGTGCTATTTTTTTGGGGAAACAATACTGTCAAATACAAATAAAGAAGATAAGAATAATCTATCTATCTAACTACAAGCAACAGCACAAATAAATACAGTAGAATAAAGATTTCAGTTTCTTTTAGGTAGGTCTAGCAGTACAGAAATTGAACAACATAATCAAATGTGAAACAGCATTGCATGTATAAATTATGACTGTATAAATTAAAGATGAATCTTTATTAAAGTTACAAAAGCTATTCAATCAAGAGTTTTTGTTTTTTTTCTTCTTTTTTTTATCGCTGTTGTTGTAATGTACTGGGAAGCCAGAATGCGCATCCATCAACAGAAACATATATTAGCCGAACCTTGTTTGTTTTACATGTTTATGAGAAACCATATTACAGATGTGTTGTCAGGTTTAAGTTTAACCACTGTTCTAGCGCGTGCTGAACCATGTTTGGAGAACCGTACGGTTAGATGTTTTTCGGCAAAATTATGTATCTTTATTTACCTTGCGTGGTTCTTTCCCTTTAAGCTAAATCAGGTCTTATTTCCATTAGAGTCCAAGCAGAGGCGAACCAAGATGAAGTAGGGGCCCCAGGCAAGATAAAAGATGAGGCCCTTCTAATATAAGCATTTATTTATTTACCTTTACAAAGGCCTATTTTTTACAAATGCCTAGATAATGTTTTGATATATTAAACATAATTAACTATTGTACACAATTAATTTATTGTACATGTTTAATTATTTAAATAAAATAAATGTATTTTTAAATGTGAACTTTAAACCGCCAGTAGGTGGCAAGAAATCACTGATAATAGGTGAGTCACTGCGATTGAACTGAATCATTTAAATGTTTGATTCATTCAGGAACAAAACACCATCATGTTGCTCAGCGAGACAAAACAGCGCTGTGGCATTGATTGGAATAATTTTTTGTTGTCGAAATAGTGCAAAAACAAGCAATATGGTGTCAAAAACGTAAGTTTCTTAATTAACTTATAGTTTATTGAACTTGTAAAAAATAGTTTTTTATTGAAGTAATTATTGAAGAAAAAAATACTCTTCATGTGAAATTTATTAACTACATGAATTGGTATAAATATATTAATTTTCTGCCCCCATGTCTTGAATTTGTGATCATTCGAGACACCCCTCCTGCTGGTTCGTCATCAAAGAAAAAGTGTCAGATAAAGTGACGTTGACAGCCGACAAAAGGTGGCGCTAATGCAATCCATTCTTGCTCATAAGAAACCGAAACTGCTGTATACAGCCGCAATGTCCAAGTCGCTGGATCATTTTAGACTAGACTTTTAAATGCAAATCAGTGGATCGACAAACAGCTAATGCATTATAAAAATCTAAACAATTAAGACACTAAGATATATTTATGTAATTTAATATAATATAATAATTAATACTTTTGACTCTTTTCTAAAAATAAATGTCTAAGGCTGAGATGTGAAGTGCAGGTCTTAAAAGAGCTTTAAAGCTCTTAAATTTATGCTGTTAACCAGTTATTTTATGGTACCATTTGGAATAACTTGATTTATTTATTTATTTATTTATTTTTAATAAATAAATTTAACTGTCCTCTTCTGTTGTTTTTTAGAAAGTTTTGTAGGCCACTAATAAAAAAAATAGGACCTCTGTACATTTGTTTGTTGCAAATTTACAAACAATGCAACTGAGATGTTTATTTGTTGGGCTGATATTGCTGTCAACTGACAACAAAGTTTCCTTTCTCAATTAGCTTATGAGCATTATTAAAATCCCAGGACACCCCTAGTCCGAACATAGTTCACTGCTATTTATTATTGTCTTTTTAAGGACCTCTACTGCCCTGAAAGACAGCGGAGACCAGGACAACTACAGCCCCAGATACAGATCCCCTGTAAAGACCTTGTCTCAGAGGAGCACCAGGACAAGACCACATGAATATTCCATTCTTTCATAAAGGAACAGCAGCGATTCGGTTTACTTTTAAGATCTAGGCCTACTGAGTTCAAAAAATAAGTAAATGAAAAAGCCTATATAATGTGATAAGTCTGATTAACATGACACACACAACACCCACACACATACATACAGAGAGAGACAGACTCAAATTTAAAAAATGTAGTTGTTTTAGGTTTCTAGCGTCTAGGTTTATGTTTATTTTTGTCAAATTATTCATTTTGCATTATGCTCTTTTTCTACAGATTTCAAGTATTTTAGTTACAATAATACATTTATTTCAATCCCCTACTGAAAAAAATAAAAATAAAATAGAAACCATCACATTTGTAATTTTTTTTTTTTTTTGTTAATTTGTTTAAATGGAGACTGTCTCTACTGTTAATAGTGACATGACATTCAGCCAAGTATGGTGACCCATACTCAGAATACATGCTCTGCATTTAACCCATCCAAAGTACACACACACCAACCATGAACACACACACAGAGCAGTGGGCAGCTATTTATGCTGCAGCACCCAGGGAGCAGTTAGGGGTTCAGTGCCTTGCTCAATGGCACCTCAGTCATGGTAATGCCAGCCCAAGACTCAAACCCACAACCCTAGGGTTAGGAATCAAACTCTCTAACCACTAGGCAACGACTTCCCACTGATTGGTCTCCTTCTGTTGATGGCCATTGTTAAAACCACTATATCCTAATGTAATATGTCCCAAACCACACTACATGATACTATTATTTTATGGTTTTAATGGTTAAAAGTTGATGGTTTGTAGTGGTATTTGTAGTGGAAATCATTAGAATTTCTGTGACGGTTTCTATTGTTTTTGTCAGCAGTGTCACCGTGGGTTTTGTGATGTTACACTCTTAAAAAAATAAAGGTGCTTCAAAAGGTTCTTCAAGCTATGCCATAGAAGAACCATTTTTGGTTCCACAAAGAACCATTCAGTCAAAGGTTCTTTAAAGAACCATCTCTTTCTCAACTTTTTTTAATCTGAAGAACCTTCTTTCGCCACAAAGAACCTTTTGTCAAACAGAAAGGTTCTTCAGATGTTAAAGGTTCTTTATGGAACCATTTAGACAAAAAGGTTCTTCTATGGCATCGTGAAGCACCTTTATTTTTAAGAGTGTATTTTCCATAAATGCGAATTGATGTAATATTGTGAAATAGTAGCGACTGTTTGTAGTAGTGGTGGGCTTATTTGGGAGAAAATCCAGGGCCGTTTTTCACACCCAGTCCGTCCCTGCTCAGTAGTCAGTGGTTAAGGGCTGTCTCGATCACATTTTTTTCCCCTAATAAAGCTGTCAAGAGGAAGCATCTATGTTCCCTTATAGGAAGTTCTGAAGCTCACAACTTAAAGAGATAATTCGCTACAAAATTACACGTAATAAATTTTAAAACACAAACTAATATTATATTTCAGCATAAACATATATCACTAGACAGGTAATGTCTATTATAGATAATTAAATCATAAAATTGTTACAGTTTTGCATTAATAAGTGTAGTTACTAGTTGGTAATGCACATTTGACAGTAAAGCACTGAGCTTGAGTTGGGAAGCACAACAGCAGAATGTACAAAATGTAAGTTTTATATAGAAAACGAACATATTCTACTATTAAATGTATAATTTTTTGTCTGTAGCATGGAACTGACCAACAACTTCAGTGAATATAAAAGGGGCTCTCTTTTTTATGTGATTCATTCACAGAGAAGTTCATGTTTTTCAACTTTATGATTTTTCTTACTTCATACACAAAAAAAGAGCAGAACTTTTACAAAATTTGATTTCTTGATGATTTACAATTTTATAATAGTGATTTTATCATTTCAAAATCTAAAGTAAAATGTAGAAATGAATAATAAGCCTACAAGTGTTCCCCTGCTGCCATCTACTGGTTATAGTCATAATTTGATGCCCTTTTTTATTTTACAAAAGTGTTTACCACAAAGTATATTTTAGTCATCCCTCTAAAAATAATAATGTTTAAATTGTATCCTCTTTAGAGTTTTAAAGTGCTGTGAATAGCTGGGTGAAATACTTGAAATACTTGCTTGAATTTCTCTCTCAAAAGGACACAGGAAATGCTCATCATACCAAGTTTCAAACATTGTTCAAATATGTAAGCTAGACAGAGAAAAATGAAAGAAAATATATTTTTATATAAAGTCAGATAGTGATGAAAGAGGCGAGTTTTCATCTGTCGCTTGAAAAATGTCAGGAAATCAGCACTCTGTATAGGGGTTGGAAGAGCATTCCACCAGCCAGGAACAGTAAAAGAAAATGTTCTGGAAAGTGATATTGTGGGATCTCAAGACTTCTGGAGTCAAATACATTAACCTTATTTTTATTATGTATTGTTTTAAAATGTAACAGTGACTTTTAGGGTGTTGTTCTAAGCTCAAATAGTTGTACAGCAATATGCAAAGGTATTGCCAAGATACAACCTCATTCAATAACTATAAACAATCTTATCAGCCAGCCCGTCAAGAATTTCATGACAGAACTTGGCATTTTCTAGTGTAAAGGTTGCAGACAAATTGTCAAAAATTGCCATTAGCAACACCTGCTAGGTTTGTATGTAATCTGCAATTTATTGAATGATTTGGATTTTTTAAGCTTTTGAATCTTACAATGAAGGAGACATTTGTGTCAGTTTATGAACTGCTGTATTACACCACATTACACTTAATGTGAACTCATGCCTGATGATGTCGAGTCATAATTACTCAATAATGTTTAAGAAACTTTGCAACAGGGAAAAACTTATAAGGACCTATAAATTGCCACACTTGGTAACATTTTCAATTTCACCTTTTTTGTATGCCCATCACCAAAGAAAGAAAGAAAGAGCATTACACTGGGACTGGGAAGAAATAAATCAAAATCCTATAAATCTGAGCCTATGAATTTAACCTATAAAGTCTTATTTTACAGGCAAGAAAACCAAAGAACACTGGAAAATATTGACATTGTAATTGTATTTATTCAGTCTGACACAATCTACAAGCAATACAAGCGATCATAAAATCAAAATCGTTTCCTCAATTTATGAACTGTTTAATAAGTCAGTCTTTATAACACCTGTCTTTAATTTACTTTTTTAAATTTGCTTTTGGGGAGACTTCATAACTGCTAAAATTTGTAAAAGTAAATTAAAGACAGGTGTAAACCTAACTGGAAGAGACAGTATACCACAATAAAATTAGTTGTGTTACTTGTGTAATTGTTGTATTGTCAATTGTTCTAGAATTCTTCTGATTTCCTCTTATTGCTAGGTAAAAAGATTAAACTAATTGTCAGTTGGGTTTTGCTCAATTTCACGCTTAGCCCTCGGAGAACTGCATGAAGAGGAACTCTGATCTTTTTTCCCTGAAACTCGGCACACAATTAATCTGCAGGATTTCAGAGAAGCCCTCAGACAAACTAGGTGCCACAAACTTTTTCCTACAGAGAACAAGAAAGACAGTCAGAATCCAATAGACTTGTTTGAGTTAAACAAGAAAGATGGTGATTTCCCAGCAAAAATATCTGGTTTATCAGAAAAAGCTTGCTGCTGACTCACTTGTAGCTGTGCATCACCATGTCATTGACATGAACATGCTTGACGGCAGATGGAACCATCTCACGAAACTAAAAACAGCAAAAAACAAATAAGATCAATCCCTAACTGTGTATTCTGGTGTTAAAATTGGTTCACAATACAGATTTTCCATGCAAGAAGTGTAACAAAGTGTAACATTATACAGACTTTAATATTTAATGTACATATTGCACACTGTGAAATAACTGCAGTGAAGACCCACATACCCTGTTGTTATGCTTTGCTTGTTCCAGACTCGCTGTGAAGTTGAAACACCTGCAGGGAACTCCAGCACTTTGACTGACATCTATATATCTGTGGAGAAAATCATTGATGGTGCTGTTTAATCAAAAATACAAAGATACATTTTTTACTTTATTTTGGGAAATAGAGGTAGGCACCTTTTTCTAGACTCAGGGTCAGGGTTAGTGTTGTCCACTGCAACGCTTTGGCCTTCCTTTAGAGCGCGTTCACAGGCTGAAACACACTGCTGCCAAGAGCCAAGTGTGTCCTAGAGTTCATGTGCACAGACAATTAAACAAATCATTATACACATTTAAGATGTTTTTCTCCAACGCTTCTAAATATACTTAATATCCTGTTCTTGGGGATCTACTTCTTGTGTCTGGGTTCTCGGTTGTGGTAGATAGGATAACTTACCCTGTTCACATACACGTAGCCTTGCGGAATGATGTGTGTCTGGAAGAACGTTGATTTGCCGGCTGCAAAATAAAAAAAAAATAGGGGATGTGTCATAAAAAAAAAAAATTGGAAGGCTGTCACCTAAAAAGAGAATAAAAGAAAAAAATGCTTACATCCAGGAAATCCCACTGCTACGATGACTTCCTGCTTGGTGGATGTGAGGGAGGCATCTGGAGGATCGTAAAGATGTCTTTCAGAATCTAATTTCCTCTGGACAAGGAGATAAAAAAAAAAAACATAAAAAGTATTACAGATGACTGATCAAAACTACTGATCAAACGTCTGAGCTTGCAAAGACTTTTTAAAATGTTTTTGAAAGAAGTTTTACCAAGTCTGAATTTATATAACAGTAAAACTAAAAATATTGTTCAATATTATTACATACAACTGTTTTCTAATTTAATATACTTTAAATGGTAATTTAGTCCTGCGATGACAAAACTAAATTTTCAGCATCATTACTAGTGTCCGGTGTCAAATGATTCTTCAGAAATCATTCTAATATGCTGATTTGCTGCTCAAGAAACATTTATTGTAAATAAATAAATATTGATAATAGTTGCACTGCTATATTTTTGTGGAGACCATGAATTTTACTAAGGAAAGTAAATATAGAAAATAGAAAGATAGAAAACATGTAAATGAAATAAAGACCAGTTGTTTACAGGATCAAATTCTGGCAAGCTGAACTGAGCTGGTTTCCAGCCCAAGAAGTATTCCTCTGGTGTGTGAAACTGAAGACCAATGTTGATGGCAAACTGTAGAGAGAGCAGAAAAATATAAAGAAAAATAGCAGATGAAAAATATATGTATTTCGTCATAGGACTGTAAAACTTTTCTTTTTTGTTATACCAAAATGGAGCAAGACAGCACTACCGTGCCCCCTTGTGGTCAAAACAGAGTAAAGGTATTGCACACAATTTACATGAATGTGTAAAATATATAAAATCGTGTAAAAACAAAAAATGCTAATAAAAAAAAGTGTAATGAAGACTGCAGTTAATTTGATTACCAGTCTGTCACTGCAGGAGAAGTCTTTCTTCTTTTTTCCTGGTGCCCAGTTAGCGGGACGTCCTGCTGCATCTGTACACAAGAGAAAACTTTGACTGAGCACAGAAATATGGCGTGTTATGGGTCATTTTGCACCATGTGCTGTAAATTAAAAATAATAAAACAACATGTTTTTGAAGATGTAGTGCTAGTCAATAGATTATGAATCTTTGAAAAAATAAAACTATAAAAATAAAATAATTTTTAGCAACAATAATTTTACGTCAAATCTCAAATGTCTCAAGAATGCGGATCACAACCACTTGAGTGAGCTCACCTCCTACATAGAAGCTCTGTGACACATCTACAGCCACTCCTCCATTCGCCTGCAAAAACACAACAATGCCTTCACACACACAGGACACTCGAACCAAACCTGCTGCTTGCTGTATGTAATGTAAAACAAATCATACAACTCAATTACGCAATTCCTTTAAAATACAATCCTACAAATAACCACAAGAGGGATTCACCTTCTCACACAGATGTTCCCACATCCCAATAACAGGCTTCCTGTATATACCAGGGGCTGTGGAAGCAAATACCTAAACAATAATAATAATAATAATAATAATAATGCATTCACATTCATACAGATAAAAGTTTGAGAAATTTAATCAACACAAAATTACAAAACCGTTTAAAAAATTGGGGTCAGTAAAATGTTTTTTTTTTTTTTTTAAAGAAATAATACTTTTGTTCAGGAAGAACACATTAAATTAATCAAAAGAGACTAAAGACATTTGTAACAACAAAAACATTGTTTTCATAAAAATCTATGCAGTTTTCAACACTGATTAATAATTGTTTGAGCAACATATAAGAATGATTTCCGAAGGATCGTGTGATACTGAAGACTGGAGTAATGACCGTTGAAAATCAGCTTTGCATCACAGAAATAAACTACAATTTTAAATATATTCAAACAGAAAACACTTATTTTATATTATAATAAATGCTTTAAAATCTTACCAACACCTATTTTATAAACAGTCAACGTGTGGTTCACCTGGATGGGCAACTGCAGTGTCTGTAGAATATCCTCAACCTTTGACTTGAACACCTCCGGTCTGAGCTTGCCTCTAGAAATACCCATCTGATTGGTGAAAAACACCACCTTAAAAAGAGACAAATACAATGATGAAGATGCTTGCACTACTAACGCAAAAACAGCTATACAAGTATTAATCCTGCAAATTCAGTTCAACACAAAATAATAGCAGATTAAAAAGCACCTTGTATCCTTTCTTCAAAAGACTGGCCAGTCTGGGCTGAATCTCTGGGAAGAGAATCCTAAATAAATGTAAAGAAAAGAAAAAAGAAAATCACACGAGACACAACAAAAAGCTGCAATGTACTGCAAGTTCTTCAACAAGATTCACCTCCAGTCATCTGGACTTGTGGGAAATACTTTTCCAGACTTTGTAGTGATGATGCAGCCATCAATGTCAAACCCTGCAATCTGAATCAGAAATTAAAACATCAAATATCATAGAAGCATAATGGTGTTACTGATAAAATACTACAAATATGCAGTTCCTGTAAGGAATGTCTTACTTTGGAGCTATCTGGAGCGCCTGCAGCAGTGAAGAGCAGAAGGCTGCCGATTTGTTGCCAGTGACTTTGAGAACAAGTTGAAGATGGAACAGTGGCTTTGACTGATGGTGACTCCAGTTTATCACACTCTTTCTGTGCATGTGCTTGGAACTGCTGAAGCTTTTCTTCAGCTGAGGCCTCATCATCATCATCATCACCACACCCTCGTTTCGTGGGAGGGACATCATCCTCTGGGCTGTGAGGGCGTTTTGTCGCCTGAGAGTCAAGCAGTGTTATTTTAGTATTTGATATATATATATATATATATATATATATATATATAATTTTGTAGTATTTATTAACATTTTAAATTACATTTGTATATTTTCAGGTTTCAGTTAAAGTTTTATTAATTCTGCCATTTTTATTATTTAATACATTGTTTTATTTAGCTTTAATTAAATTTTTTTAAAGTTTTATTTCAGTAATTGTTATCCTTCAACCTAAACATAGATTATATCCATTTGTTGCCAAGGCAATATTTCTAATGTAAAAGTTTTTCACCAATCATTTATATTGTTTAATTTCAAACATTTTCAAAAAAAAAATTTAATTTTCAAAAAATTAAAAGCATGATTTTCTATTAATGAGTTTACAGTTCATACGTTTATGTTTAGAAAATCCTACATTTTAAGTTATTTATTCTTCAGTACCATTTCTATCCAATGTTTCTTGCCTTCTACATAAACCATAGCTGTGTTGATCTCTTCAAAACACTGCTGTGTTCCTAAAGCATAAAATCAATGATATTGTTATAAGCACTTCCACAAAAAATAAATAACTGCAGTAACACATCCATACAACGACACCTAAAAGATTCTGGGAAAAAAATGTGTATGTATATATATATATATATATATATATATATATATATATATATATATATATATATATATATACACATATACACACACACACATATATATATATATATATATATATGAAGAGATGACTCCGTTTTGATTCATTTTCATAAATCATGTTTTTATAGTGTTTTCAAGTTTTTAATGGTGTTTTATTGTATTAGTTGCTGTATCATTTATTTATTTATTTTATTATTTATTTATTTGTAAAACTTTGTTACATAAAGTTTAACTATTATCATCAAACTCTGCTTAACTTGATGTCGTAGGGGGAAGAATATAAATCCTGTGGCTTAAAAAGCATATTATTGCTGGATTCTGATTAATAGGATTTTTAGAAGAACAGCATTTAAATTTTAAATAAAAATAATTTGTAATTTTGGTAATCTCTTTGCTGTTGCTTTTAATAAAGTGAATGCATTCTTGCAGAATTTTTTTTTTATTAATTATTAACCACAAAATGTATTTTAAATATTTTCCCAAACAGTTCCATTAGTCGAGATCTTTATACCTTTTTAGGGGATTTAGAAAAATAATCGTGGATGCTCCTTTTGGGGCCGGACCCATCATTTGAGCTTTTCTGTCTGTCTCTGCTTTCATTTGCTGCTTTTCCTTTCTTCTGAGGAGAGGAGGACTTTTCATTTGGTTTTCCAACAAATTCGACTGTAAACGGGTGGGACTGATTGACTAGGTACAGTGTGCAGCCAGCTGTCAAACATCCAGACTCGCCACGTCCCAAACACTGACCGTCCAGGGAACAAGGGTTGGGCCCGAGCTGCCGAAACATAGGATGCCTTGTACTCACTTATGCTTTTGTATATTTAAGTATTAGAAAATGCTTTTAAAACACTGGTGTTAATAAGATTGACTATCTCAGTAAACCGTAACATACAATGTTGTTTTTTTGGGGGCTTTTTTTTTTACCTGTGTAACCAGAACTTCCTGTTTGGCATAGTTGGCCACAAGTTTGACTGTCAAGGAGAGAAGCACTCAGGTATTCTTATTGAACAGAAACATACTATTTTTGTATTACTCGTATAGATGCGGTGTGATCTAAAAACTCACCCTGATGCCTTGAGCACTTCTTGTCTGTGATTTTGGTTTCAGGGCCTCGACCTAACATTAAAGCTCGACCATCTGCCAGTTCAACCCGAGCTCCGTCCACACTTACTAGTGTGCACTGCATCTCCATTCACAGACGACACCCGCTGGACTTCAAGAGGATAAGGTACAGTAAGAAATAGAAGTTAGTAACTTACAATTCCGATTCAAAAAGCTAAATGCTAAGTTGCCTTTCTTTCTTTCGTACATTTGCTAATGAGCTAACGTTAATTACGAATATGTATAAGTAAGCAAAAACCTGTAATTCATTAGCTCTCTACGTTAACTTAGTTTTAATACGTAAGTTACTTTAGTGTTTCTTTTCTAAAGATAATGAACTCATTCGGACTTTGAAAGCGGAGGGCTCATTGTGTAGGCTCAAACTATCTCTACAACCTGCGCAGTCTGCGTGTATCTACAGACGCCATCAAAATTATATCTCATTCAAACCACCATGATTTTACTTTAAAAACAAAATACAAAATCTAAACAGCGCTTACCAGTTGTCTAAAACGTTACATTAACTTCTTGTGGTTCAGTTGTTGTACAGACTGTTCTGGTCCGACACGTGAATATCTCCGATGTGGAACAGCGACATCTTTTGTTGGATTCCCATGTCGTCATTCGTTACTATGTTTACTGTAGTTTCTGACATACCACGGTTATTAATTTACTACTATACAACTGTGATCTTAATAAGTCTACCAGCGGGAAACTACATAGATAGATAGATAGATAGATAGATAGATAGATAGATAGATAGATAGATAGATAGATAGATAGATAGATAGATAGATAGATAGATAGATAGATAGATAGATAGATAGATGGATGGATGGATGGATGGATGGATGGATGGATGGATGGATGGATGGAGGGAGAGAGGGATAAGCAAACTTAGCATTTTCCCTAAACGGTTTCAGTGTTGAAAAGGGCTTTTAAACCTTTGTTTGTGTAGTCCCTGAAAATCAGTACAAAGTTTACAGTCAGAAGAATTGTATGTCTATTCAGTTATATATATATATATATATATATATATATATATATATATATATATATATATATATATATATATATATATATATATATATATATATATATATTTATTTATTTTTTATTATGTTAGATGACAAATCTCCAGTTTACATAAGTATTATCATGCGATAGGATATCCTGCTAATAATTATGTCTTGGTAAACAAAGTTTATTTACTCTGCATAATTATGTCTTGGTAAACATAGTTTATTTACTCTGCATAATGCAGTACCAACAGTTTAGTTTAAACTGCCATATGTTTTTTGTCTCAAAGCTATGGAGCCCCGCACATGACATCCAGAAGAAAAAAATGGATATCGTGGCCATGAATCAATATTATTCTCATAACTTCATGGCAACATTTTATTTATTCACTCCATTGTTATAGTTAAATCATTGCCAGTTTGTACTAATTCGTTCCTCTGACTAGACAGATGCATAGTTTAAAGCCAAAAGAGTCTTTGTCTATCACACAATATGCAGTTTTCTGTGAAATAATACTATAACTACACAAACTACTGCTACTGCTGACTACTTCTGACTGGTTCTCACTATTACAGCTGTAATAAATACAGTTGGATGAGTGTGCAAAAGTATTGTTAATGTATTATACAGCTGACATTGACTATGCATTGTATTTAGCCTTTAACTAAAATGAGAGCACAATTAGTCATAGCAGCAAATTCTTAACTTGCACCCACAATATTTTCTTCCCCACATTCGTTTTTTACAGATAATTATTAGTGGACTGACACATAGTCAGACATGTTTACCTCAAATAGTCTGCATTAAAAAGAGATTTAAACAGCTTTAAAAAATGTCAAGCATTGTAGAGGGAGCGGTCAGTGGTGGTTTCTGGATGAACAAACTAAATGAAAAGGTTTATTTATGGGCGTGCTTGTTGGGTGTGCTCTTAAATATTTGAACTTTTGCCATATCCACAAACACATTCTCACAGTAGTTACACATATAGATAAGCGAGAAAGTCATCTGAACGGTTTTGTATCTCTATATGAAGGTAAGTGTGTACATAATGAATGCTCTGTTTAGAATAAAATATGAAAAAATTGTGAGACACCAAGTTTCAATTGTGCGATATGAATCTGTAATTTTTACAAATGTAGCCATAATTGGGAAATTGTGAAACATTTTGAAATTGTTATTTGAATAGTTTCAGATTTTTTTTTAATATGTTAAGAATTTAATTCATGAAAAACCTCTTTACAGTTGCAAAATTTATTGTTTATATATTTATGCTTTTAACTTGATTTTTTTTCTCCCTTTGTCTGTCTTTGTGTGGGACTGAAAACCAGTTGGTATCAATTTACTTCATAAGCTCTGGCTGAACAAACCCAGTGCTTTTACCCTGTAAAACTCACTGTACATTGAGAGTGATTGTTTTGAACTGCCTTGCTAAACAGAGCTAATCCATTATGGCACGTGAACAAGACTACTACACTATCATGTATGGGCTGCAGGAGCTTGATTTTGAAGGGAAAGTAGTGCCCAGTGATCTTGTACTAATAGGTGAACATGCCTTTCCACTTGCCATGAATCCAAGAGGTCAGGTGCTAATGGCCGCATCTCATTATGGTCAGGGACGTGTGGTGGTGTTGGGACATGAGCAATACCTAACAAGCTTCTCTGGCCTGATAGAGAATGCCCTTATGTGGCTCATGCCATGTACCGGTGATGGTGGCATTGTAGGGATTCAGAAGAGTTTACGTTCAGTAGCTGAAAACTTGAACTACTGCCCTATCAAGACAGAGCTAGGAGACTTTCAGAATGGATTAGCTATATATATCACAGATGCTTACAGTGTCGAGAGCTGTGCAAAGGATCTGATCGCTTTCATCAAAGCTGGGGGTGGCTTGATCATTGCTGGCCAGGCCTGGAGTTGGGCTGAAGCCCACCCACAAGAAAACACTTTAAGGAACTTCCCAGGAAACAAAGTGTGCAGTGTTGCAGGAATTTACTTCTCGGAACACCAAGGAGAAGTTGGCGTCTTTCCTGTTCCAGGAAACATCCCTTCCAGTTGGCTTGCTGTATCGTAAGTTCAACAGACATTCTTACTTTTTTACCCATTCTGTAAAAAAAAAACATTTCATAAGCTGTTTTCAATTGTTTCTTTTCAGTATAGGCAAGGACTTTAAAGATGACCTACAGTTCCTGCTAGAAGGTGTGTCTGAGTTTGATGTCCAAGGTGGGGCTATAGCATCTGAGGTGATGGTACACGGACCATTAGCATTTCCTATCGCAATTACTCCAGCTGGAAAAGCATTCATTGCTGGTGCCTATTATGGGCAAGGTCGTGTAATCCTGCTTTCACACGAAGGCTTCATGGGACGGGAATCTCTATCCACTTTCCTGATCAACGCTATCAAGTGGCTTGACGAGGGTCGCAAGGGTGCTATTGGGATTCTACCCAAACTAAAGGCAGCCCACACAGTACTGAGCAAATCTGGTTTAGATTGCCAGTTGACTGGTTTTAAAGAAGATCTAAGTGTTTATGTTTGCACTTCATACAGTGATGCCCAGTGTGCAGAGATTCAAGAATTTGTGGCTGAAGGCGGTGGTCTTATGATTGGGGGTCATGCCTGGTATTGGGCCCAGACCCACTGCGGCTGCAATGTGATGACTGATTATCCAGGAAATCACATTCTTAATAAGATGGGATTGTGCCTTTTGGGCAGCACCTTGGGTGGAGGGTTATACAAAGCCCCAGAAATTGAGCATAGTTGTAAAGAGGGGTACCACTTTCGTAGCATGCTGCATCGGTTTGCTGAACATGTAAGCCTGGGGAAAGAACTGACTAGTCAAGAACAGAGCTGCTTAAAACAGCTGGGCAATGACTGTGCCAGTTACCTTCGCATGCAATCTCATGACAGTACTGCCTATACTTCAATAGTAGGTCTTCTTAGTGACATAGTGAAGGAGGTAGGTGTTCCACAAGTGTGTAGTAACTGCCCTGTTCAAAGTGCCAAGGACCATCTGATGCTCCGTGTTGGGACTGAGGTTTACAAGGTGTCACCTGATCCTGATGCCCTTCTTCCATACATCATCAAGGACAGACCTAACTTGTCAACTGTGTCTAATGCAAGAGTTCAGATCACTGCCAACACTGGAGGTACGAACGTTTTCCCCCTAAATATTATTCCTGGTTTAAGTTTCAAAATACTTGAACACTATAAAATAAGAATGTAATTACTTGTTTCAGCTTGTGAAGAATGGATAAGCACAGGTTTATATCTTTCTCCTGGTATGAAGACATACATAGCAGTATCTCCAGAGATCGTTGGGAAAAACTGGAAGGTGATAAATCAAGTCTACACATGTATCCAATCAAGGAATAGTTGCTGCATATAGTATATAGTTTTGGAGAGCATGTTATTAACATGAGGGGATAACACTTTATGCAGGTGCAGCTTGGTTGCCAAACAGATAATATTGGTGGAGCAGACGTTCTGAAACGGGCTCCTGTGGTCCATGAGCGATTCCCTTTGGACACAGAGATGGTTCAAGTCTGCAATCTATGGGGAGGGCTCATCTACCTAATAGCACCTCCTCAAAGCGAAGTGGATGGGGTGGAAATTGTCGTGCAGGTCTCAGTACAGGCTCCATATTTCAAGTCTGGTAATAATTTTGAATGAGCATCACAGTGATTTTTCTATTCAGAACATTTAATATTGTTTTGTCAAATGTTTCAATGCTAACTTGTTTCCTCCCTTAGGAGTGACCAGTGTAGCTAACTGGGTGGACACGATCCGTCAAGCACCTGCCCCCTGGGCAGAGCTTGAGTTTGAGAACATCATCATGACATTAGAATCAAAATATATAAGGAATCTGGACTGCCCTGATGAGGTGGCTAAACTTTGGGACAGCATAATGAGAAGCATAGCTGACCTGGCAGCAAGGCCTGCCAAGTTTCCCCGCAAGGAGCGGTTTGTTGCAGATGTTCAGATCTCTCATGGTTGGTGGTACTATTAAATACTCCCAGAATCTTTGTTAGAATAAAGAAGCATCACTACGACAACAGAATCATGCTATTAATATAAATTACACTCACACTGTCTTAGTGATAACACTGTTCCCCCTTTTCCCCTTGCAGGTTTCATGCATGCTGGATATCCTATCATGATGCACTCCACCTCTGCCTCAGCTTTAGTAAATGTGCAGGAAGCCTATAAAAGTGGTATTTGGGGATCCATTCACGAGCTGGGTCATAACCAACAGCGTGGAGTTTGGGAGTTTCCTCCACATACCACCGAGTGCACTTGCAACCTTTGGTCTGTGTATGTGCATGAGGAAGTGCTGGGTTTAAATAGGTCAAAAGCTCATCCAGCCATGACTCTAGAAAACCGCCAAGCACGTACCAAGATGTATTGCAGTGGCGGTAAGGATTTAAAAACTTGGAGTATGTGGACAGCACTCGAGACATACATGCAGGTGCGAACAGACTGCTAAAATGTTAATATTTATGTAATTATTATGAAAAATAAATTATGTAAATATAAAATAATATATTTATACCTATATTTATATTTTCAGCTACAGGAAAAATTTGGCTGGGATGCTTTCAAGAAAGTTTTTACTGCCTACCATGATATAAAAGGAGTGCCAAAAGACAATGCAGGAAAGATGAATCTATATGCTGAGATCTTCTCCAAGGTGGTCAATCTGAATCTTTGCCCTTTCTTTAAAGCGTGGGGTTGGCCCATCGAGCCCAGCACACAAGAAAAGATCTCTCATCTCCCTGAATGGAATGACCATCCTATGGTCCAGTATGCATAGGAACATCTCAGATAGTGTTAAAAATGTACAGTGCCAGTTTTAATCTAATGGGTTAGATTAAGTATAAAAATGATAAATGCTTACCTGGAATGTCACGGAAATTAACCATTCTTATAAGTACATAGATGGGCAATTGATTCATGTCAGTTTAAGTTATGGAATATTCAGAGCACTTGATATTAATTAAAGGTGGCAGTAGGCTAGTGGGCTAAGGTTAAACAGAATCACACATTATACTATTCATAAATACTGAAAACTCCGTGAACTGCAATAAACAGTATGGCATGGTATTTTGTATTGGTGTATTTCCTTTTTTTTATCAAAGAGAATGAATCATATATATTATTTTAAAAGACTCTGAATGGTGCATATGTTGATGTGATTTGAAAATACAGAATAAAGCCCTGTTGCAAATGCTCAAGAGATTTGATAAATTCATGCGAGCCTAAAATTTGCATTGCCCACTGAATAGCTCATTCACCGGTGCATCAGAAAATTGCTGAAGGAAGTCGACCATCTCATCTAAGGTGCGTTCTACAACAAAATTCAGCTCTGTGTTTAGGGCATTTGCAGCACAACTTAGGATGGGGCAGCCATTTTGATTGACGCAGCAGTAAGCGTTCCATATGTACTCTGGGATGTTGACACTTTTGACGTTCTTGATGATCCAGTACATAAACCAGTACATAAAACCTGATGACAATTGGAATTGAACAAGCTGGTCAGTTTAAACTCGTGTTTGTTCCAGGCGTTCTGATTCAGCGTTGTGTTTTGAGGCAACACATTGGTCAGGGTAAAGGTGGCATTATGACTTGGAACTAAAAGAGAGTGAAAATCATTCATTTCTGAGGTGATTTAAGGATATTTTTACTTCAGGAAAACTCATTTTTAAATCTAAATGATCCCTAAGTGTCCACAGTACTAGCTTCTAACTTTGGCGATAAATGTAAGAATGCTCAGATCTGATCTATCAGAAACTATTACCTCAAGCTCTAAAAATGTATCAGCAGGAGTAAAGGCATGATGAAATATTTTATAAGCTGTTTAACTGCATGATGTCCATTGGAGTTCAAGTGTCCCAGTCAAATCCTGAGTTTGTGTAGTCTTCATTCAGAGCCTGTTTTTCTCCCAAATGTTTGGGTTCTGCTGTGAAAACTTATACCCATCTTACATTTTACTGGACCATGAGGGATTCACCAACTAGCAAAACATCATAATCAGCAAAACAACAACATACAAATCTAAAAGTTAGCCCTTTATTTCTACATTATTGGAACTAGAATTTTGTTGTTGATGTTTTTAAACTCCAGTAAATGACCATTGGAGTATTATAATTTTATTTTATTGTATTTCATTCTACTATTTTATTTTATTTTAAAATCAGTTTCTAGCAAAAAAAAAAAAGAAAAGAAAAGCCTTTTATGAAGAAAAACATGAAGTACTCGGGTTCAAAAGCAAAAATATAATTATATAATATATATTTTTTCATAAGCATGTAATTATTGAGTGAGAATCCAACTGAATGTTCCAAAAGCAACAATCCACACTGAAAGCACTATACAGTAATAGATATAACTCACCTGTGGCTCTACAAACCAGCGTGTCTCTCTGGAAATCTGGAACTTTCTCCATATAGAAGAACTTAAAAATTAAGAAATTAGCCACCACATGTACATCTCCAGGGCCCAGGAACATGCCAATAAGGAAACGCACAATAAAATAAACTTCCATAATGCAACAGACTAAATACAGTTGAGTACAGATGTATAATATCACAGCTCTCCTGTATCACTCCTCTCTGTTTTTACTCCATGTGTCTGAGAGCATTACAGATCACATGCTAGATCTAAATCTAGCAACATTTGGAGTAGTTGATAACATAATTAAATTAAGTTGCACATTAACTTACATTAGTTGTGTTTCATTTTTCCAGAAAAGGTTGTATGAGTGTCAGGGTGTTTGTTTCCCATGACTCAATAGTGACCCCATGGGAACAGCACTGGTGTCTGGTAACCTGAGAAAGGCTCTGATTAACAGAAAAAAAGAAAAAACTGGTGCCCTCCATTTTATGCTTACCGTTTGAATTCCTGATCACACATCAAAGGTAAATCAAAGACAACTGCTTTATTTTTAATAGTGAACATGTTAAATTAAGGTAAACAAATTTGTCACAAACTAATATCCCCCTGGACTTAAGATTTTTTTAAGAATTAGTTATAATAAAGCTAGTAATAATCTATGATGTAACTGTTAGGAAATAAAGGTGGGGGACACCAGATTATTTGTATACCTAAGTATTAATGATTCATCATATTACAACAGTGTGAGTTTAGTATTATTTATATACTATTAGCATGCATTAAGTGAAGTGAAAGTGACATACAGCCAAGTATGGTGACCCATACTAGGAATTCGTGCTCTGCTTTTAACCCATCCAAAGTGCACACACACAGCAGTGAACACACACACTGTGAACACACACCCAGAGCAGTGGGCAGCCATTTATGCTGCGGCGCCCAGGGAGCAGTTGGGGGATCGGTGCCTTGCTCAAGGGCACCTCAGTCACGGTATTGAGGATGGAGAGAGTGCTGTACATTCACTCACCCCACCTACAATTCCTGCCAACCCAAGACTCGAACTCACAACCCTTCGATTCGATTGCAACTTCCCCTATATATTCTTATTCTTATTTTTTTAGCTTTGTGTTGTTGTTTTTATTTATATAGCCTATATATATAGAGAGAGAGGGATAGATAGATAGATAGATAGATAGATAGATAGATAGATAGATAGATAGATAGATAGATAGATAGATAGATAGATAGATAGATAGATAGATAGATAGATAGATAGATAGATAGATAGATAGATATAAAGACACAACCTGAATATACTGCATACTGCAATTAAGTGACAAACAAACAAATAAATATATTTATAAACCCTTGAGCTAAATCCAGCATTAATTTCAGGTTTATGCAGGTTTTTGTTGGTTTATTAAGAAATCAGCTGCCATACTGTCATACTATTGTCGATATACACGTTGTGTCTGAGTCATCTTACCAGAGTAAACTAACACTAGATGGCAGAATAGCGACAGAATTCATGTGCACAGCAGGTCTCTGGGCCTCAGATTCCTACAGAATATATAAAAAGCTAGAAAAATAAGAACAGCTGTAGGATTTATTTATTTTTTATTAAGAGTTTTAATCATATTTTCTTCATCTTATGTATATATATATATATATATATATATATATATATATATATATATATAGTACTTAAATTGTCTTAACTTATTAATTTTATGATATAACACTACTAAATCTAAAAATAATAAGGCTACTATGAAAGCAGTAAAATTGCAGAAAAATGAAATTTATCATACATCTGATGGCCATGCTGAATCATTAACAGTTCAACATTCAGTAAAGCCATCTGAAGAAATATGTGAGTTACATGTAAAGTATATTATTACACATTATTTAAATAGATGTGTTAAACAGTTAAATCTTACATATTACCATCACACAAGTCAGTTTAAGTCCAGTATCACGTACCTTTATGAAATGGGTTCAAAAGAAACTCTTTGAGACAATGCACCTTTAAAAAGCTACATATCTGTGACCTGCAAACCTGTGATATCAGACCCGCAGTAGTGCAAAGGTGTGGAACAGGCAGAATTTGAACATCCTCCATCCACTCTCCTCCTCTGTGTTCTTTAAGTCTATGCATTACAGATTTATTCATACATTTCCAATATATTTATGCATGAGTTCTCTCCACTCACCCCTCCCTGCCTGCACACCCCATCCCATTACTTTAATCCATCACCCCAGCATCATCCGCCATGCAAGCAGCCCCTGAGTTGCCATGGCAACCACCTCAGGCCCCAGCTCTTTGCAACCATGCTCTTATTGGAAGGAAAGCTCAGGCAGTCTGAGGCTGTCTGATGGATGCAGTAATTGGCTTGGAGTCTCCAATCACCCCCAACACCTTCCAAAACACACACATGCAAATCATACACATATGCACAAATAATTAAACAGAACACACAGACTTTTTTTATTTAGAACTGAATGTTATGGACAGAATTCAGATTTCAGTGCAAACGGGTTTATCTTTCGTAGTTTGGTAAAAGTCAAGCTAGCATGAAAAGGACAAGCATATTGGAATTCCAATTATGTTTGGAAAAGAAAAGTATGCTTTACTTATTAATTTTTTTTTTTTTTTGAGACTAAATAATTAAAACAAACTTAAAAAAAGTGTGGCACAAATAGACAGATTACTGGTTAGTTAATTGCGTTTCTCCAAAACAGGCAGGGAGAAGGTGCAAATATCTGTTTTACAATTCACTCTTCCAATTAAAAGCACAGATTTACAGTACAGCGTGTCTGCTAGATTACATGTCATTTATCAAGATGTAATGTTCTAGCTGCAGGAGAGAGAGAGAAAGAGAGAGAGAAAGACTTATTTTATATTTCAAAAACAGTTTTAAAATGGTTGCAGCCAGTCAGTTTTTTGCACTAGCAGAGGAAGTATATATCTGTTTGTAAGTTTTAAAAGTGCTACACTTTTTCAACCTAAGGTCTGAAAATTAGTCAAGGCTATTTTGCACCAAGACATTTCCACCACTTTTATGTCCCTCTCAGAATTTAACAGGCCGTTTTTCACTGCTGTGCCTTTAAGTCTTCTAGTTCACACTCTCTTCACATGTGAAATGAGTAACAGCTCTTTTCTGCACTTTTTCAAGGGCTGTGAGGTCTCTGTTAGGCCTGAGACAAGCTTTCAGTAGTAGTATCATTGGAAAACCTCTGTCTATTGCATTGTGAAATAGTCATAAAATTGGGGCTGCAACCAATAAGAATTTTGTATAATCGATTAGTCTGTCAAATATTTATTCAATTTATCTGATTAAAGAAATCAAACTAACCAAGTTATTTTCCAAATTTGAAGTTGATATCACAAAAATTGTGCTTCTTGTGAGGTTTTATTTGTGCACTATATCAAAAATAAACACTAACTGTGTTGATATTTTTTAGATGCAGTTTTCTGTCACAAATTCATTGATTTCTGCGTATCAAGTGCGTATCAAGTATGAAGCATCCTCATGTTTAGTTTCACTTACTTTTTCTTGAGAAGTTCTCTTTACTCATTTTAAAGATACTTTTTCTTTTCCATAAAAGCATTAATTAGTACTGGAAATGGGATTTGTGCACAGTGCACAGACTCGATTAATCAATAATCACATTTGTTGTTAATTATTTTCATTAGACATTAATTGTGAAATAAAATAATAATCTATGCAATGTGTCTACAAGTTTTGTGAACAAAGTTCTTTTATATGTACTTTTAACGTATTCATACTGTATGTACATGTAGGCTAAAATATAGGCCCAACATTTAGGAGTAAATAAGGTACAAAGATATACCTTTTCGCTTTTATCGCCCCAATGACAGTACCTTTTTCTGAGTGTGCAGGATACTATAGTGCACTAATCATATGACCTAATTATACTTTTATGGTACATTTGTCCCTTTTGAAGCTTGAAAGCTCCAGTTCCTATTCATTGTAAATGGATGTAAAATAGCCCCCAGTGCATTCGTCAAAATGAGTTTTTTAATCATTAATTGAACTACTTTTGTAATGCTTCAAAAAGATCCAAATAAAATGTAATCTTTGATTTAAAATACACAAAAAAGCCACACAGATCCTCTGTTGCTAAACAAAGTTAAAGAGGTATTTCAGCGCTGCTTCACTGGAAACATCACAGAAGACAAAATCTGATAATGGTAATTTTTCTTTTTTTATTTCCTGCTTGTCAAAATGGACAGAAATAAAAGAAAAGACATTCTTTAAAATGGATCACTGAGCAGCAATCATCAGAGCCGCTCGGTCCCACGAGGAACACCCATTTCAAGTTCAATGAAAACAAATGTACAACTCAGTCCTGAGTCAGAACACGCTTCTTTTCTCCATACGTCTGTTTTATTTTTCTATGGACAGTTACAAGAAAGGAAAACACTCACGCGTCCTCTCGCACAGTATCTTTTTTGTCTGTGTTTGTGTGGGGGGGGGGGGGACTGCAAGCAAAAATCACAGCACAACAATTCACAGGTAGAGAAGACCCTGCAAAATCAGCAAGACAGAATAAAGACAAAAAGAGCACAGATCTCAACCGAAGCTGGACAGAGAGAGGACATAGAGGTCCATGTTGAAACGGAAATGTAGTTGCCCTCCATTTTAACAATCTGGTTAAGCGTTGTGTACCCATAATCCCTCATCCCACATAATGCCGCTCATACTCACATTACTAAGAATACAATCACATCATCATGACACCACCCCTCATCAATAAAGGCCTGTATATCGTATTTTCATACAAACCAATCACAGACCCTTTTTTAGCTTGACAATCGTTTGAAAATACTACAGAACATGAAAGGTTAGTTTCTAACCAAAAATCTCACCAAGGCAGACAAATCATAATATTTCTCCCCCTTAATACTGTTAAAAGTCAAATGTGTAATTTGTGCACCACTTGCAGCACTGCAAAAAGGTTTTCAAAACAATTTTAGCAGCCCGTCCATCTGCCATTGGTCACACAAACAGAAAGCTCCGCCTCCAAACTCTTGCTATTGGTTGAGCCAGTGTTGCTATGCTGGGCCGCTCAAACAAACATAACAATTTTTGGAAAACGCCACAGAGCCACAGTGTTTTGGCTTCAGGAACTGAGAGGGAAAGAACCAACACATTCCATGTGTATTTATTGTGTGTAATCGATATTATCACATGCACAACTTTGATTTTATTATCAAAACTCTCTAATAGTGCCCTCATCCAATAAAATCACACAGACTGTGCAAAATAGTAATAAATACAAAAAAGAACAAGTGGGGGGGGGGGGGGGGGGTTTGGCTGAACAGAGAAGTGAAATCAAGATTATTTCTACTGAAGACGAAACATTTCTACAACTCTTTTAAAAAGAATCGAAAAGATTTACATATCTGGCATCAGAGTTACCAATGGCGTAGTGCTCATTAAAACCATTAACTGGAAAATTATACAAAAATAGAAATAACCCAATAACATGGATTAATATTCCACTGACAGCGTGGAAAATGCTGTTTTCACTGTTTTGATGCATTACAGCACATGGAACATTTGACTTGTGTCTATAACATTGACTGATTCTGGAAAGACAGAGCACTCATCTATTTACAGCAAATGTCTCGCAACGTAAAGCTAAAGGACTCTGTGTTGAGAAAATGGCAGGCAGTCTTTTCAGTTAGGCCATGGATAAGAGGGGACTTTGGGTTCAAAACAGTCACCTCAGCACAATCACACACACACACACACACGTGCTGCCATCCCCGTAACACTCCTCTGGATTTCGTTTGACATTTTTTCTTCTTTTAAGCAGGCTGCAGTAGCAAGTCTCAGAACACAAAGCAGACTTACAGAAAGTAAAGAGCTCATTCTACAAAAAAGGCGCACAATTTTCTTGTCACAAAAAAGGAAAAATGGCCCTCCAAAGAGACCGGGCAAAAACAGAGTCTCCAAAGCTGGTCTTCAGTTTGTCCAGGAAATCAGAATCGGTGGCATCTGAAATCTTCAGAATGTCACAAACTCCTCCCACTTTTTCAAAACACTCCGCCCACAGTAGTCTCCGCCTACTAGCATTCTGGCATTTACAGGTTCAAAGTTCCACAAGAGTTTTAAAGCGCACATACATACAGACGCAATTTCCCCAGAGAGGGTCACAAACACAAAAACATTATTGCAGATTAAGTGTGCTTTCTTCGATTTTTTGTCCTTAAATGGTTTAAAAACGATACTATTACAACATGCCAGCAAGTCATCATAAAAAAAAAAAAACAATCGAACATTTAACGCCCTGTTTTTAAAACAAGGACAGACGTTGCCCGATAAATATACACTCTTAGAAACGCACCCTGGCTGAAAGGGAATTTTATGTTGGCTTGTTCAGTATAGGAAGAGAAGGTGGGGATCATGTTCAAAGATTTTTTAAATCTACTTTTCTTTTCTTTTTTCTCACAGAGCAAATTTAACTCTGGTTGATAGACATGCACCTCAGACCTTCCTAATAAAGGGATCTATATTTATGAAAATAGTTTGCAGCATTAAGACTTCCCTAGAAGTGACTGATATTCCAGAATTTTCCAGAATCAATACAAGTTACGTTGATTCCCAAAAAAAAAACAAAAAAAAAAAAAAACAATTTCTACTGGTCCCTGTTTTCTTTAAAAAAGTATAGAAAATGTGCAAGAATGAAGAGGCATATAATGGGGCCAATTTTTGGAGAATTTAAAAGCACAAATGTAAAATTTACAATATTTTATATATATATATATATATATATATATATATATAACATTAACTTTGCAGTTAAAATGTCTGTTAAAACTGTTGTTCTCATCTTTTTTATGTTTTTTTAGGATGATGTTGTCATGGTAACAAAGTTACAAAATTGGACATAACTCCACAGAAAAGGTCAGTAAGTGTTTTTCACACTGAAGTCATTTTAACACATACTGTTTGTGTCTTCTGGCTATACTTCATAAACTGTTTTTAGTATTTTAACACAATTTGGCCATTGTAAGTGCCTCACTATGTTTAAATGTACTCAAGTAATCCAGTTAAAAACTGACTGATGACTGATGGCTCAATCAGACTGAAAAGCCTGCATGTAAACAACTCCATCAATCCAAATGAAATTTCAATCATACTGAAATTACATAAAGCCAGTGGCTTTCTCATACGCAGCAACTTGGCCTCACACATGTGCTGATTTTTTGTATGGAATATATATAAAGCACATGTAAACAAATATGTCAACCAGATTTAAGCATTTAGGCTTCATATAAACAGATCTTCCATAATCTGAAATCAAGTGGATTCATTTTGAGTGGCGAAATTTAGTGCTTGTGAACTGTAGAGGTCTGGGTGGGATGGATTGTTCAATCCTGCTCCCACAGAAATATGTTATATTTTGCCCTGTTAACGCCTACAACTTCGCGTTTTGTCCCACTCAAGTCCGCAAAAGCCCACAGTAAGATGTCTATGCAGATTTTCTCGTTCCAGTGTCATAGCCTATTTTTTTCAATTCCCACACACACAGCGCTCTCAGATCTCAAGTGCCAGACTTGTGTGTGTTGTATGTTAACAACTTGTTGCAACTGTCGCAGCAGGCGATGGAATTGTCACATAAAAAATAAAAACACTGAGAATATCCAGACCTTCACCTGTATATAGTTTTTTTTTTTACACACATATTTATGAAAGCTTATTTCTGCCACAAAATAATAATGCAATGTTATTTAGCGTTTTGATTGCTAAGATCGAGTTTGGGCGGAACAATGTTTATAATTATGGAATCTCATTTCTACCATGGACTAAAAAGTTTTTAAAAAATCGCACAATTCAGACTTTTTTGAGTCAGAATTGTGGGACAGATATGAGTCAGAACTGTGAGATACAAACTCGAAAGTCTGAGAAAATAAAGACATAATTAAGTCATAATTATCTATATATATAAGATTGCATTGGGTCTTATAGATCCCAACCTCTAACTCACTCTAACTACGACTTTCAGATTTTGAAGTAAAATAAGGGACCAGTATTGTGGTAATCAACATTATTCCACAAAAGTAGTTGATTAACTTGTATCAAACCAGGAATATTCCTTTAAACACAAACTATGTTAATGATATACCAACTTTTTTTTTAAATGTACTGTGATGTGTTGCAAGAACCAAAAGTTGTACCTTCGAGGCATATTAATTATTGAAGTATTCATTCATCTCTACAACAGAAGTCTAATTAAAGCTAGAATAAGGCCAAATTGAATGACTAAACATGATCTCATTACGTGCTGGTGTCTGCTCCTGAAGAATATACCGCTAAGAATCAATGGCGCGCTGATTCCATCTCTCACCAGAGCTAAACCAACCGAAAGTTGCGGTCAGATCATGTGGCACTCGTCTCTTTTGCAGTAGATGCGTCGTGTAATGATGTCACAGAGACTCCTCCCACTGACACGCCCCCCTCAGACTCGTGCAAAATGTCTTCTGAGCGACAAACCGTTTGGCACTACTTTTTTAACCACCATAAGATGGAGTAAGACAAGAAGAAGAACACTGATCCACGAAGGAAAGAACTCTTTGGAGGGACTGTTGAGAAAAAGGTCTGCTTGCAAAAATGTTAATCGCACCCTGCGTTTTCCTTGCAGTCATCATTCAGGCAATGGGCATATGAAACATGTTCTCTTCTGGTGGATGCTGGGGGAGTCTCTTTGGATCTGTGATGATGGGATAGAGTAGGATGAGACTGCTAGGGTGAAGTAGGACACGGAGATTAGGTTAGAGTGATGTAGGCGGACGCTTTTTCCTTTAGCTGGCGCAGACACAGATGGCAACTCCAGCTCCCTGCAAAGAAAGAGCCACAAATGTTGTATAATACTGAGGCGTGTAATATTTGGCCAAAGTCAGAAATAGCAGCTCTTGTACACTGCAAGATGTATTGTTTATCAGTATTTTTTTCTATTTTCTTCTTGTTTTGAGAGAATATATCTTGAATTTAGATATATTGTTTTTTATTGTTTTTATATTGTTTTATATAATGTTTTTCTTATCACATTACACTGTTTTGTTGTTGTATGGACAAACCTCTATAAAATGGGCTAGATTTATGCAACACACACACACAAATGTTATTATATTATATTATATTATATTATATTATATTATATTATATTATATTATATTATATTATATTATATTATATTATATTATATTATATTATATTATATTATATTATATTATATTATATTATATTATATTATATTATTTAAACAAATATTTTATTAACTGATGCTAATTAATAATAAAAAAAACACTAGATTAGCAAGATATATGCTTAAAAAAACTAAATATTGTACAAATTTAATTTGTTAATTAAGTATTTATTAATTGATGTTAATTTATATGATACAAATATTGCATAAAAATTATATATTCAGCTCCAAGAATAATTTATTGGTTAATGTTGAAATTATCTTATTGCTTAATATTATATATGTATATGTATGTGTGTGTGTATATATATATATATATATATATATATATATATATATATATATATATATATATATATATATATATATCATATCAATTTTAAACAGATAGGACATACCCTCCGGAGGCTCCGACATAGGGGGGCTTAGACAATACATGTGATACCCTCTGTCACAATCATCACAGAATAAAAGCTGATCCTGTAAAAATAATGCAAGTTGATCCTTGTATGCACATGTCCCCAAACACCAGCGCTGGGGCCCTGTATTAAAGAGTTCAGAAACACAACAAAGAGTCCACTGGAAAAGTAAGTTACTTTGTTCAGTTGACTTACATCGTTCTCTGATGTCCCGCACAGGCTGCAGGATTTGCACTCGATGCACTGCCAGCGGTAGGTCCTCACCGACGCCGTCATGTTGACCGTGAACTGCAGGCACGACGGATGACCTGCAAGAGCCCGAGAAGAAGGTAATATTTTGAGCAAATTAATAAAACCCATTTCCGAGCAGAGCTTCCATGGGTTTGGACGCACCTGATCGGCCACAGTCCGCACAGGAAATTAGATCTTCAGGACAGCCTGTTTTCTTAGAGCCTCCTAGACAGAAGTCACAGTAGCCGTTCGGGATGACAGAACCATCAGCTGCTTTTTTGGCTGCAAAGAGAAGAGAAACGAGCACAAATTTAAATAAAAAGATAGTTTAAAAATATGTTATTATTAAATGATATTAGTTATCAATGAATATCAATCAACATGTTTTATATGGTTTCCACAAATATTAAGCAGCATTTTTTTCACAGTCTTCAACACTGACAATCAATCAATCAATCAATCAATCAACAAATAAATAAAATAAAAGCAGCAAATCAGCATTTTAGAATTATTTCTGCTGCTGAAAATGCAGCGTTGACATTACAGAATTTAAAAAAAATAAATATATTTAAAAATTGAATGTAATTAATTTAAATAATATTTACTCTATATATAATAATATTTCACAATATTACAGTTTTATTGTAGTTTTGATCAATAAATGCAACCTTAGTATGCATAAGGGTGTTTTTTGTTTTTTACACTGACTTCAAACTTTTCAAACTTTTTATATATACGTATATATTGACCATTTTATTTTTCACCAGAAGCAAATCACATGTCTGATAACTCAAAAAATAAATATCATTCATGTAGCACAAACACATTTTAATAATGAGAGATTTCTTCAAATCCCACCCCTAAATATGAGCAATAGTGCGAGGAGCACTAACTAGAGCTGCTCATATGAAGCCCGCCAAATTGTGTAGTGTGTTTCTGTCCATATGTTTCCTATCACAGTGGTATATGGTTCTGCTGAAGCCTAGGGACAGGCTCTCCACTGGGAGAACTGGAGGTCTGTTAAATATTGTCACAGGAAGAGAGGAAACTGCTGTGGATACAAACAAATACACAGCAGGAGACTGGTGTATATAATTAACAAGGAACACAAGGACAGCTCTGTGCAGTGCTCAGATCGCCTTGAATTCATGGCTGAACGGGTCTGGCTTTCAGCCGGTTGAATTTAATCCAGCAGTGCGTCTGGTTTTGCTTGCATATATATATAGTAGAAATAAGCGTATGTGGCTGTGTAAAACACAACACACACACACACACACAGTGATCATGAGCGGGTGATTTGGAGAGCTCTGGCCCTCTCCAGCGAGGTCATTAATCCACTCCATCCTCTAGAGATCCAATCAGTGGGGGAGGGAGCATGTGTGTGTGTGTGTGTTACACAGAGAGAGAGAGAGAGAGAGTGGGGGAATCTGGGCTGTTTTCTTCCCTAATCTCTAGAGAGAAGAGAGAGAAAGGACCAGGATAAGATAAGAGACAGAGGAAGTATTAAACCCAGTGCAGATGAAAAAGTGTTTGCCGTCCAAACCTCTGTGTGCAAACATACGCAAACAGTCACTCCACAAATTACGCATGCAAAGTTGAGCGGGGACAAGAACTGGACTGAATCAGTTTCTAAATCAACATGGCATTAGGACGTACAGTAGCGCTTGTGGTGTGTGCGGTTGTATTGTGTTAGCATTAGAGCATTAGAGATGAGCACACGTTGTGCCCGGGAGCTGTCCAGGGTGCTTAAAGCCAAACGCTAAACTTTTCATCACAGGTCAGGTCTCTGCAGTTTGAATAGTAGGGAAATGAAAGCTCTGACTGTCTGCAGTCCACTGTTTCCCTGTTATGTGCTTAAAAACCGAATGAGAAATTCTCACTATTGCATGGGACAATTGCACAAAAAAAAAAATATACAATCAAAAAACACATTAATTTTATCTTGTTGTTTCTTATTTTACAAATAAATCTTTGTATTTGCACTTAGCTAAGCAAAATATGTTAATGCATTTGTGGGGGGAATCAAATAAAAACCTACAAAACTGGCAAAATTTTGTTTCAGTATTTTTTTTGGAAGTGCTTCCCTTTTATAAAACTTAATTCATTTGTCAAACTATTGTTATTATACAATTATTGTCAGTCTGTCTGCATCTTAGGAACACATTAAAATCCCTTGGACTTTTGGATCAAGAATAAACTTGAGAGGTGCTGCTAATATGCCTGTGTTCATATTTACTGTAAATCGAACACATCTACGACACATGAGCACAGTGCTTCAAGATCCTTTAAAGAAAATCTCTTTCTACAGTAGCTATTTCCCTGTGAGCTGATTTGAAATTAAGACGGCCAATCAGACTGGAGCTTGCCGTTTCTGTGTGTAACCAGATGGTCAGTCGATGGTTCATTGGCCTGAAGCTGAGACTAGCGTACAGCAAGCAACCAGTTCACATTTGCCATGCCACTCACTCTAATAATTAGTGTGTAAAAATAGTAAAAACTAGTTTAAATCGAGAACAAGAGGTTGGAATCCAAATTATAAGGATAATTACTGAAAGCTGGGCAGTTCACCGAAAATAAGGAACCAAAAACTCAAAGGTTAGCTTCACATTCACACTGCATAATTAGAGCTAAAAACTGAAGAAGTGAAGAAGTGGACTGCACTCCAGAAAGCAGCGCTACAGTCTGTTCTACTCAAATATTGGCTGCAGAACTTGAGGGTGGATAAATAATGACAGAATTTTCATTTTTAGGTAAACTGTTCCTTTAAAGAATACTGAATACTGAAGTTAATTTTATAGAAGATTAAAAAAAGGTATTTGACACCAGAATTTAGTAAGATATTATTATAGTTTTTCCTAATATTTTGAATTACTTTTTATTTTTATATTTTCATTTTAATTGTAGTTAAACTTTTAGTAATTTTGTTAATATAATATAATATAATATAATATAATATAATATAATATAATATAATATAATATAATATAATATAATATAATATAATATAATATAATTTAACAAATAAAAAAATTAAACTATAAATTTTTACATTTAAATGATGTTGTGATGTCTACAATAAAAATATTTGGATATATATTATTTCAAACATCATGTAGAGACAACTTATTAAAATTTAAAATTAATTACTAATTAAAATTAGTAAACTATTATAAATAAATACTGCTTGACAGTACTGTGGCAAAGATTGTACACTGCAAAGTTAAGAAAAACATGCAAGTATTGACAAATATATACTGTAAAATGTAGTAACCTGCGAATATTACCTTTAAAACTATTTCTAACGGATTTAACCCATTAAAGTAGTTTTCAGTTCGGTTTTAGTTAGTTGAGTGATGTTAAATAATATTTGTTATTTTAGACATTACAATTTTTTAAGTGCATTTTGATTTCTTAAGAAGATTTCTTACAGAATTAAAAAGTTGTAAGAAGAAATCTGTTCTTTTGTCCCTCTGTCTCAAAGGCGGCTGTGCTCACACGTCCCTGAGGAGCGCATGCATACACAAACACACATCTCCATCTGAACACACTCTCCTGTTGTCTCATGTACTAAGCACAAACAACATATTTGTTTAAAATATAGGCTGGAATAAAAGATCTGAAAGACCAGAGTGCATCAGCAGTTTCTGGCATGAGCACAGGGCTGCCCCATAGCCTGCCTGACTCCAGCAAAAGCCTATCAATGATTAAAAGCCTGAAGTCGTGTTTAAGGTGTAGTGTTCGGATGTCAGCCACAGGCAATCAATCCTGCTTTCTCAAACATACACATACACACACACACACACAAACACACACATTCACACAAAAAAGAAAGATGGTAGGAGAGGAAGAAGCAGACAGATGCTCTACTCCAAAATCTAGTGAGCTGCCTCCATAGGCAGCATGTTAAGGCATCATAAGGCATGATCCCCACGCAAAACCTGTTCAAAAAGGTAGGAAGTGGAATTATGATGTGCTCTAAGATATATGTTTCCTTTGTGGAAAAGGAAATCCCAGAATGAGAGTTCACTTCACTTTAGAATGCCCAAATAACTTTGTGTAATTAAATCATTATGTAAAATAAAAATATATGATTCTATAAATGTATATTGATTAAATATATCAATATACAATGAACTATGTTTAATCTAAATAATTTACCATATGTACCACTTTAATGCTGTATATCAGAGCGCTGCCTCCATCCTAAAATCAATTTTGACTGAATTGATTTAATGATTTTTATGATGGCTGTCTTTGTTTATTAAATATTATTTTTCAATAAATAATAGTATAGCAGTAGTACCACTAAAGTTACTGATGTCTGTTGTGATATCTACTATAGAAAACTTTTTTTATATAAAATATTTAATTCAATAATAATAATTTATTTTGTATTTAAATATACTTAGAATTATCATTGTTGTTGTTGATTTTAATATAATAATTATACATATATATATTATTATATATATATATATATACATACAACAATTTAAATTTGTTCAATATGAAAGTTATATTTCGACAACACCTTATTATTACTTATTCTTTATAATATGCTTTATAATAATAATAATAATAATAATAATGCAATACTGTATGTGTTATATATTGTTTATATGATATTATGTGAATTCATATCATATTAATTAACATTGAATTTATATGTGTTTATTTAGTTAGTTAATTATTCATTCATTCGTTCATTCATTCATTTAGGTGTTGGCATTTAAGATTGTTATTATTGTTATTATTATTATATAGTTAATATAATATCATATCATATCATATCATATGTATATAATATAATATAATATAATATAATATAATGTAATATAATATAATATAATATAATATAATATAATATAATATAATATAATATAATATAATATAATATAATATAATATAATAATTAGTGCTGTCAAACGATTAATCATAATTAATCACATCCAAAATAAAAGTTTATGTTTACATAATATATGTATGTGTCAGGATTATGAACTGTCTGCGTGTATTTCTTCCTCTTGTTGATTGTTATTTGAATAAATATACATAGAACACACACATATATTATGCAAACAAAACTTTTATTTTGGATGTGATTAATTGTTTGACAGCACTAATAATTATACACTAATACACAGGAATTTAAATTTCTTTCTATATAAAAGTTATGTTTCATTCAAAAACCATAGAACCTTATTATTTACATATACTTTAAAATATGCTTTATAATAATAATAATAACTGAAATAATATTTGTTTATTCAATAGCTTGCTTTATTAAGGCATTATAAGATGCCTATATATAAAGTCTCATGCTAACGCCAAACTCTACTGAAGTTGAGTCGAGTCTCCCATGCAGAGTTGCTGCCTATGAAGAGTTTTCCAAATCAGTCACTTTTGAGTTTCCATGACAGTTAGGAGGCTGCTTTTCTAGAAGACATCTGTCTATGCAGGCAGCAGACAGTGAGGCAGGAAACTAGGGATTGGAACAAAGCCCTATATTAACACAAAAAAGAAGATGTGAAGAACAGAGAGATGAGTCAAGCCAAAAAAATAAAAACATTGATAGATAGTTTTAAAGACAGACGCATGAGTTTCTTTTCCATGCCTTCCTACCTCCCTAAATCTTCCCCATTGCAGCATTTGGCCAATTATGAGGAGAATGCAGGGCAGAACAGCAAACTTCACAGCTTTCAAGTGTGTCTGCAGCCCCATGGGAATCCAAAGACAGAGATGGGAAGAGGAATCCTCAAATACCTCCCTCCCTTATCTTTTCTCACTCTCTCCACACCCCTCACTTCTCCAAACGATCCTATAGTGACACCATTCTATTTTAGCAAGATCACACATCTCTAATTAGGACAATTGGCTGGGAGAAAAAGCAGCTCAAAGTATCACCGCCACAGGAAGTTCTCGTAAGCACCTGTTGGCACAAACTGTTCTATAGTCTATGATCCCAAAAAAAACTTGAGACAATCAAACTAGAGTGCATTTTAGCAACATCTCTCACATTAATAAAGATGATTCCACATGCCGGATCTGACATGTGAAATAAGGGTTAGATTAAAGATTGAGAAAGACAGCTGCACTTTTAGGAAGTCAAGCAGTGCTGATGGAGTGCAATAACATTCTGCACCATTTTTTTTTCCTTCAGTTTCTATCAAAATGCATGTACATAAATACTTAAACGTGTCAAAAGAACAGCATTTATTTTGAATTTCACATCTTTTGCCACATTATAAATGTGTTTTGATCAGCTGGATGAGTCTTTGCAACTTTTGAATGGTAGTGTTCACAGTTTCCATAAAAATATTAAGCAGTATACTGTTTTTAACATTGACAATTATATTAATGATTCTTGAGAAAAGCATCAGTGATTTCTGAAGGATTCAGCTTGCACAGGAAAAAAATGACATTCTAAAATGTCTTTGAATAGAAAACAGTTGCAATATTTTACAACCCGAATTCCGGAAAAGTTGGGAAGTTTTTTAAATTTTAATAAAATGAAAACTAAAGGAATTTCAAATCACATGAGCCAATATTTTATTCACAATAGAACATAGATAACATAGCAAATGTTTAAACTGAGAAATTTTACACTTTTATCCACTTAATTAGCTCATTTAAAATTTAATGCCTGCTACAGGTCTCAAAAAAGTTGGCACGGGGGCAACAAATTGCTAAAAAAGCAAGCAGTTTTGAAAAGATTCAGCTGGGAGAACATCTAATGATTAATTAAGTTAATTGATATCAGGTCTGTAACATGATTAGCTATAAAAGCTTTGTCTTAGAGAAGCAGAGTCTCTCAGAAGTAAAGATGGGCAGAGGCTCTCCAATCTGTGAAAGACTGCGTAAAAAAATTGTGGAAAACTTTAAAAACAATGTTCCTCAACGTCAAATTACAAAGGCTTTGCAAATATCATCATCTACAGTGCATAACATCATCAAAAGATTCAGAGAAACTGGAGAAATCTCTGTGCGTAAGGGACAAGGCCGGAGACCTTTATTAGATGCCCGTGGTCTTCGGGCTCTCAGACGACACTGCATCACTCATCGGCATGATTGTGTCAATGACATTACTAAATGGGCCCAGGAATAATTTCAGAAACCACTGTCGGTAAACACAATCCGCCGTGCCATCAGCAGATGCCAACTAAAGCTCTATCATGCAAAAAGGAAGCCATATGTGAACATGGTCCAGAAGCGCCGTCGTGTCCTGTGGGCCAAGGCTCATTTAAAATGGACTATTTCAAAGTGGAATAGTGTTTTATGGTCAGACGAGTTCAAATTTGACATTCTTGTTGGAAATCACGGACGCCGTGTCCTCCGGGCTAAAGAGGAGGGAGACCTTCCAGCATGTTATCAGCGTTCAGTTCAAAAGCCAGCATCTCTGATTGTATGGGGGTGCATAAGTGCATACGGTATGGGCAGCTTGCATGTTTTGGAAGGCTCTGTGAATGCTGAAAGGTATATAAAGGTTTTAGAGCAACATATGCTTCCCTCCAAACAACGTCTATTTCAGGGAAGGCCTTGTTTATTTCAGCAGGACAATGCAAAACCACATACTGCAGCTATAACAACAGCATGGCTTCGTCGTAGAAGAGTCCGGGTGCTAACCTGGCCTGCCTGCAGTCCAGATCTTTCACCTATAGAGAACATTTGGCGCATCATTAAACGAAAAATACGTCAAAGACGACCACGAACTCTTCAGCAGCTGGAAATCTATATAAGGCAAGAATGGGACCAAATTCCAACAGCAAAACTCCAGCAACTCATAGCCTCAATGCCCAGACATCTTCAAACTGTTTTGAAAAGAAAAGGAGAGGGTACACCATGGTAAACATGCCCCGTCCCAACTATTTTGAGACCTGTAGCAGAAATCAAAATAGAAATGAGCTCATTTTGTGCATAAAATTGTAAACTTTCTCAGTTTAAACATTTGCTATGTTATCTATGTTCTATTGTGAATAAAATTCACAAAATTCACTATTCTAGTGAAAACAGAACTCCAACGGTTTCAACGTTTGTATCACTCCACTTGCAGTATTTCTCACAGAGTGTCATGGCGGTTGCCCAAATCTACTATAATTTTATAAATAATACTGTTGTTTTGTGTGAGTGTGTGTGTCATGGAATGTATTTGAAAAATCTATTTGAAAATTTATTTTAATGTTTTTGGAGATGTGAGCTCCAGAGCATCAGCGTACGTTCAGAGCTCATAAAGATCTTCTGGAATTTTCTGCTGGCTCTGATTTCTCTATAGTGCTTAAACGTGAGATGTAGTTCATTTTGGGTCAATCTAATGGGTAGTCTTTGGCCTGATTAATCTATAATTTGTTCCAGAGCAAATAGTTTTGGCTGAGGGCAAAATCACTTCACATTATATTTAACATCACTTTAATGCTGTATATCAGAGCGCTGCCTCCATCCTCAAATCAATTTTGACTGAATTGATTTAATAATTTTTATGATGGCTGTATTATTCAATAAATAATAGAATAGTAGTAGTATAGAAGTTATTTTTACTAATCAGCAGCTTGTAAGATGCAGCCAACAAATGCACTGTAGTACTGCCATCTGAAATCACCCTTGAAAGATAGTACGACAAAGATATTGCTGTCCTCGGCGGAAACTAATGTTATTTTGTAAATATGAGATTGATCTGAAGAATGAATGCTGTATCACACTGCTACTCATGTGATCCTGTTCATATATCATATGGTAATTTTTTTTCTGTTGTCATATTTACCCAAAATACTCCTTTATTGTGTGCCTTATACTGCAGAAAACCTCACACTAGCGCCTCTTGAACCAAACTAGCTTTAAAATAGGACATAAGAGGCGCCTCTTTAAGATTTGCTGCAGTGTGGATGGATTTTACACAAACAAATGACACATTACACATACAAACCTTTTCCTGAGCTCGGCTTTATCTCGGCTTTATTACTGCTACATCTTTGCCTCAGTTTTTGAGGTTGCCCACATGCTGCACCCCACTTCTGGACCATGACAAATGGGGTGGACTTCTGCTTTTAATAACCCCCTTCATCATACTACCATAAGTCCATGTATGCTTACACATAAACAAACAGCATTTGTATTATTGGGTTAGGAATACAACTAGACAAGTACCAATCATGAAAATAATACAGTATATTGGTCAAGACAGTTATTTGTTGATATTTGACCATTTTGAGATTATTACCATCGAATGAATTTAATATTTTTTGTTGTTGATGTTAGTTTTGCTGATCAATGTATTCAGCTGATGTTAAATGATATTTTTGACTTTAATAAAACCAGTTAATTTAGATGTTACCAATATTTAGTTTGCCATGTTTTTCTGTAAACAATGTGTAGGGACTAATATAATATAATATAATATAGTAAAACAAATATAGTAAATATAAAGGTAAAATAATAAAATAATCAAAATGTATATATAAAAGGCATTTTTAGTGTTGTATAGGCCTAAATTGTTTGTCCAGTCAGTGGCTGAGATGCATACCAGATCTTAAACAGAATGACATTGTGAAAGGAGAGCAGGATCAGCTTTTGGTGCATAATAAAACCTGATCTATGGTTGCGGTGCAGTCAGTCTGACGCACACACACACACACACACACACAAACCAATGCTGTGAGATACATGGTGGCACAGAGCTCTAGTATGGAATATGGAACAGCAGATACACACATTGTATCTTGCAGCCTAAAACACTGAATTAATGCCACGATCACAACATTCTTTGAATGTGTTCACAAAAGCAAAACCACTCTTCAGCACAAAAAGGAATAAAATAACATGAACACACACAAGCACCAGCATAAAGAACCTTTGCAACTAAATCCTTCATACAAGACAAAATTCACAGAAATTTACTGTATATGCAAGTGGGAAAAACACACTTTAGTGAGACTTTTCCACCCTCCAACTTTCATAGAACAGAGGGAAACTATAAACATTTGAAAATCAATATTTCCACTGCACAACCCTGGGATTGTGAATCCAGAACAACCTCATGCAATATATATTGTGCTTATGATACTCCATGATACCTCTAACAATGAATGATTTTTGTACTCTGTCCTTATTATACATATCCTTAGATATATGTATGTTTATAAATAATGTGAATGAGAGGTCAGGGGTGCAATAAGCTCTTTTTAGGGATCATATGCAGAATCTGACTCTGTGCCTCCCATCTGGTTAAACTGAGGATATTGCAATGCCATAATAACAAATGCTATGTATGTGCGCATGTCATTTGCAAGGTTAGCTCAGTTACTAGAAGTAAAAGCTAAATAAAATAAATAATAAATAATAAATAAAATATTTCCCAGTGCACAATACAAAATATCATGTTTTTTTTATTATATTATATTATATTTCTTTATGAATATTAAAACAATTATAAAATGTAATAAAATCAAAATGATCAAAATGCATGTGGTAATAATATTGTTATAATAATATGAATAAAAAAATCAATTTATTAATTATATATATATATATATATATATATATATATATATATATATATATCTTTAAAATTCATTAAAACTAAAGCGATGACCTCAACAGAACATAAGAAGTCTTTTTTTTCTGGTATTAAACTTTTTATATGAGCATGTGAGAAAGAAAGTGAAGAAAAGAAAGAGAAAAGAAAATGAGAGAAAGGATAGCATGGTGAGAGTCTAAATTATCCTAAGGAGGCAGTCTAGCCAAACAGCCCTCGGCCCTCTTCTTAATACAGAATAGCAAATGAGGCAGAACGCAGTATAACTCAACACTACTGTCTGCCCTCATATATATGCCAAATCATAAAGAGAATTCAGCAAGTCTCTCTCTCTCTCTCTCTCTCTCTCTCTCTCTCTCCCACACTCTCTGATTTAATGAACTTCCCTCCCCTCCATCCTCAAACCTAGAGAAACTCCAAACTCCACTGCCTCTCTCTCTCCCTCTCTGCTCTCGATGTACATATAACAACCTATTCTTTATAGCGGGAGTCTGGCTAGTCTCCATGGCAACACCATCGCTAGGCAACGGCCACTTCTCTTCCTGCTTTGTTGCGAAGCAGACAGGAGTGCAGCTGTGGCAGGTACGGCCGAGGCCTAGCGGAGCATGGAGTGCAGACAGGTAAACTCACGCAGATAAGTATACTTTTGATTCTAGTGTATAATTAGACTTTTCTTGAGTCCTTTTTATGTAATGCATTATCGAAGTATTTATAATGTATAATACACATAATAAAGCATTTCAGGTTTTAATACATTATAAGAGTTACCTGTTCATATTTAAGATTATAATGCAAAAAAAAAGAAAGAAAACAAATTATATTTTTAATTCATTATGCACTTCAATGCACAAAATTGGCATTTTTTTTAATGCATGATCTTTGTTCCTTTTCAATACTTCACTCGTACTGCGTCGAAGGCGCTTATGGGAAAAACTCATTTTTTTCTCCTGAACTGAAGCCTTATTTAATCACGCAGTGAAACTGCACGGCCATTGGTTCATGCAGTGTTATTAAAACAAACCAATGGCTTGGCAGCGGTGCTGCATGAACCTATGGCAGCGAAGCCCGCCAAAGGCCGCCAAAATGGGTGGGGAATCTGGCTATATATTGGCTGCTTCGCCACAGGAATTCAGATTTCTTCTCCTTCAGCGACGACGTCACATCGCTTCGCTGATCTCCACTGAACTGCTCGCTATTGACAAGCCTCGCACTGGAACGCGACTGCCAGTCCCAGCTGCAGATACTTTGCTTCCCTGCGGGCATCCGGCGAGAGAGATTGAAAGAGCAAATTTCTCTAAAAGAGCCTTTTCTACGGCGTTGTTTCAAATGCCGTCTCGTCATTGCAGCTCTGCACGCTGATGACGGGCACAGCGAGTGTGTCGCGTGCTTGGGGAAACCCCACGCTGACGCAGCACTCGCAGGGAAATCCTGTTCTCATTGCAAAAACATGAATATCGCCTCTCGGGCTCGCTAAACGCTTTCTTTTCAGAGAGCGATCTCGCTCCTCGCGCCCTCCCGTTTTCTTCCTCCCGCGAGCCGGCAAGGAAGAAAAGGTGGGGCAGAGGATTAAAGCAACAGGAAGAAAGCGAGCTCACGCCGGCTCAGCCCCCACGTGCCTCGTTTTCTCCGCCCAGAGGGGATTCCCCAGTCCTCTTTATTCAGCCAGACCAATGTCCCTCTGCTGCCGTAAGTGATCTGGTCTTGTTTGGAGGGACTGAGGAAGAACTGCTAGAAGACAGCATGTCTCTAGCTGCTTCAGATGCTGAGGAGCTGTCGATGTTATCTGAGCCTAGCCGCACGAAACTCGGGATGGACGCCGAACTTATCCGCATTCTCTCCAGGGCAGTGGACGAGCAGGGTCTGGAATGGTCTCCTCCAGAGGAACCATCCTGTAGCCGTCTGGATGAATGGTTTCTGCCGGGGCGCCAGCAAGCCCCTCGTTAGTGAACGGCCCCGTTCTTCCCGGAAGTCCACGATGAGCTTACAAAATCGTGGCGCGCCCCCTACTCGGGGTGCTTGCGTACTTCATCTTCATCTGCCCTCACCTTGATTGACGGCACTGAAGAGAGAGGATACGAGCGATTGCCACCGCTGGGTGAGTCTGTGGCCGCGCATCTCTGCCCGCCCACGGCTATTGGATGGAAAACCAAGGCCAACCATCCGTCCAAACCCTGCCGTACAACGTCGTCAGAATGATCACGTTGAAACAAATTCTCTCACAAATATGCTCAGGGGATTGGTTCTTTTCGCTGGATCTGAAAGACACTTACTTTCACATCCAGATAGCCCCCTGTCACAGGCCGTTCTTGAGATTTGCCTTCGACGGTGTGGCTTACCAATACAAGATCCTCCCGTTTGGGCTGTCTCTGGCGCCTTGCACGTTTACAAAGTGCATGGATGCGGCTCTATCCCCTCTCAGGCAGAAGGAAATCCACATTCTCAATTACCTTGACGACTGGCTAATTCTAGCTCAGTCAGAGGGGGAGGCATTGGGTTACAGAACTTTGCCCCTCAGCCTCAGCCTCAGTGCATTTTGGCCCTGACCCCTTGGAGGAACATGCAATGGATGGAACGGGGTGCCCCGCTTGGTATGGTTTGCAGAAGGAAAGTGTTTTCCACAGACGCGTCCAACAAAGGTTGGGGCACGCTGTGCAAAGGGAAACCCGATTTTCGGCCGATGGTCGAAAGAGGAGAGCAGGCTTCACTTCAACTGCCTCGAGATGATTGCAGGTCAACGAGCCTGCCAGAGCTTCCTGTCCTAAAGACCTAAAGAGCCACCACGTGCTGGTCAGATCACTGATTCCCCAAGTAATCAGGCTGGTCAGGGACCAGAGTTGCAGGGTTCTTCTTGTAGCCCCACTCTGGGAAAATCAGCACTGGATAGCCGACCTGTCACAAATGCTGACAGCGGCCCCATGGCCTGTTCCTCTGAGATGGGACCTCCTTTCTCAGGCGGACAGAACGATTTGGCATCCTCACCCAGAGATGTGGTCTCTGCACCTTTGGTCACTCGACGGGAACCCACAGGACTCCCTGAGCGTGTGCTAAACACAATTTCACAGGCTAGAGCTCCGTCTACATGACGCCTCTATGCCTCCAAATGGTCTGTATTCTCCACATGGTGCTCAGACCATGGTGAAAACCCGACCTCCTGTGACGTATCAGTGATACTGTCCTTTTTACAAGAGCTCTTGGAGAAGGGACGATCCCTTCCACGCTCAAGGTCTACGTAGCAACTATAGCGGCGTCACACGCCCTTATAGCAGGCCAGTCAGTGGGCAGAAACGACTTAGTCGTCTGATTTATGAGAGGTCATCTGCCTTGCCCTCCCACTGTCCCTTCATGGGACCTGCCCACGGTACTGAGAGCCCTAAAGAGGGCCCCCTTTGAACCGCTACAGTCCATAGGCCTTAAGGCCCTGTCGCTAAAGACCGCTCTGCTGTTGGCACTAGCATCTGTTAAGCGTGTGGGCGATTGCAAGCACTCTCGATAAGCCCTAATTGCCTAGAATTCGGGCCTAACGACTCGAAGGTCATCCTGAAACCAAGGCATGGCTATGTACCAAAGGTGCTCTCATCACCTTTCAGAGCACAAGTGGTCACTCTCTCTGCATTACAAAACACAGAGGACGATCGAGAGCTGAATCTGCTTTGCCCAGTGAGGGCTCTAAAAGTCTACATAGAGCGTTCTGCTCCAATAAGGCGATCAGAGCAGCTCTTCATATGCTTTGGAAACAGCGCCAGAGGGTTACCGGTCTCAAACTAAAGGCTTTCAAAGTGGATTGTGAATGCAATCCAGCTAGCCTACTCTTCTTGGGGCCTGCAAAGCCCAATTGGAGTAAGAGCCCATTCGACGAGAGCAGTGTCTTCGTCCTGGGCATGGTCTAGTGGTGTGACTATTGCAGAAATTTGTGCGGCGGCTGGTTGGAACTCGCCGTCCACATTTGCTAGATTTTATAATCTAGACGTACCGGCACTTCATGCTAGGGTATTTTCTGTGTAAAGGTCACCTTTTTGTTCTTCATTTGCATGCTCTTGGCCATTCTTTGCCCAAGACTCAAACTCTGCTTGTATGCACTCGGTCCCTTTGGTACTGAGGCGATACGAACACGGGATGATCAGGCTAGGCCAGAAGTAACCTCATTGAGCTTATTCTGCTCCTAGTTGTTATTGTCATATCTTGGTATCACAGATCAAGTATGATTACGTTGGTCGTCCCCCCTTCTTAGCATGGCGTGATAGAACTGGGTTCCCATAAGCATCTTCAATGCAGTACGAGTGAAGTATTGAAAGGGAACGTACTCGGTTACTAACGTAACCTTGGTTCCCTGAAACACAGGAACGAGTACTGCGTTCCTTGCCATGCTAAAAGGCTGCACAACTCAGTCGTCGCTTCAGTCGAGGTAACCTGAATTGCTGTGGCGAAGCGGCCAATATATAGCCAGATTCCCCGCCAATTTTGGAGGGCTTTGGCAGGCTTCCCTGCCATAGGTTCGTGCAGCACCGCTGCTGAGCCATTGGTTTGTTTTAATAACACTGCACGAACCAATGGCCGTGCAGTTTCACTGCGTGATTGAATAAGGCTTCAGTTCAGGAGAAAAAATGAGTTTTTCCCATAAAGCGTATTTGACGCAGTACTCGTTCCCGTATTTCAGGGAACCGAGGTTACGTTAGTAACTGAGTACATTTTATTGTTATATATTTAAGTGTGAAAGATTTTTGTCTCTATTCAAAATGGAGAAAATGTTCCTTTCTGCTGATGTTGTTTTGTGAATTATTAAATAATGTTAAAAAAAAAAATGTATAAAATGATAATGTATTATAATAAATAATAGTTTAACCATTAACCAATATATGAAAAATGTTCCCAACTTCCCACTCACTCTTTACAGTCTCAACCTATGTATACAGACTTAATATAAAACACAAGTAAAAATACCCATTTGTTGTAATAAAGACATGATTTTAAAATGTGTTTCATTATCTAGTATTGTTTAAAGGATTTTTGAGGCATAATGTTATTCATTATTGCTTTGTTTTACCCAGGAGAGCATGATTTTTGTCATCCGTTTATTGCAATTGACTGTTGTGCTGCTGTTGATAAGTTCAGCCTCCTCTCGTTCCCACCTGTGTTGATATGCCATTATTATTTAAGCCATGATTCAGCCTCACAATCACAATTCCTCTCATACAAACAGCATGAGGGAATTCATCTGAAGAAGGGAGTCATTCTGAGCTTTCAGAGCAGTTTGCTTACCAGCCATAATCAACGCCAATTGTTCATAAAAAAGAGAGTACGTGATTACTCAGGTGCTTGTGTATGTATTACATGTAGAGGAGAAAAATAAAACCACGGATTGAGGAAGAGGCAGGAAAAAAGTAGGAATGAATGCAGAAAGCAAACAAACAGACAGAATGACAGATCAAATCTGACCTTCAATGCAATGAAAAGCATCACCCCCCCCCACCACTATACAAAAAAAAAATGCTACCCTTCCAACTGTCCTTCTGCTGTCCGCGTGTCTTCATAAACCTCTGAATCTATGTACACTCTAATTTGTTCAGAACTCTGTTATTTTGTCTAATTTATTTATAAACATTTTTAACACATCTCAAATTATGTATTTTGTTTAAATATGGTAATGGAAATATCATTTTTAGACATTTCTTGAATATAATGGGCCAATCTTTTTCTCTCACAAAAGCAGCTAAAAATACAACTGAAACTATTAAAAAAAATGTAGTTTAAGAAAATAAAAAATAGATATTATTAAATATATTAATATACAAAATATATTGATGACACTTTAACATTAGATAAAAAGTTTTAAAATATGATGTGTTTATGTAAAAGCACTAAAAAATGGAAATAATTAAAAACGTCTCATGTTACGTAAGTGAGAAGGGAAGGAGAGACTGCGAAACACATGCGACCTCATGAGGACACTTTGAGGAACGCCTTCAGCATGACCTGTGTCTGAAGCATACATCTAAACACGACAATAACATTGGCTGGCGACAGCCTGTGACATCATCACCAGGAGCGACCACAGTATAAAAGGGTGCTGGGAAAACACATCATCTGCTTCTTCATCTGAAGCTTACATCCGAAGGATGGCAAGGGAGCTAGAGGATGCGGTGTCAAATTCCCTTCTCAGGGATCCACGGTTAAAAACGTAACCTTTGAAGTTATCTTTCACGTGAAATTCAAACTGCATCCTCTAGTGTTTGTTTTGGGGAACGGTATAACCACAACGCCATGCTGAGGGGAGTATATGCCAGAAACCATGGAGAGCACTAAGTACCAACTCTACCATAGCCATGGGAGTTGCCCCAAGGACGTCCTGATGGCTGTCAGTGACATTATCCCTTTCGACCAAGGGCCTGAGCTGCATACCCTAATAAGAACTTACCTGTTAAGGGCTAGGCTAGAAAGCCCAAGCCTAGGGAAGAGCTCAAGGATTGGAATCAGAAGGAAGAGATTCCTTTATGGGGATACGACCAGGTGTCTAAAAACTAAACCAGACCCTGGCCTGCCACCCAGAGGGGCTCCCGCCAGTTCTGAATAAACCTGTTCAAAGAACTGACTCGACAGATTTATGGTAGCAACAACCTGCTGAACAGTATTAACAGAGATACATAAGTTGAGTGGAGCCCAAGGCCTCGAGCCACAAGGAGAGAGGCTCAACAGGGAAGCAGAGAGAGGCCTAACAACCTGAAGGGACTGGCACAATGAAAGCGAAAATTTGGCATGAATGTTCAGTGTGCCTTGACGCTTTTGAATTGAAACAATAGATCCCTATGGGGTTATTCACACCAGACCTGATCATTCGCGGCGCGAAAAAGTGAGGATTAATTGTTTTGTCCTGTGTGTTGATTTCTTTCCCCGTCGCTCCACTGTGTAATGGGCCATCCAGTCAGATTTGAGCTTAGATCACATGCCCAGAGCAGATGCTGTGGCACACAATAGTATTGAAAACTAGTGTAAACAAAAACCGAAGAAGAGTATCCCGGTAGAGAGAAGGAGTGGATGCAGAGTTCCTGTTATCTTTTATCTGAGTTATCTGTTATCTGAGAACTGATTTATTCTCACGTGTTCTTAAAGGGTTAGTTCGCCCAATTTGCTAAATTATGTCATTAATAACTCATCCTCATGTTGTTCCAAACCCGTAAGACCTCTGTTTATTTTTGGAACACAGTTTAAGATATTTTAGATTTAGTCCGAGAGCTCTTAGTCCCGTTCATCTCTTAGGTGTTCATCTTCAGTTCTCTTTTCACAGCAGTTCAGTCAGTGTACTATTTGAGTACATGAATTACTCCGGGATATTGGTTTGTTTGAACTCAGAGGAAGTGTCAGCCACATTAAAAAAGTTAACAGCTTAAGTAATTTGTGGATTAATGTGTATTGGAGACGCGAACCGTTTAAAATGATTCAGTTCGATTTGGTGAACTGGTTCAAAAAGATCCGGTTACATTGAATGATTCATTCGCAAACTGGACATGACAAACTGCTTTGTTTTGAACTGTCTTACAACAGACACGGAAGAGAACACAATGCTGAATAAAGACGTAGTTTTTGCTAGTTTTGGACCAAAAATTTATTTTCGATGCTTCAAAAAATTCTAACTGACCCTCTGATGTCACATGGACTACTTTGATGATGTTTTTCTTACCTTTCTGGATATTGACAGTATACCGTACACACAGCTTCAATGGAGGGACTAAGAGCTCAATCTAAAATCTAAAGATTTAAAATATCTTAAACTGTGTTCCAAAAATAAAAGGAGGTCTTACGGGTTTGGAACAACATGAGGGTGAGTTATTAATGACATAATTTTGCAAATTGGGCGAACTAACCCTTTAATATAATTTCTAAATTCTCCATTGATTTATGTGATCTGGAGTGTCCGTTTTCTTTCAAGTGTGCGAGTGTTAGGATTCAGATCATCTTAACTCTCTAGATCTTTCATGTTTAAAAAAATGAGTGCAACATTCTTTATACATCAAAAATGGAAGCAAATAGACATATGATTATGACAATATATTTTCTGTATGTGTTTTGTATGGAGAGTATGGTAATTTTATAACAACAAAGGTTTTTATGACAATAAGCAGTGTTGTATTATGAAACAGCCTACAAAGAGTGAATGTCTGCCTATTACAGAATCAAAATCAACTAGTTATTACAAGCACTCGATGATGGTTTTATAGTGGGTTTTAAGCAAAAACATTTATAATCACATACGTAATCTCAGTAAAAATGCATTGCTGGTCGGCACCACCTAGCATGCAGGCGTGAATTAGCAGAAGGTGATCTATTGTTTCGTGCTCTGAAAGCACTGTTCGTCTGTGATTCGCCTCACTTGTTCACATCGCGCTCAGATTGAAATTACCTTGAAGCTGCTACTCAGTGGAGCTCAAACAAGCAGAGAACTCGATGAGAGAAGTCCACAGACTTTCAGTCAGGAGCAGCAGGCTCAAAGACAACACTCCAAGGTGAGGGGAGCACTGCCTGGCTTGGTCCAAATACAGGCAGCTTATCAGGGAAGCAGCAAGCAGCCCAACTACATGATGTCACTGCCAAGGAGCTCAAGAGCGGAGGGTTCAACCACTAGCGAGGAGAAAGGAATCCAGCTCGACCGAAGGGATCATGCTGGGAGTGACTCATAGCTAACCCTCACAGTGAGGGGAGCCCTTCTCAGCTTGACCAGAAGGCCCAGCAGGGCTCAAAAGAAACAGTACACTGGTGCAACTGGACACTCTCTCATGCTCTCTATCCCATAGAACCAGACCCGACGGAATCTGAAGAAATAGCTGGACCCAATAACTGTTCATACATACAGAGCTTACCGCTCCTCAGAGCAGAAGCATACAAGAGGGGTTTCCACAGAAACACAAATCCCTCATACCTCAGGGAATGCAGTGTACTCAATCCCAGTCCGCAGAGGGGCGATTACTGGTTCAACCATACAGGAAGTGTGAAAGTTAGGACCCACGGGCCTGACCATCTATGGTATGTTGAGCTCCTCTTGCTGAGACGCTGAGGAGCTCAACATCAGAGAATGTGCATGGTTATTAAGGAAAGACTACACTCTCAGGAGAGGGTGAGAGATGAGTAGTGCACCCTGGCCAGAGGATAGGGAGCATGGAACCATGCATGCACTCAGAAGAATACTAGCCCATGAGAAGGACCCACAGGTCCTGAGGTTGCAGCGATATACTGGGGACCTGATGCTGGGAGCTTTCTGCAGTAGCCTGGATCCAGTTTCGATGAGTGAAACATCACTGTAATCGGTCAACAGCATGAGGCCATGACTTAGCTGTGGGGTTAAACCAAAAAAGGTCTTAGTATCACTGCAGAAAAAGGATAGCATTGAATAAACTAAAACAAGCAGTAGAGTAGATGAAATGGATTGTACTCACAAACCATGGCTCTCGCACATAACTCAGGTTAATGGATATAGGCTGGAGGCAAAGTCCGAAGAGCACTGTGGACCGGACTATCGGTAAGAAGTTCTATGGGACATAGAAACTAGCCAGAACATCATAGGCCAAGAATAAGAGACTGCCAATGCAAGTGCAGGAGGCTCTTACCTAACCTCAGTCAGTAGGGAAGCTTTTTAGGGGGTTAAAGGGGAGGAAGATGAAAGCAGATGTAATACGAAAATGGCTCAGATTTTACTCTGGTCCAGTCGAGATCACTGAGAACGCCTAGTCTGGATCACCTCCCTCAAATCTTTCCTGTCAGCCTTAGACCCATGCCCCTTTTGACCCCTAACCGCATTCGGGGGGGGAGGGGGGGCATGAGTCATGACACTGGTCTTCTGAGCCCTCCTTTGATCCGTAGATTGAGACGAACCAGGACCCCTTTGTTGTTCAGGCTCAGTCCTGGACATTCGTGGAATGAAGGATTTAAAGGCAGCAGAGTGTGTCTTGACTTCCTTAAACTTCTCAACAAAAGAGCTGAAAAAGCTCAGAAGGGGAAACTGGTGCATCAAAAAGAAAACCCTTCTCTTTCAACCGGATATCCTCTAAATTTACCCACATATGTCTCTCCATAACTACAATGGCCACTATGGATCTACCATTGGCAGTGGCGGCCTGCTTAGTGGCACGGAGAGCCAGATCTGTGATGCAACGCAACTCAGCCACCTCATCAGGGGATAGACCCTGAAGAGAGGCCAGCATCTCTTCAACAAGGGGCATCTTCTCATAACCATTTTCATAACGTATCCACTAAATGTTGGTATAACTAATGTGCTGGAATCTATGGATGTGAGATGAGAATGGATTTTTCCAAGACTCGTTTTCCACATGGATATCAGGAAGAAATGGAAGACTCACCTGAACTGGAAGGCTATGGCTAGAAAGAAAACGCTCATTGAGGCATGATCCATAACCTCAAGCAGCTCATCATACGCAGGGCAGGAGTATTGGGAGGACTCAGTCTCGACTTCTTTGTCCTCATCTGTCATTTCCTGCACATCCTGGGTTTGAGCCAGCAGAGCACTAGCCACTGGGTCAGACAATGTTGGAGAGATAACATCGTCGTCCAGTAACTCCCTCTCATCCATGACTGATGAGCACAAAAGGGAAAGACCCTTTTTCAACTAATCAGCCAGGTCCATCTGCGATCCCCACAAGCTTCCTGAACCATGGGAAGCTGGTGGCGGTCCCTCTTTGCTCTAAAAGAGAGACAAACGAGAGTGGAGCTTTTTCATAGGAAAAAGCTCACAGTGCACGCAAACTGCCCCCTCGAGGACATCAAGCACATAATCTTAACACAAACTAAAGATGCAAAGATGATGTGTGGCTATCAGGTGTCAAATAACGAAGACATTTTTAGATGCTTTACTAGTGCTTGCCATGGTAAAGAAGGATAATTGTTCTTACAGGAAATGCACGCTTCAAACAAAAAAGTCCTTGAAGAAAAGTGAAAGTGATGTGACATACAGTATGGTGACCCTTACTCAAAATTCATGCTCTACATTTAACCCATCCAAACACACACCCGGAGCAGTGGGCAGCCATTTATGCTGCAGTACCCAGGGAGCAGTTGGGAGTTCAGTGCCTTGCTCAAGGGCACCTCAGTCATGGAATTGCCAGCCCAAGACGTGAACCCACAACCCTAGGGTTAAGAGTCAAACTCTCTAACCACTAGGCCACGAATTCCCAAAGAAGATGATGTGTAACGGGCTAGATGTATCCTTCAGACACAGCTAATGCTGAAGGCATTCCCCAAAGCGACCTCTAGAGGATGCAGTTCAAAGTTTCCTCAGAAGGGAACTAAAAATTAACTAAGATGGAAATTAAAAATAATTATAAAAAGAAAAGGAACTGTAAATATAAAAGGCTATTTTAAAATATGAATAAAAGCAATATTATTACATAAATAACACTGATATAAAATAAATGTTAAAATCTGTAACTGTGTTGATGAAACACTAAACATTTCTATGTGTTGTGTCAATGTACTGTATATTCTTGGATAATATGTGTATATACAATAATATAATACAATATAATAAATATAATAATAATAATGATACAAATACAATAATAATCATACTTTCATTATATATATATAATTATTATTTTTTTATTTTATTTATTTTTTATTTATTTTATTGCAGTGATCTCTTCTAAATCTACAGAGCAACTGTTTTGCTGTGATGTCCACAGTGCTATGCTGGCTTTAGCTTCCCAGCATGCACTAGGGGCATAAATAAATTATGTTGTTGAATTTTTAACTATTTGTTGGGCGAATCGGCTGTTGCTGCCATTGTATTAACTTTAGGTTACTTGTTTTGTAATGTTCAGAGTTTATTTTGATTGCCACCATGTGCAACAGTATTTCTCAAAACTCATTATTTCCCTTTCTGTTCAGACAAGATTATGTTATTTCTGTATTTTAACTGCAAGAGTTAAGAGCTAATCATAATGTCTGGCTTGTTGTCTCTATGTAAAGCAATGCGACGTATTGTATTCTGTAACATAATTACACGGGATGGGAGAAAATTAATTAAAAGTTAAGAACTTCTCAGGAAGGTTAATTATCATAATGAAAAAGAAAACAACTATTTTTAGTATTATCTCACAATACATTGCTGTTATCTTTTTTCCACAGTGTTTTGTCACGTTATGACAGAAAATGGGGCTGATTTCACTTTAAAATTCAGAAAATTAGGGTTCAGTCTTTGTAAAATCCTGATGTTTTTTAAGAGTGTGGGTGCAGAGAGTGTGCATGTGTGCTAGCGTGTGGGGGAGGATTTTAACTAGAACTCCCCAATCCAATTTTTAGGTGTACATCTAGAGGGGGCGAACTCAAATGCAAACAGCAATCCCCCTGCCATCTAGCCCTCTACCCTTTTCCCTTCACATTGACAACAGACAGCACCCCTCCCCCAGACCCTGCTGGACAGCCCCCAAAACCCCCTCCGTCCCACCAGCAGCACCACAACACTATATGAAAAAGAATATGAGCAGGCATGAATTTTAATGCAGTAGCTCATCTCAGCCAAGCAGCCTCACTTCTGCAGTGGAAATAAATAAAGAGGGGGAAGAATACAGAGAACCGATAGATGAATCTTAAATCAAAAGGAGATAGAGCGAAAAGCATAGGCAGAAAGACAAGGGTGATCTGAGAAAAAGAGAGAAAGAAAGAAAGAAAGAAAGAAAGAAAGGGATGGCAAAGGAGTAGAAAACAGAAAGACGGAGAGTGAGAATGAGAGGTGAAATCTCATCTCTTGGCTGAATAATCTGTCATTTATCAAAGTGATAGAACAGAGAGAGGTAGAACAGCCGTAAAACCAAATAAAGGTAGAGGATGGGAATTTCGGATTTGGTCTGGCTCCAATTCTCCATCTTGAGTTGGACAGCTCTAGCTATCATGCCTATATCTAAATCTTTCTCTTTTGGTCTAAATATTGCATGAATAATGCATGGGCTTAGGTTTCATTAAAACCTCTCTTATTAATAATATTGCTCGTGGTGGAGTAGAGGAATACGGGATGTGTGTGAAAACGTACCATCTTGCAGACGCTCAAGTTTGCGTTCTGTCTGAAAATCCCGCAAAATTGAACCACTAATATTCGGCACTAACCAGCTTTGGAATCAAAAAGCCAGCGGCGGTAAGAGGTAAGCAGAGCGATGGGCAGGCCATTTCAGCCAAGCACTCAGCCAGATAACTCTGGGAGGCAAATGGGCATGATTTCAGAAGGACACTGCAATGAGGTCACTGTTACCTTGTCTTTGTCAGGAAAAAAAGGATATAGACTGAACATAACAAAGCCATAAACTAGGAGTGGAAGATATCGATACTGATACATGACTTCAGCATGGTACAGTGTGCACGGCAGTGAGAAAAAAACAACAACAACAAAAAACTTTTCCTTATCAGTATGTTTGTCTTATGTACCAGTAAAAATACCACAACTAAAAATTCATGAAACAAGATCAGTTTTACTTGAGCAGCAAAACGGTGTTAGACTTATTTTCAAAGAATATATAATGTTTTAAGCATAAACTACCATTCAGAAGTTTGGAGTCAATACTTTTTTTTAAAGGAAATAAAAATACTTTTATTCTGGAAACATTAAACTGATCAAAAGTGACAGTAAAATTACATTTCAAACAATATTTTTATTAATCTAACACTCTGTTCATTACCATTTCCCCAACAATATTAAGAAGCACAACTATTTTCAATATTGACAATAATAAAAGTTTCTTGAGCAGCAAATCAGCATAAGAGAATGATTTCTGAAGGATCATGTCGAACTGAAGACTAAAGTAATGATGCTGAAAATTCAGCAATAAATTATATTTTAAAAATATATTCAAATTGAAAACAGTTGTTTTAAATTGAAATAATATTTCACGATATTACTGTTTTTACTTTTATTTTTGATCAAATGAATGCAGCATTGGGAACATAAGAGACATATTTCAGAAACAAAACAAACATTTTTGAACAGTAGTCTATATTAAATACTGTGATAAATATTATTTTTATATTATAACATTTCAATATAATATTTTTTATATATTTCAATATGATTGGTCCAAAATGTTTTAACCATAATACTGTAAAATAATAACTATTTGATATGTTAAAATAGAAAATTTGTTTTTTATTATAGCTGTTTTACTGTATTCTTGATCAATTACATTTCACTTTGGTGAGCAAATGAGACATTGAGAAATTAAATAAATAAATCTTACCGACCCCAAACTTTGAACGGCAGTGTAAATCTGAATTCTGTTAGATTTATGCGTAAAAATTCCCAATGAGGTAAAAATAAAATAAAATAATTTCATAATTTCAGAAATGCTATATATGACACATCAGGTAAATATATTTGGTTGTAAGGACATTTGTACTGGAAAATGACAAAATACTGATTACAGAAACTGCAGTGTGGCTCCTTATAGTAATGCATGTGTGAGATGATTAATACCCTTTTCCACCAAAATGGTGCTGGTGCTCAGGGACGTCGCTCAGAATTGTACCATTTTTTTACTTCAGTGCCAAATGATGAAATAACTCTTACTACATAACCAAGTCTTTTTTCAGACAGATTTTTGGCATCCATTTTACAGAGGCAAAAAGCACACACATTAAATCCAATGTTTTTAAAATGCATCTCAGTCCATTGGATTTCAAATAATTGTTATTTTATTCATTGGCCGTTCTGTGCATGTAACATTTTTACATATGAGTCAGCAGTTTTGGACACAGTATGTGCATGAATGTGTAAAACATGCCTTGTGACTTTAGCACCATGGTGAGATGTGAAGACTTGAACAGAAATAAAAAGTAAAAATTTCCATCATGTTTTTCCACATTGACAGCTATTCTTCATTGTTCTATAAGAAAGTCTTTTGGTATCATGCTGACTCATTATATCATAACTATAGCAGCTGATGTAGATGTAGACAACACAAATGGATCCAAATTCATCACTTGCGAATTGACAGTATAATCACTGAATCCAAATCGGATTTGTGTGCAGTGTGAACAAAAGCTTTGTTTAGAAGTCTTTTACTTGTGGTAATTACCATAATTACAAGATGACAAGTCGCAGATTCTACCATGTTAACGTCTTCAGAACCAGATATTCGTTTCTATGTGTCTATGGAAACCCACAGAATATAATGCCAAATGGATCCAGTAAAATGCTTTATACTGCTGTTAATTCACCACAAGAACAAAGAAAGAAGAAAACTGTTAATATTATAGGAGTTCAGTATAAAAAAGAATAAAATTCATCAATTCACACATATTTGTAAATAAATCTTTTTATTTCAGACAGATGGGGAAAATAAAGTGGCTGGAGTAGCTGTGCAGCACAACAGAAGTAGGAACAAGAGGACAAAACAGGGTGTCAACTGCTGCATTGCGCACTTCCAGTCAGCTCTGATGATTAGAATGAACGATCTAGTTCGGTCATGAGTAGTTTTGTAAACTTTCTGGTTCCTGGCGATAACGGTGCCTGGTTTAAGACCAGCAGGATTATGAGGCCGAGTCAATTTGGTCCAGGCCAGAAGCACCTTTAATTCATTGGAAATGCGTGGAACAGGGCTAGATTGGACAGCGGCTCCAGCACCAGCCCCGGGGTCAGTGGAAAAGGGGTATGAGAGTGGGTGAGTTGTGTTAGAATAGTGGTACTCTGTGGGTTGTGGTATGAGTGTGTAATCCATGGCTGATGCTGATGCTGGGCTCACGTTTGTGGTTGTTCTTGCGCTGGAAGGGCAGTGTGTGCCGTTCGGAGTCTTCCTCACCCTCTTCGTCTGCCAGGTGTGTGTGAGTGTAATGGTAACTCAAACCTGGACGGTTCTTGTAGCGCTTCCCACAAACTAAACACAAAGAAATACACAAGGAAATAAAAAGTGTTGAATTGTTTAGTTTGTAGCTCAGTTAAGCTTGTCTTAAAAAGAAATGTAATTATTATTATTATAATTATTTTTAATTTTACAATAGAAGATACAGTTAATTATATTTAAATAATCTTTCTATTCATTAGAGAATCAAAAAAAAAAAAGACCATTTCCACAACAATATTAACTCTTTTCAACATTGATTCTACAACCCGAATTCCGGAAAAGTTGGGACGTTTTTTAAATTTTAATAAAATGAAAACTAAAGGAATTTCAAATCACACGAGCCAATATTTTATTCACAATAGAACATAGATAACGTAGCAAATGTTTAAACTGAGAAATTTTACACTTTTATCCACTTAATTAGCTCATTTAAAATGTAATGCCTGCTACAGGTCTCAAAAAAGTTGGCACGGGGGCAACAAATGGCTAAAAAAGCAAGCAGTTTTGAAAAGATTCAGCTGGGAGAACATCTAGTGATTAATTAAGTTAATTGATATCAGGTCTGTAACATGATTAGCAATAAAAGCTTTGTCTTAGAGAAGCAGAGTCTCTCAGAAGTAAAGATGGGCAGAGGCTCTCCAATCTGTGAAAGACTGCGTAAAAAAATCGTGGAAAACTTTAAAAACAATGTTCCTCAACGTCAAATTGCAAAGGCTTTGCAAATCTCATCATCTACAGTGCATAACATCATCAAAAGATTCAGAGAAACTGGAGAAATCTCTGTGCGTAAGGGACAAGGCCGGAGACCTTTATTGGATGCCCGTGGTCTTCGGGCTCTCAGACGACACTGCATCACTCATCGGCATGATTGTGTCAATGACATTACTAAATGGGCCCAGGAATACTTTCAGAAACCACTGTCGGTAAACACAATCCGCCGTGCCATCAGCAGATGCCAACTAAAGCTCTATCATGCAAAACGGAAGCCATATGTGAACATGGTCCAGAAGCGCCGTCGTGTCCTGTGGGCCAAGGCTCATTTAAAATGGACTATTTCAGAGTGGAATAGTGTTTTATGGTCAGACGAGTCCAAATTTGACTTTCTTGTTGGAAATCACGGACGCCGTGTCCTCCGGGCTAAAGAGGAGGGAGACCTTCCAGCATGTTATCAGCGTTCAGTTCAAAAGCCAGCATCTCTGATGGTATGGGGGTGCATAAGTGCATACGGTATGGGCAGCTTGCATGTTTTGGAAGGCTCTGTGAATGCTGAAAGGTATATAAAGGTTTTAGAGCAACATATGCTTCCCTCCAAACAACGTCTATTTCAGGGAAGACCTTGTTTATTTCAGCAGGACAATGCAAAACCACATACTGCAGCTATAACAACAGCATGGCTTCATCGTAGAAGAGTCAGGGTGCTAACCTGGCCTGTCTGCAGTCCAGATCTTTCACCTATAGAGAACATTTGGCGCATCATTAAACGAAAAATACGTCAAAGACGACCACGAACTCTTCAGCAGCTGGAAATCTATATAAGGCAAGAATGGGACCAAATTCCAACAGCAAAACTCCAGCAACTCATAGCCTCAATGCCCAGACGTCTTCAAACTGTTTTGAAAAGAAAAGGAGATGCTACACCATGGTAAACATGCCCCGTCCCAACTATTTTGAGACCTGTAGCAGAAATCAAAATTGAAATGAGCTCATTTTGTGCATAAAATTGTAAACTTTCTCAGTTTAAACATTTGCTATGTTATCTATGTTCTATTGTGAATAAAATATTGGTTCATGTGATTTGAAAGTCTTTTAGTTTTCATTTTATTAAAATTTTAAAAATGTCCCAACTTTTCCGGAATTCGGGTTGTAATAATAAAGTTTCTTGGGCAGCAAATCATATCAGAATGTTTTTTGAAGGATCATGTGACACTAAAGACTGGAGTAAAGATGCTGAAAATTAGCATTGCGTCACAGGAATAAATTATATTGAAATATAATTTATAGAAAACAGTTATTTTACATTTTAATAATATTTCACAATTTCACATTATTATTAAGTAATTGTGATACATTTATTTTTATAATATAAGAATTTAAATTCATTTGATTTGAATTTAAAATATAGTATTATTATATATAGTATTGTATATGTATAATACTAGTTAATATATAAATATTCTTATTATTAGTAGTAGTATTTTTAATTATACTGTTATTGTTAATATTGGTAATATCAATATATTATTGTCTTTATTTAAATTAAATAAATGTAACAATTTAACAATTAAAATTAATTAAATTTTAAATTAAAAAAAATTCTAATTAAAAGTGTTATATTTGTATAATAATACATATAAAATGTGTATAAATATTTCCACCATTATTGCCGATGAGAACAGCAGGGAATGATGTCACACTATGCAGAATAACTCGACACAATGAAACTTGACATTAAACATAAATATCAAGATGACTGCATGTTTGTATGGCTATATAGTCCTCTGTTACTAGTTCTGTTATTCCTTTCCCCATGCTGTGTTTAATAATGAATGTAGAAATCTATTCTGTGTTCTTTTGTTTATTTGTGCATGATACTCACTGTCACACACATATGGCTTGTCTCTATCCTCTAGGGATGCTGGTTCCTGTCTCTTTCTCATCCCCCCAACACCACATGCCTGGACACATCAAAAATCACATGTAAACACACACAGATTTATTTACAGCTCACAACCAGTCTATTTTTTACACAGGTGCAGCTAGAAGCATTCTTATTTTGGCCTTTGTAGAGCCCCTTTCCTACATCCTCCTTCAAGATTTAAGCAAATCCTCTTACACAGCATTAATTACACCAAGCACACAATTATCACAGCATCTCTTCCACACACTGCCGGATAACTGTGGGGTGTGAGAGATCTCAGAGGAAGTAGTGTGCCCCAATTAACAGAACAGAAGGTGAGAGATTCTAGGGACTGAATCGAAGACATTCTGTTTGCTATCCTTGAATGTATTTTTTATGCTAGACTTGATTTAGGTTGTGCACCATACATTGTCCTGTAAATTACATCAATAATGAATATTGCTTTTTATATATATGGACAAGTATTGATTTATCACGTACATTTGTGTAAAATTCATCGCATGCCATATTTAAATCCACATGCCACATCTTTATTTCACTTGCGAACCTCAACAAAAACTGCAATTTTGTAAAGTCTTCCTTCTTCAGGCTGTGGTTATTTCATGGCTTGAAAGCATTTCTGTACAGAACCACTTACTGTACGATTCCAGCCTTTCATGTTTGTGGGGTTATAATTACAGATGAACTTAGCCATGTTTTCAGTGTGCTATCACACATCAGGTGTTGTCTTTAAAGTGGTACTAAAGGAGGTTTTTCACAGCTGTTCGGAAGGAGCTGCTTTGAATCAACACAAAGCCAGTGGAACGCAATGATGAAAGCTACGCAGTGATCAAACCTGGACACGTGCTAAACAGCCATAATGGATCAATGGCTGATGAGCTACAATGGCCTGCTTTGTTCAAACAGCAGCCTTGAAGAAACAGGAATCCTAGATTAAACAAAGAGCCCGCAGGGCTCAATGCAAACCTGTGATATATTGATACAAAACCTTGGGTTGCAGGTCTAATTGCTACCAAGAGCAGAGGTTTTCAAATGGTCAGTTGTAACGAATAAACTTTAACATGTCTGATTTGACAGCAGGAAAAAAAAACAATACTGAATGTAAATAATAAAATGTTTCTGACCATATAATACTGCATAGTTATGCGAGCAAAATCACTTATCTACTTCTAAAAGATTAGCAGAAATACATTGTCAAACTCTAGAAAATCCATCTAATTGCATTGAGAACATTAAAAGGTACACAAAATTATGACCTAGACCCATATACTTTTGGCTCAGCATTTGATTGTCAATGTTGAAATGAGTTTTGAAGCAAACCCAGTAGTCTTGTGAGTAATCAGCCTACAAAACTGTATGATTCACTCTATTATTAGTATGATTCATACTAATTAATTATCAACTGCAGAAAACATTATAGCTGCATGTGTTTTACCCGTCCTTTGGTGCGATTCTTGCGTTTGGGAACATCCTCCTCCATCTCATCCATGTCCAGCTCGTGAGGAAAATCTCCCACCAGCAGCTTCTGTGACCACATGGAAAGACCAGCACGTATGAGTCAGCTGTACTGTATGAACAACGCTAGAAAGTCAAACAAATGGGAAAGACGAGCTGGAGAATTGCAGACCCTAAGAATTACCATATGGAAAATATGCTTTATATTAGTTAACTAATAGTTGTAATGGTATTAAGCAATTCACACAGGTTTACCCTGCAGACACAGGGTAAGAGTTGCTTTAAAAAACACAATGTTATGTGAGATGTAGACATGGTATAAACTCTAAGTATGAGAGTTTACCCATTTACCAGTGTTCAGCCAACTCCAGCCATTTCAAAAAGATTTCAGAAAGATAAAGTAGTCACGCAAATTCGCTGTATCGACCTTCAGAAAGCTGCTTGGTTTGTGACTTTAGTGTTGTACTTCATTCATTGAAACAGTATTTGTGATGTATGAACTTCGTTATTGGATTTCGAATGAAGTATATTGGGGCCTGTGGCAGGGGAGGTGTGGTTTAGCGAGGTCTGCGACGGGAGAGAGAGTGAGGAGATCAGCGGTGGTAAGTGAGTTAAGTGAGAAACAAGTGACACCTGCTTCTCATTGCAGTGATTGGCGTGGGGAAGCAGTATTTAAGCCAGCTGGGAACCAGAGACAAAAGAGAGACCTGAGGACTCGTGGGAGGAAGCGACCGACAGAAAGCTAGAGCCTGAAAGTATCAATGTTATGATTTATGCGCATGTGGCGCGACTTTGTTTTCCGTTCTTTTGATCAGTATAATAAAGTTCCCACGAGCCTCAGTACGCCGACTCTGGTCTCCTTCCTTCTCTGCCATACAAACTTTTATCATTACACTGGTGCCGAAACCCGGGAAGGAAGGAGAACGACGCCGCCATGCAAACCCCGTCAGGATCATCGGGAACGCCGTTTGCGGAGCTCATTACATCGCTCGCGGGCCTGCATCAGGAACAACATCAAGTCCTGCTGGAGCTGCGAGCCGACCACGAACATCGGTTTCAGGCAATGATGCAGGTCCAGCGGGAGGACCGCGAGCTGTTCCGGAGCATGCTGGACCGGGAGGTTCGGACGAGGTCGGCCTCCCCCAGTTCCAGCCCTGCTGCCCACATGCCTCTTACGAAGATGGGGCCAACAGATGATCCGGAAGCGTTCCTCGATTTGTTTGAGAGGACAGCCGTGGCGTGTGGGTGGCCGGAGGACAGCTGGCCGGTCCGGATAATTCCGCTGCTGTCAGGGGAGGCCCAGAAGGCTGCTCAACAACTGCCCGTCCAGAACCTCCTGGTATATGCAGACTTAAAAAGAGCAGTGCTCCAAAGGGTCGGCCTCAGCCCCGAGCAGCACCGTCAATGCTTCCGGTCGCTAGAACTGACCGAAGCGGGCCGGCCCTTTGTCTTAGCCCAGCAGCTCCGGGACTCCTGCTGCAAATGGCTGTTGGCCGGAGGAAGCGACGCCGAGACCATTATCAACACCGTGGTGCTGGAGCAGTTCATCTCTCTCTCTTCCCCCCCCCTCTCTCTCCTCTTTCTCCAAAGCCTGTCCCTTTACCCAGGTCTCGGTACACGGGGCCACCGAGGGCCGCACCCCGTTGGAGAGCAGGGACGGAGCCGGCCGCCATGTCAAGGGGTCCGGCCAGGGGAATGGGGCCACCGCACGGGGAGGGACTGGCTGAGCTACCAGCTGCTTCCCCACGTCAATCACCTGACCCACTTCCAACCACTAGGGTGGCGGGGAGGCCTGGGCCTGGATCCGGGCCATTTCCCCCTTCGAGCTTCTTTTACGGACGCCAGCCCCGCGGGGTGCTGGACGTCCTGAAAGAAACTTGGGAGGACGGACATTCGGATAGCAAAAATGAAATTCAGTATGTCATGGACCTGAGAACAAAACTCCATACACTGGGGCGGCTCTCAATGGAGAATTTGCTTCAGGCCCAGGGCAGACAAAGCCAGCTGTATAACAGGGGAACTAAGCTCCGAGAATTTGCACCGGGAGATAAAGTGCTCGTATTACTGCCAACCTCCAGCTCCAAATTATTATCAAAGTGGCAAGGACCCTTTGAGGTCACACAGCGAATAGGCGATCTCAATTATGAAGTAGTACGAACAGACAGAGGCGACTCCAGGCAAATTTACCACCTCAACCTCCTTAAAAAATGGAGCGAAGAGGAGTCCGTGTTGCTAGCGACGGCAGTGAGCGGAGAGGAGGATCTCGGGCCAGAGGCGATCATTAAAGAAAAATCCCTCGCCCTGGCCCTGGGAGGGGATCACCTCTCGCCCTCGCAGCTCACTGACATTGGACAGTTACAGTCCGAATTTGCAGACGTGTTTTCGCCTCTACCTGGTCGTACTAATCTGATTCAGCACCATATTGAGACAGAGCCGGGCGTGGTGGTTCGCAGCCGGCCATATAGACTACCTGAACACAAGAAAAAAGTGGTTCAGACTGAATTAGAGGCGATGCTGGGGTTAGGAGTAATCGAGGAGTCCCACAGTGATTGGGCGAGCCCTATTGTTTTGGTCCCTAAAACGGACGGCTCGGTGCGATTTTGTGTGGACTATCGCAGGGTGAACGCAGTGTCAAAATTTGATGCTTATCCAATGCCACGGATTGACGAGTTGCTTGATCGGTTAGGTACGGCTCGCTTTTATTCGACATTGGACTTGACAAAAGGATATTGGCAGATCCCCTTATCTCCCATGTCTAGAGAAAAAACAGCCTTCACCACGCCGTTTGGTTTACACCAATTTGTGACGCTTCCGTTCGGCTTGTTCGGGGCCCCCGCTACGTTCCAGCGTCTCATGGATCGAGTGCTGCGCCCGCATGCTGCATATGCCGCCGCCTACCTGGATGATATTATCATTTATAGTGGCGACTGGCGGCGGCATATGGAGCATGTGAGGGCTGTCCTCGAGGCGCTGAGACGGGCGGGGCTAACGGCCAACCCGAAGAAGTGCGCGGTTGGGCGGGTGGAGGTAAGGTATCTGGGCTTCCACTTGGGTCACGGGCAAGTGCGTCCCCAAATTGACAAGACGGCAGCAATTGCGACTTGCCCCAGACCCAAGACCAAAAAGGAGGTGAGGCAGTTCCTGGGGCTGGCGGGATATTATAGGAGATTTATTCCTGGTTATTCGGACCTCACTAGCCCCCTGACTGACCTCACTAAAAAGGAGGTACCAGATACGGTCCAATGGACGGAGCGGTGCCAACAGGCCTTTACCCGAGTTAAGGCTGCCCTGTGTGGTGGACCGCTCCTGCACTCTCCTAACTTTTCTCTCCCCTTTTTTTTGCAGACTGACACGACGGACAGGGGGCTGGGCGCGGTCCTGTCCCAGGAGGTGGGGGGGGGGATCGCCCGGTGCTGTACATTAGCCGGAAGCTCTCTAAGAGAGAGGCTAAGTACAGCACCATAGAAAAGGAGTGTTTGGCCATCAGGTGGGCGGTCCTCACCCTTCGTTACTACCTCCTGGGCCGGGAGTTCACCCTCTGCTCGGACCACGCGCCCCTCCAGTGGCTCCACCGCATGAAGGATACCAACGCGCGAATCACCCGTTGGTATCTAGCTTTACAGCCATTTAAGTTCAAGGTGATTCACAGGCCGGGGGCGCAGATGGCTGTGGCCGACTTCCTCTTCAGGAATGGGGGGGGGGGGGGTGGGGGGGCTGCAGGCCGGATGGCTCCCCGGCCTGATTCGGGCGGTGGGGGTATGTGGCAGGGGAGGTGTGGTTTAGCGAGGTCTGCGACGGGAGAGAGAGTGAGGAGATCAGCGGTGGTAAGTGAGTTAAGTGAGAGACAAGTGACACCTGCTTCTCATTGCAGTGATTGGCGTGGGGAAGCAGTATTTAAGCCAGCTGGGAACCAGAGACAAAAGAGAGACCTGAGGACTCGTGGGAGGAAGCGACCGACAGAAAGCGAGAGCCTGAAAGTATCAATGTTATGATTTATGCGCATGTGGCACGACTTTGTTTTCCGTTCTTTTGATCAGTATAATAAAGTTCCCACGAGCCTCAGTACGCCGACTCTGGTCTCCTTCCTTCTCTGCCATACGAACTTTTATCATTACAGGGCCTTAGGCTGTTTTTTTTCAATTGATGTCACACAAGTTCATTCTTCAATTTCACTTATATCTGAGTGTTTGTACTTGTGTCTGCACTGAAGAATATTTCCACAAATCACATCAACCTATTATGTAAGCGATAACATAATAGGTGGGTGTGGTTTGTGGCTTTGGTTTATTTGCACTGACCAATAGTAGTTCGAAAGTTATTAGCCAGAGCAATCTTTCCTGGCAAGTTGTTTAAAAATCCCGAAAACAAACATAATTTTGACCTGTTTTTATTTTTGTCCAAAATAACATCACACTAGCTGATTCTTTGATTTCAATATAAGGCTACATTTATACTAGTGCATTTTCATTTTAAAACGCATAACTTTCGCTACGGTTCGAAATAATGTCATACTGTTTCTTTCTTTAATTTTAATTGAAGTGTATCAGGGTATTAGCTGTATTAGTTTGTTCTTCGATTTCACTAAAACTATGTCAGCGTTTTAGCTGTTAGCTGTTTTTGTTCGAAATAGTGTCACACCAGCTAGTTCTTCAATTTATTTTTTAAGTACATTGTGGCCTTGCCGTTTTTTTTGTTTGTTTGTTTTTCTCTCCAATTGGCATTGACCTTTTTTTTTTTTTATGACATCATACTAGTTCGTTCATCGATTTAGCTTGAAGTATATTGAGGCCTTAGCTATTTTTTTTTTAAATGACATCACACCAGTTTGTTCTTTGATTTTACTCATAAGTACTTATAAGTAGACTTATAAGTATATCGGGATGTTAACTGTTTTTGTTCAGAACCAAGTATATCGAGGCCTTAACTGTGATGATTACCTAGCAAGTGCACAACTGTAAGCATACTCATAATACATGGCTGTGGGAAGAGAACAGCGGTAGCAGGGAGGCACACAGTTTTTTAACTCCTGCTGGGGCCTGAGGCGAAGCAAGCAGCAAGGATCACAGGTCCGCTCCCAGGGGACGAAGCGCTCTAAAGAGTCACTCTTAATTGAAGTGCTAATTGGTTAACTGTCCACCCCTGGGATAGATGTCGTGTTGTGTGCAAAACAGTGAGGGTGGTGACACTAGTGACAGCTTCATCGACTGGCAGGCGGGCTCATTAGGATCTATAGGCATTCACACGTCAACACGGTCAAATGTAAGTACCCGTAAACCCGTTGAAAATGTGCAACTGTACTCCACAAAATCAATAAACCAACTTTGTCAAACTTACTGACATTGACACACAAAATTAAAAAATACACTCACAAACATACACAGTTTGTGTTTAACAAGTCTGCCAGTGGGGGCGTGTCAGCCCTGCGGCGATTTGTGTTACTGCCAAAAAGAGACACAAGTACTACAGAGAAATCAGAAGGGGAAAGAAATGCTGAATTGATTGGTGGGAAGAGCATTTTGGGTACCAAAAATAACACATGGCGACAGTGTCTTAGTGTGTACTTTAGTTTGTACTTCAGGGCAGAGTGTGTAAAACCACTCTTTATCTAGTTTACTATTGAGTGGGAGCAAACCACAGTTGAGGAATCGTTCTTACCTGGCATTCACTCATGGGTTCCTCCTCCTTTGTTTCAACCTTCTTATCCAGGAGTTCTCCACTGAGGAGTGACTCCAGAACGGGTCCCTCAGGAACACCCCCTTCCTTCTTTAGTGCTGCTTCATAGTCTGGACACACACCACAAACAATCGTCACACCAATACATTTCTAATCAATTCCTAAAAGACTAGGCCAGACAGTGTTTATGGCATTTGTTTAAAGTCTTCAAGTCTTTCAAATTTGATGAGAAATTGCACATTTGTAAAAGAAATGAATTCAATTAAAACCATTCTTGAAAAAAAAAACATGTATCTTATGTATTTCTGTTCAAACTGTGCATTTACAAGATTACCCTGTTGAAAAAAAAAAGCATATGCTGGTTACTTATGTTTAAAAGCATGGCATCTTGTTATAAGCTGGTTTAAGCTGGTAATGTGCTGGTCCTAAGCATCTAGCTCCTGCTCAGTTCATGACCAGCTCATGACCAACTAAGGACCAGCTTATACTAGCTCAAACCAGCAATCATGCTTCAAAACATACCTAGCAAAAACTATTTTCTTCAGAAGCAAGTCAGCATATTAGAAAAGGGTCATGTGATACTTAAGAGTAATGGCTAGTAAAAATGTAGCTTTGACATTACATAAAAAAATTACACATAAAAATATAAAACAGGTATTTAAAATATGAATCATATTTAACAAATTACCATTTTACTGTATATTTCTTAAGAAAAATACAGGCTTGGTGAGCATAAGAGACTTATTTTGGGGTCATTTGTTTTAAAAATACAGACCAAATTAATACCAAATGTTTCTGTTTTTCTTTTAAGGTTTATTTTAATAAATTATTTGTTTTATTCGGATCCCCCCCCAAAAACAACAAAAGTGAATTAAGGATTTATGTTTGTCTTTCTTAATACCAACTCTCACCGATTTTAAACTCGATTGGTCCAAGACGTGGATCTTCTAAGATGTTTAACCGTCTCTTCTTTCTCCAGCAGCGTGCAGGATAGGTATAGAGCTGCCCTGGAGCCACACCTGAGTTAAAAAAAGAACCAGAGCCATGGTTTAAACATCCAAAACCTTGACCTAACAACAAAATCACAGATGTAGTGTGATACACTGTACACATAAAACAGACCTGGCCCACGATGTGTCTTCTCCATCCATATGTAGCAGTTACTCTGTGCTACGCCTGTTTGGGAGTCAAGAAATGGCAGGCGCATGGAGCGTTCAGCACAAAGTCGAGCATTATAACTGCGGCAGTGCTCGATGGCCTCACGGTAAAACTCCTCACCAAGGCTGCAAACAATTAAAAAGGGGCAATGTCTCACAAGTATGTTTGATTTCAGTGCTCAAAAAACAATATTTATTATTTAAAGGCCCCATGAAATCAAAATTTGTGTCTGAAGCCATCTACTGTATATGCTGGTGAACACTTGACAAAATTCATATTTTAGCACATGTACATTCAAAATGTACCATTTTAACCTCTTCTAGGAAATTAAAGGAAAACAATATTGATGAGTCATGTTGCGCTAAACAAATTTCTTTCCAAATAACTTCAATGGGGCTTTAAATTTTCACCCATCTATGCAGAGAACTCTTTGTACTGTCATGCAAAAGGGAAATAAAATTCTTGGCTGGCATGCAATCCGGAAATATAAATCTCATTTCCAGCTCTGTTAAAGGTGCAATAGGTGATTGTCTTCAGAAAATGTTTTTGTTATACTGGTTGAAAGTCTATTCACATCCAGATAGCAATCATTAAGTTAAGTGGTTTAAATTTATTTATCTGTATTTATATATTCTGTGGAAGACGTAGGACCAAGAAATGTACGTCCAATCAAAACGCTCGGTCCGAGTGTTTTAAACAGCTTTCCTACCTGCCTGTCAACGTATGTATCTGCATACCTCTGCACACCCTGTTCGCGCAGACAAAATATGTCACTAGCGCATTCACGCACGCTGTGCAGACAGAGCTAGAATGGCAGACAAACATCAAAAAACCTGGTATTCCTTCCTGGTATTGTAGTACTTTTAAAGTTTTCTCACTGGTTAATAACACGTGATGTAGCCTAGTGGTTCCCAATTCCAGTGCTAATGTACATATTTAGCATGTTTTGCTTAGTTAACACACCCGATTCAGATGACCAACTCGAGCTACGTGAATGAACTGTGTCCAATCGATATGATCCCTACACCGTGAACCGCTGATGTAGCCTATTGTAGTAATGTTGTCTCTGGTATTCTGGTTTGTGAGCATAAAAGCATTCAGGGGGCGTGGCTTTATACAGTGATTGCAGGGAGGGTTGGAAGTTCGCTTTCAGTGCTATCAGGCTAATGTTAACATTTTCCAAGATCTCCTTTTGCACCTTTAAATTAAATTAAATTAAATTAATGCATTTAGCAGACGCTTTTATCCAAAGCGGCTTACACTATTCAGGCTCACATTTTTTTTACTTAGATGTGCTCCCTGGGAATTGAACCCACAACCTTGCACTGCTAAAGCAATGCATCACCACTTGATCCACCTTTGAAGACATACTGCATGTGCATTGGAATATACTGTACAGAATCTCACTCGAGGGTAAAGAGCTCGGGTGTTAGGAACTGCTGTTTAAAAACATTGCTGCATGAGAACAGTGGTGTACATTAATGGTTTATGTGGCAAAAAAAAGAGCGCACTCAACAGTTCTGTCCTCAAGAGTGTGTTTGCATGCTCGAATCTGGTCAGGACAAAAGTACCAAACAGTTATTTTATTGCTGAGGCTGCCCTCAGCAAACCGCTGCATTTAAAAAATGATTTTAAAATAAGGAAAACACTAATGAATAAGTCATTAGCAACTGTTATATATTGCTTTACAGATTAGTACATTTACATTCAAATTTGAATATATGAAAACATATGACAACGTTTAATGAGATTTTTTTTTTACTTTTGCAGGGGTGGATGGGAGGCTGCCTTGTGAAAAAGAAGTGCACTTGATTGAATCACATACTAAAAGTACTAGTGTACTTCAAATCTTAAAAGTTATTTTAAAAGAAAACGGTAATTGCATATTACACTAATGAAACAAATGGCCACTTCATTGTACTTCAAGAGAGTACAATTTCTAAAAAGTGTGCTTTGTACATTAATAATTTCAAATGTTTTACTTTAAAGTACATTTAGAATTCATTATGTTTTAATATTTATTTTGAGCAGTCCATTTTATCCAGAATTCAAGGACAATAAAAGTAATTATGAAATTATATATAAAGATGTAAGTGGATCAAAAATAATTTAAAGTTAAACTTACTGCATTTAATATCAATTTAAACTACAATACATTTAATTTATAATTAATTATATATATAATTAATATCCAATTGATCATCTGAAAACATTATATTCAGCTCACATGTTAAGTATGTTATTTATTTCAATAATAATTACTCTTTTTCAAAGTCTCCTTCACTGCAAACACAGTTATGAGGAAAGACTGCAGTTACAGAGTATAACCATCATTATTTAACAGTACAAAATGCCAACTGACCAATCAAAAGCAAGTATTTCTGAGTGAGTCATGTAATAATGTTTGGCATTGTCATAAATCAAAGTGTTATTGAATTTAGTCCAGATATTCTTTTGATTCTGCTCTAGTTTATTCAGTATTGAAGTTTGTCTGTATTTTCTCTCCCATTGTTAACACAAGGAAAGATCAAAAGTGCAGAAATAATTGGTAGATGCTTAAAAAGTCCTGAAAATGCTCTCCTAAACCCTGCTCTCCCGCGGTTGCCTTTTTTTTCTGTCAAACCGGCTGAATAAACTCCCTTCTATGTTACATAAGCTATTGTAAAAATTAGCCCCATGGAAGTACTGGCGAGTTTTGGAACACAGTCCCTGGTTTCTGATGTGTCATCGTTTGTTTCATTGTAATCAAAAGCACCGGTCTGCAAACAGGAGTGAGAATTGAAGGAAAATTGCATCATGCAACAATGACCGCATCCCTGAAACAAGCCTGATAACAAATTGACAGAGGCTTGAGGTGATGTGATGATGTAAGTGTAAAACCATTGTGATTGGTTGGTACTCATCCATTTCTCCTTGTGGGGGAATGATGAAGAGCCCTGTGGCTCAAGACAAACAACGCAGTCAGGCTGAAATAAATAACCCTCATTTCTCCAAACAAAATGGCGGCCAGAGCAAAACAACACATTTTCTACCTAATTTAGTCCATGTTTGATTTTGGGGGCCACATCCTGGTCATTCGGCGCGGGCTGGAATCAATCCTCAACATGTGGGTTGAAAATACTAAGTGCTAAGTGTGCAGGGGCCGTAAATTACAGTGCATCGAATGTCATGTGCTCAGGTCCACCAGAGAGGAAATATTAAGTCCTGTGGTGAAGTGCTGTGGGCTCCATTTAAACACCTCTACACTCAGCAGATACTCAGTCTGAGCTCAATCTCACACAATGGACCAGGCAATATCTAAAGGTCAGCGAGCGAGTGAAAAACAAAGTTTGACGTCTCTGTGATTATGTGAGAAATTGTTCTTCAGAGAAAGTCCTTGTCAAATGAGCTTTCAAGACTTCTGTTTTCGAGCAATTTCTGAAAGGCTTTCCAACTGGAGTTTGAATGTTTTAAACAGGATACTCCATAATAGGCCTCTCCAATAGGCGAAAAGAGTTGGGCGCAAAACAGAAGTTCCCTCATCGACTGCCTGAATTGGTGAGATAAGGTGGCTTCTCTGTATGGCAAAGTTTGTATTCATATCCCACGAGCACAATGAAATAGCGATCATTTAGATCAGAAAAATACAAAGCCTTGCACATGACATGTAGAAGAAAAAAAAATTGATATTGTGGCCACAAATTAAGAATTTGTTCCCATGACTCATTGCTTTTTAATTTGTTCAGTTTATTTAAATGAACAGTTCGCACAAAAATGTAAATTCTGTTATCATTTACCCCCTTATGTCGTTTCAAACCTGTATGACTTTCTTTGTTTTGTGGAGCACAAAAGAAGATGAAGAATGTTGGTAAACAAATAGTTTTGGATCCCATTGATTTCAACATAGTCAATGAAGACCAACACTGTTTGGTTAACAACACTTTTCAAGATATCTTCTTTTTTATTATGAAGAAGAAACAAAGTCATAGAGGTTGGATTTACAAGAGGGTGAAGACAGAAATTTCATTTTTGGGTGGATTATTCCTCTAATTGGTTTTGTAGCCAAGTTGTAATTTAGTTACAAGTTAATTTAGTAAACAGTAGCCACAATTAGTGATAGTTTTGTCCATGATTTAACTAAAACAAGGAATTTTAAATTTGTGACCACAATATCTTTAAATAAGTATCTTGAAAATATATTTGTGAATATGTGAATGTCAAATGCATGCTGCATAGTCAACCCTGCCACAAGGGGCACTATAGCATGCATTAGCAAATGTTATTAAATAATTTGTTACATTTATATTGCGCTTTTTTGGCACTTCACATAAAAAAGGGGGATCTCCTCAACCACCACCAATGTGCAGCATCCACCCAATAGTAAATTTGACTGCATCTATGCTTTTGGTATGATATGCACCAGTGAGGGATCTGTGTATTGAATTTAACAAGCATACCTGTTCTTTATGACAGTTCCACTTGATTGCCTAAGAAGAGAAGAAAAGACAGAAACAGACATGAGCAGATGCAGACAATATCTGATTCATATGGAGGTTTGGGGGGGTCAATTAATAAGATGGATTTCCATTCAAACCATTACAAGTTAACAGAAAAATTAATTATGAAGAACAGACAAAGCCTCTTAACCGTGGTCTAGCAAGACATGCTTTTCACAATATAATGCTGATATAAAGATAATACAATTTAAAGTGATAGTTCAACCAAAAATGTAAATTCTCATGTCGTTCAAAACCTGTATTTCTTACTTTTTTTCCTGGTCGAATACAAATGGAAATATTGTGAAGAATTTTTCTACAGTTTTTGCCCCAAAGCAACACTGGATCCCATTTACTTTCATTATATGAAAATAAATAAATAAAATAATATACATGTGTGTGTGTGTGTGTGTGTGTGTGTGTGTGTTTGTATATATATATATATATATATATATATATATATATATGAAGAGTTTTGTTCCAAAACGGAATAAATCCATTTTGATTAATTTGAGTAAAAATGTGTTACTTTTGTTTACCAAGAAAGTGGCAAGATGAAAACAACAATTTTCTGTTTCAAACTTTCACATACCATATTTAGGTTACAATAACATAAAAAATTCAAAACCAGATTTTAATTTTCAAAGATTTATTATAAAATTGTATTTTTTCCCCAAAGTGCAATAAATCCATGATACATGTTTTTTTTTTTTTTTTTTTTTTTTTAATTGAATCAATATAAAGGTTATTTTTCATATTAAAACTGGGAGAATACACAACATAGTAAGTTGATCCACATATGACAGCCTCTGAACTTGGTCAATACTAATCTTATATACAGGCACTGGATTAAAAATACTTTCATCAGTCATTGCTTCCAAAATGAATTCAACGGATCATCTTGTTAATGCTATAAATTAATTAGGCCAACAACAATAAAATAAAATTTCACCATGAACATACATGAACATCAAAATTACATTAAACCACAGATTCCATATTCCAAAATGACATTTCCTTAACATTCAACTTCCAAAAGTGCATTCATCTTTGCCATGTTACATTCATCTGCTGACTAGTGCTATACGCTGTGTAAACAAAAACATTATTGGCCTTTATTAAAAAACACTTACACTGACAAGCTACGCAATATCGTGTTCATGATCGAATGTGTCTCATCTGCGATTATAAACACATATTGCATAATAGATATTGCATAACTTGTCAGTGATGTACGGCTCTGTGTATTAAATGCTGCTCATCTGAAAGCACACAATGGAGATTTATCATAGATGCGGCTTTACTGATGAAACACACATGACAATCACATGCGATTTGTCGTGCAGCCCTTGTTTGTTTTTGATTACAAAGTACAAATTAGATGAGGAAAACTAGGATCCCAGGTGTATTCAAAGCGCCACCATTACTGTCTAGAGTGCGTGGCATGGTGCGCTGTGCTTAGTTGAGCGGATATATCGCATTCTGCAGAGAAAGGAGATTTGCATTTGTTGAGTTTTGGAAAAAAGGGAGAAACAATAACCTAATAACTCGGCGGATATCATATTTCTCGTAAAATTAAAAATGGACCATTCAACTACCGACCTGATAATATGCTGATTTAGATTTTTGGAAAAAAGGGAGAAAACATGACCTAATAACTCTGCAAATATAGCATTTTGCATAAAATTAAAAACTGACTTTTCTATACCTACCAGATACAATACTGTTTTTGTTGGAAATTAATTTTTTTTTTTTAAATGGCATTTCTCAGGTTTTGGAACCAAACTCTTCATTTATATATATATCTTCATATCAAGATTCATTTATATATATAAATCTTCATATGAAGAAAAAAAGAAAGTCATACAGGTTTGGAACACCATGAGTAGATTACTGCATTTTCAATTTTGGATGAATGCCCTTTAATAACAGCAAAGGAAACCCTAAATTAAATAAAAAGAATAATTACTCAAGAGTTATTACAAAATTTAAAAAACAGAATATGTTTATTGTCTACTGACAAGGCTTTCAGAAGACTTTGGAACAGACAGAATTCTGCTAATTGACCAAGCATGCCGATGGTGATAATTTCAAAAAGACCAAATACCAGCTGATTAATTGGCCTGGCTGATATCTGGGTCTGAAACTAGGATCTGGATACCTTGACTCTGTTTTCAGATTTGCCACACGAACAGCATGAGGCAGCAGCGTGCTGCAGTTTTACAGCTGAAAGGAAAAGCAGTTACAAGAATAGAAAACGGAAAACACGTCTTATTGCCTCTTTAACTACATTACCGAGAGATGCATTATTTGCAGTCATTGTATTCAAGCTATATGAGAACTCCAGAAACATTAGGTATCTTGGAAGAAGGCTGACAGAATGGAGAAATGGGTGAGGTTAGCTAATATAAGAAAAATCAAGAAGAGGAAGCAAAAGCCAGAAGCAACCAAACCAGAGTTTGGCTTGTGTGCGGGCAGAGCCAGCCAGGAATGCCATCCACAGGGAAAAGTGTGTTACCAGTATGCCATGAGGAAGCACTCTCACTTTTTTGTGTGTAAATCTATGCTTAGAGGGAGTGAAAGGTCAGAGAGTGTGTGTGTATGTGTGTTTATATATGTGGCAGTGTGTGTGTGAATTTGATTTTAACCTTCATATAGTTGATGCTGAGTGTTATGATCTCACTTTGATCTAACTGACCAATGAGACAGCATAGCAGGAAGAAAAATGCACATAGTTTGGTGCCCATTTCTGATTCATACAATAGATTTTGTGCATGATAGAACTGCACAGCAATACAGTGATGCTTGAATATGTATGGTAGCAACATTAACTTTTTTGAACAACTCTACAGTTCAGAATGTGCAGATACTTTATGTATTGGTTAATCCAGTAAAATATAGACACGTGTAATTTTACACGGGGCCTTTTTCATCAATTTATTGTTTATATATATATATATATATATATATATATATATATATATATATATATATATATATATATATATATATCATATAATATTTAAAGTTGTATGTAAATTTGTAAATATATTTATAATTGATTTCTTTGCATTGTTCACATTACTAATTTACATTAATTCAATATTTCTCTAAACTATATATATATATATATATATATATATATATATATATATATATATATATATGTGGGGGGGGGCTGTTTTTGTGACATATCAGGACACAACTCTGTATAATGACATGGGTATGACACAGGTATTACAAGGAGAGAGTGACTTATGACGACATAACCCATGTCCCCATTTTTCAAAACACTTATAAATCATACAGAATGAGGTTTTTTGAGAAAGTAAAAATGCAGTTTCCTGTGAAGGTTAGGGTTAGGTGTAGGGTTGGTGTAGGGCCATAGAATATACAGTTTCTACAGTATAAAAACCATTATGCCTATGGAATGTCCCCACTTTTCACAAAAACACCTGTGTGTGTGTGTGTGTGTGTGTGTGTGTGTGACCCTGTCTGTAAAATCCAAGCTAAAGTCTCAAAATCTATTTATGAGATAACAAGCATCAAAGTTTGATTTCATCCATAATTTTCACTATGATTTCAATCTTTGACATGGCCTTACTCAGTCAATATTAAAGATATAAAGATTATATTACAGAATGTTCTACATCTTCATGAAGGATGATTTTATGTAGAAAACAGTAAAGCATAATATAATTAATGAGTAAATAATTGATTCCTTTTTTTTTTTAGCAGTCCTCATCCTCCATACATGACTATTGACTTATCACCACAAATCTGGCAAAACCTGACATACGCAGACAGAATGCAAACAATTTCTTCCAAATAACTGAAATTAAAAGTGAGTGTCTGCGGTATAGACTTGGCCCGAGACTTGAAAGCCTTGGAAGGTAATGCGTAGCAAAAAGACACAAATGCAAAGCAACTCACCCCTGAGGTTCACCCCTCTGCCCCCTCCCCCCTCCGCCTCTTTCTAGTCTGAGCACAGAGCCGTCAAGCCCCCTTCTCCATTCCATCTCCTCACTCCTGTGTGTGCTGCTAGTGGAACAAGTCTGGCTTTCAGTAGTAAGTTGACAGCTGTAGAAAATGGCCGCTCTCAGTTTGTTTGCTTTTTTTTCACACAATCTCATTATATTATTCTGTGGCGGTGGCCTTGAAAGCTGTGAAACGTGTCTTGCTGGAAAACGAGAGAAAGCCGGCCATATGGAATGCAGTCTGAAAGTAGGCCGAACTCTGTGAATTCATATTTTCTCGATCAACACTGTTCCCTGCAGTCCTCTGTGTAATTTAATCACAGCTCCTTGTGTCAGAGGTGACCAATAATCGATTGTGGATGACCACCTATGGATTTCTTTAATAGAAGCGAGGGTCCATGTTTATTGTGAGGGAGAATTTGGACAAAGGCTTTAATTTGTCAGCATCAGTGACAAATGGAGCGCAGATCTAATCAGATACATCTGAGGGATTTACTCTTGTATTTTCATTACATTTGAGTTTGGTGCACAGTGTAGTGTTGCTATATTGGCAACATATATCAAAGCAAAGGCTAATGAAAGAAAGTATCCAATTTATAATCTACTTTCTTAGAGCTCTTTAGTAGATGCCGCCCACTTAAGAGCCCTTTTTTTGCATCTAAAGCCTTTAAAGAGAACTGTCAACATGCAAAATCCTGTAATAAAATGTGTTGGCATTGATTCAACGATTACTTGATACGATATGAATGCATGCATGTAATAGCCACTTACAATTTACACAAAGCCAGGCTGACGCATACACACACTCACATACACACTAGCTAAACAAAGGAAAACAAGAACCTCAAGAACAGGATGCCTTTTCCCCAAACCAAAAGAGAAAGAAAAAAAAAGATGATTGGAGAGGAGCGCATAGCTTCCAGCATCCACACTGTCACTCCTGTGCAAAGCTCAACTATGACCCTCAAAAATAGAACAGCCTCCAAAATTAGCTCTTCTTCTGTAGCCTATTTAACTGAAACCAGTGTGGAGGCAGAGGGAGATGTTGTCCAAATATATCTTAAAACGTATTGGTGTATTCCTCATTATACTCCCTAGTCCCTTCACTAGCAGAAAACTCCCTACAGTGCCAATTAGTCTTTATTAACAGTTGTCCTTTTGAAAGGTAACAGAGAGCTCCCTCTAGAGGCTGCACTGTGTCAGTAAAATACCAAATCCTGTTGAAGAGAACCATCAAGTTACTGAATGCAAACACACACACGCTTGAAGAATCAACCACAATATATTAATTTTAACAGAACTTAGTAATCCAGAGTCACAGAAATAACGTTTAACACCATAATTTTTATACTAACAATATGTTTCAAAGATACGCAATAGCTCAAAACACCTGTATTTTGTTTATTATGAAGTATTTAAATATTCATATGACCTTTTCAACAATTGGTCAGTGAAAGTAGATGCTTAACCATATCTTCTAAAAACAAACATTCAACTTAAACTGTCATTGTATGATAGTTCTTAAAAAACATAGGAGTTGGGCCTTTAAAGCCTGTTTAAAAAGTCATAAAGTGCACCATCTTCAATGAATTTGCCAGTTAATATTTTAAATCTTCTATCTTTATAGAAGCATAAACTCCAGAAAAAAATAAAAATAAAATAAAACACTGCAGCAGTGCCAGATGGTAGTACCATAGACTGAATGATTTCCATATTCAAACGAGCAGTGCAGGATTCTTCAAAAAGTACTATGGTACTTCTTTATAAGTGGATCTCAGCGTTACATGTGGGTGTAAGGACTTGTAACCATGCTGAATTGCTGTGGCTGGTGTCACTGATGTTGGAGGCTGACTAATATGTTGATGTGGCCCACGGTATTTCCATGAGCTTAGGACTGTTGAGAGAGGTTATTGGCACACCCATCCCCCACCAGTACTGTAGATTACACTTCGCAATAGCAACCTCCTCGAGCACCTCTTCCCTTTTCGTCATCCGCCCCGCTACCCCTCCCTCTTCTTTTTCACTAGACTACCCAGTCAAATGATTTATCTCATTTCTTTCTTCATCTGCCTCTGTGCCTCTACAGATGTGCTGGTGCATTTCCTCCAGCCTGCTGAAGACTAGCTTACTGAGGACTGCAAGAATCGCAGCACATTAACAGATGCATAGTCAAAACTCAACCCTGCATTAGCCTAGGCCAAATGTTACATAAACATTTATAAATCTCATCGACTTAACAGGAAGTGCATGTTGATAATGTTGGACAGTGGATAGCCTGTATTCTTGGACTAAGAGCAGGTTTGCACAAAAACGATTGTACTAAAAATGGAAATATTTTTCTTTTGCATTTTTTAAAAGTTTTGTGTAAAGTGAATTGTGCACTTGCGTAGATGACTAAAAAGCTGGTTTGTGCATGCCAGGCCAGTAGTTGGTGATGTCACTTTGTAAAGAAAAACTACATATTTGCGCACATACACATTCCTATAGACTGATCATGTGATACGCGGACGACGTCACCATTTTCAGAGATTTGCATTTTTTAAGTTTACATGGAGTCGTTTACTTTCATCATTTTTAAAAACGTACATACTGAAACTCATTTCAAACGTTCGTGTTTTTAGGTCTCCCAAAACATTGTTCTTGTGTAAATGATCAGCCAAATTGCATACAATATATATATATATATATATATATATATATATATATATATATATATATATATATATATATATATATATACTGTATATATATATATATATACTGTATATATATATATATATATATATATATATATATAAAAAAAATTTTTTATTAAAAATGGCCCCCTTAACATTCAAGTAAAGAAAGGTATCGGAACACCAAAAAAATTAATAGCTAGATCAATATAAAATTAACTTGTCATGTCTGTTGTACAAACTGTTCTGTCACTTGCCAAGTTTCAAATTTTCCAAGGATTGTCTTCCGAGAAAAGGTTTAGCGCATTACAGTGTTTAACCATACAGATTATGTACAAGCTAACTATATTGCAAGTACTGACGCAAACTTTTAAATCAAATATCAAATATCGCAAGTACTGACGCAATCTTTTTAAGTTTTTCTTTAGTGCATAAATTCTGTAACAACACTTTTACTCACATTCGTATGCTACTCCAAGTCTGAATGAAATTAAAATACACCTTATTTATTTATTTATGCATGATTCGCGCAATTATTATTATTTTTTTTTTTTGGGATGTATGAAAATGTCAAAACTCATTTTTAGAGGCTTGATGGTTGCTGAATATACAGCATACCACTGAAAGATAGCAAATGCATTGTAAAGCTTTATTTAAAATAAACCTTTTTTTAAACTTTAAAATAAACTTTTACACAGAATTTACCAACCAGGTTAGCGTTTCTCACAACTAGTGTGAGATAAGTTCTATCATAACCACCCTTGGAAGATTTTAGCATGGAAATGGATATGACAATATTAATGTATTTGGTTTTGGCCAAATTGATCTGCTGCGCTGCTGCTGAATTGCTGCTGCTGTTGGTTATTGCTGTTGTTGTAGACTATTGCTGCTGCTGCTGCTGCTGCTGCTGCTGCTGCTGCTGTAACAAAGCAAGTGCAGGGCCCATTGCAGATCTACTATATACAGGAAAGGTGGAGCTGGGGAAGGTGAAGGGTTTCAGGGGAAATCTGAAAGCACGCTGCAAAATGCTCTAGTGAATGCTAAACGGTCATTCAAATGTAAAGCAATTTCATTGGCTGTGCATGCAACATGAACCATTCAGCTTGTGCCAAGTTGTTTAACGCTTTGAATATCATCAATTTGCGTTAACGATCCATCAGTCTGTGGGTTTTATGACATAAAAAAAACATCTGTCGCTATTTCTGTTCCAATGAAACTTTAAAGCGCTGTTCTTCCGTAATGTTCAAGGATGTGTTCAATCTATACATATTATATACAGTAGCCGAAAAGAGATCTTTTAAAATGGAGCAATTACATTATAACTCCAGAGATGGAGAAGGAAAATAAAGATGCATGGTAACCTCTTTATTTGTATTAATGCACTTTTTCTTGACTATAAATGTTTCCAAATTAGGAGGAACAAACTGACATTTATTAGACAACAAGCTGCACATATAAAGCACTAGTTGTTTGCTCTGCATTATAATGTCACCTCATGCTGCAAAATGTTGGTACCAGCTTACGTATATGTTTGTTTGTTTTTTCATAAAAGTTGGAAGTCTATGATTTTACCCTCAACCACCATCAGTGGAAAATTCATCCTAGTTCACCAAGCACAAAACCAAAGGATGCACAAAGCAGCATGAAATTAGTTCCATATTCATCAGCATCACCTTGGGGAGGAGTTTGAGTTTTAAAAAGTGTCAAAACATCTCATTTGTATGCAGAACCAAATGAACTTTTTGAAACGTACTCGCCAAAAGTGTTAATGCTGAAGATGCTCAATGAATTTTCAGAGATTGTCTGCTATAGACACCTGCGTTCTCCGTGGACCACGGTGCTCGCAAACACCCTCACTCAAATGGAATACCCAGGATCCTTCATTGCAGTAGAGAACCATATATCCTCAGAGGCATTTGTCTGCTATATTGAATTGCCCTGCTGTGTTTGCTGGGACAGGCTATGTGTTCACATAAATCGTTGCCTGTGGTGTAACATGGACCTGATGTCCTGCTGCATGTTCCACTGCTTGAGAAGACTGCAGGACTGACAGGGATGCTTACAGGTGCACTTAATACGGTTATTTTAGTAGGGTAAATCCCATTGCTTATTACTCTTTATATAATACATATCACATTCGCACTGCACAAAATACATATTTGGGGACCTATCAACTGATTTGTGAGCATTCACACACCGTACACTCTGGAACTTGCCCTCCACCTTGCACATCTTGCACAATGCTCTTCGAAGATCGTATTTAAGCCTTTATGTTTCCCTCTTGGACCATCTATAGTTTCCTTTAAACAAGTATTCCTATGGATCTCCAGTGAAAATGGCTAGTGGGACAGTTTGTCTGGTAGAGAGATGAATATTTCGACCCTCTGCACTTTAATAATATCTGAAATCTAGGGAGAGGATCTGTCTACCTAATAAAGGCGAAAGAAGAACAGCTATAAATCTCCTCTGATGGACCCACATTTAGCAATGGACTATTCCATGCATTGCTCTTCTGCTGCAAATGCATGTTCTGATTCATACTGACACACACACTAGCATTCAGTACAAAGTACACACAGTCTCACGAGGCTGAAGATCCTCATGAACATGCAAGTTTTAGATAATATATATATATATGAGGGATATTTTCTGTTTGGCAGTGCTAGCCACAATCATTATTTGTTTAAAGTGCTGCCCTATAGGCGATCTCACTTCAAGCCAGCCTCCGATTGCGTTATGCAGTAAAACCACTGCAGACCACCAGCTCAACATATCAGTGAGATCGAAAAACAAAGTCATTCTCAATCAAACAATGCTTTTGCAAGAAGAAGATACCTCAAATAGTGTGGCTTTGTTGAAGAGAGGTGTGATATTACTTTCTGAAGTCATAGGGCTTACAATTTTCACCTGGCAGATGATAAATTGGGTGAAAAAACCCATAGACTTACACTGAAGGAAGGGCACAAACAATACCGAAAGTCTAGAATATTACAGAGGTTTTAGGGAGTGCATTTCTGACTTGAGCTTGTAAGAAACCAACAAAAACACTGGGAATAAGTTATAGTATATTTAAACTTTTAAATGATGAAAATAAATCACATTTGTACTGTACACAGCATCCACCAGCCCAATTTCATGATAAAATGTAACATTTTTTTTATTTCATATAGATGCATATCATGTTTGTATTAATGCAATAATTTGCATCATTTTTTGCAATTAAAAAAAAAAGTATGCCCCAAATTTAATCATCAGTTGGGCATTTTTAATTAAATAAATAAATAAAAAACATGAATGCCCCCCCCTTACCCATAAATTTACCTGCCAGTTTGACATAAGCAGATTGTGCAGAAACAAAATTCAGTTCATTTTTTTTTTTGCTATAGGACCATATAGACAAACAGGAAGAAAGGGGATGGGTTTGGGAAAGGTCCTGAAGTCAGGACTCAAACTCAGGTCACCCAATATTCAACATGCTGGAGCACAGCCCACAATGCTATCTGCTCCGACAGTTTTTGTGCTTACAAACCAATGAATTCTCTATTTACAAATGTAGGTGCAAACGTCTCTTTGAAAAATGCATTCTAAAAATACAAAATAATGATACATGTATATCAATATAGTTTCATGACTTACCATATAAGTTTGATAGGAATTCTAATGTCAAGACATTTTTGCAATAGCTTCAAACTTCCTTTACTAAGATTTTCACACCGACAAGACTGAGTCATCAGGAAGCGACACCCTCCCTCTGTCTTCCTCAGTCCACATCTGATGATCTTCCCATAAGGTGTCTCACCTCCCGAAAAAGTGAAAGTGAGCACGCCACGCTTCTCTAACCTTCTAAACATCTCCTAAGTTCAAGTGCAACACCACAGTGCACTACATATAGGATATAGATGCTAGCAGTGCACTATAAGATCCCTGAGCAACAGTTTGATGACTGACAGTGAGTTAGGTAGCTTTGGAGAAATAGGTCATAGAGCTAAAAATACCTATCTGTGTCTCTCTCTCTGTCTCTTTATCTCTCTCTCCTCTTGAAGACAAAGAGAGTCTCTCTGGGAAAAAAAAGTGAGTGAGTGAGTGAGTGAGTGAGATGAAGAGAACAGCCCACCAGTCTCAGAAGAAGAAAAATGCCCTCATAGAATTGCAGCCGCTTATGCAAACAAACATTAAAAAGGGCCTGAGTATAGAGATGGGGAGGAAGGATCTAGAACTGGGTGACAGTCTTCAGCTTAAGAGCGACAGTGAGAAGAATTATATAGATCTCATTTTTCTCAGATCAGCGAGGCAAAGCGGAATAACTATCCAAGAAGTCCGCATTCCGCATCCTACGAGATGACTAGAAGAGACAGGACACCATCACTTTAGGAGATAGCGGAAGATAGAGGAAAAATAGAGACAGTAAGTGAACCTGAGTAATTACTAGAGAGGACCAGAGAGACTGAACAAAGAGAAATACGCAACGAGAACGGTGGGAAACCTATTCCAAATATTCAAAGATTCCCAATGAAATGCAATCATTTTAGTGACGGCATGCCAGTTAGCAGATAATCAGCTATCAAGGCAGGCATCATTTAATCGCCTTCTCTTCAAAATGAGTGATTTCTAAAAGCCAGTAATGTAAATTAGATTGGCTCCTCAACTGATATCTCCTCAAGTACTGCACTTTAACTGGGTTCTTTGAAGAGGGTTATTGAAGAGTGTAACATCACAGTAATTCAGACGCTGATTGCAGCCCCTCTTTCTGTTCATTCATGTTTCTCATGCAAATATCTCTAAATGCACCAAGATGCACACCTGACCTTGTACATGACTAAAAACATCCGTCAACAGCAACGTTCACCTCTCGGGGAAACTGATCAAACTGAAGAGAACCCAGTAAGATACCCCAAGATTTGTCATATGTGAGTTACTTACATGAGTCACTGAATCAAAACTGCGGCTCTACAAAATCCACAGCAGTTTTAGTCCTTTACTGAAAGGTAGTAGATGGTGCTACTGAAGTTAATCAAGGTCCAGTGATATTCATGAAAAGTCTTAGGCCTATAGCCTAACACTTTACAAAAAGGTTACCATCAGTTAAAATTAAATTAAATTAAATTAAATTAAATTAAATTAAATTAAATTAAATTAAATTAAATTAAATTAAATTAAATTAAATTAAATTAATGCATTTAGCGGAAGCTTTTATCCAATGCGACTTACAGTGCATTCAGGCTATACATTTTTACCTATTTATTTTTACCTAGTTAATGCATTGACTTATAATGAGTAATAATACATTTGTTACAGTATTAGTTAAAAAAAATACTTATGAGTTCATGTTATCCCAGGTTCATTAAAAAGGCTAATATACTAAGAGATAGGCCTACAACTTTGGTTTAAATAATGTATTAGTAAACGCTGAAACTAACATTGGTCTTGGTTACGTCAAGGCATGGCATTCAGGAAAGTCACGTGAGGCACGAACTGTAAGTAGGAAAGCACGTAAGCTATATTTGCAGACATGTCCATACACACTTAATTTGTCAAGTCTGAATGCATTTATTTATTTGACAAAACATTTGTCTGAATTTAAATTATGTCATAACTATTCGTTTGAATAGTCTATGCGTAGCAATAGTAACCAACACCCGATGTTAGTTCACGTGTAGCCTTCTGTATTTTTTTTTTTATACATTGTTAGATACTGAAATGATATAATTTGTCACAAGGTTAGAGTTTCTTACCTCATAAAACCTAGCTCGTGTCTACTGAATGTGTGCACGCAATACTGAATGTGTGCACGCGCCGCTAGTTGCACGAGTGAGAATTTATGTCTCGTGCGATCATGCAAAAAGTCGTTTCATTCAAAAGCTGATATATATATATATATATATATATATATATATATATATATATATATTACATTCCACAAGCTCTGTAATTTGGCGTGGTTGTGTTTTGGTTGTTTTCCGACGTAATGCACATTTTAGATTTGTTTCGTTTTTGTAAACGTGTAATTTTATATATAATTAAATATCTTATATATAAATAGCCTATATAATTTTAGGTTTGCTTTGGGTAACGGTTTAACCCGCAGTAGGCTACTGTGATGTTTTTGCTGGGTCCAGGTCGGCAGCAATCGTGGTTGTTACTGTAGAGAGAGATGCAACCTCCCGGGTTAAAACCCGGCACAAGTGCAATTTCCTCTTTATCAGATGCCTGTAAAAGCTACACTCACATATTCATGCCAAATGCAAACACATATCCCCATTCGAAAGGTCCCCGTCTGTAGCAGACAAATGTAAAGCAATTTTGGCACTGTACCCGTGTGGCGTCTGCGTGCCGCACGCCTAAAAAATGTGTCAGTGTGCACAAAGGAATCTAATGGAAACTTCACAGAATGTGCACTGATGCAACGGCGCATAAGAGATATCAGATGTTGCACGTCACTAAAATGTCATGTTTAAGCATGCATTTGCTTCCGAAATAACACTTAGAAATCATATTCACGGATGCACGTAATTTGTGCAATCTAACGTGTGCGATCAGCGCGTGCAATGTAACCACTGAAAACCTTCATGTAACATTTTCCGGTTCTGGCAGTTTGCACCTAAATGTTATCCCCTGACAGACAGCACACCGGTTCATTTTAGTTTGACGTAATATTACACAAAAGCAAAAGCAAACATGTTCAAGTATCGACGTTTCTCTCGAGACTCGGTGACCAGTGAACTCTCCGATTCCAGCACCAACAACTGTAAGTTCCTAGTGATCGATACTGACCAGGGACGCCGGGTCAACATTCTCCACATTCCTCCATATCACTGTGCATATGCAGAAATGACACGCGAGACTCTGCACTTATAACATGTCATATTTGCCCAGATGACAAAATGTCGTCGCATGCATTATGATTTATTGCATTTCAGCACGCGTTCGTAGTGCAAACACGTCGCCGGCATTTTACACTTTTAAAGATGTTTGTATATTTGTGAATCAGACCGAACAATGTTTGTTGCCTGACATGTATTCCATAGCGCATAAAAACAGAAATATTTTTACTTACGATTTCAGAGGATTTTGGACCACTGTGGCCATTTTGATATAGAATGATACAATGTAAGACTGCAGATCCCCGGTATTGTACATGTAATATAGCAGCAATTTCAATTTCATTCATTCTCTGGGGCTGCGGCTGGATCTGCCAGCCAATAGGAGCGCGACTGGCTGTCGGTCACTGAGGGGAAATGTAGTTTTTAATTCTCTGATGGCTTCAGGAGACAGCGGTGCGCGTACTACAAATAGCACAATGCACTGCGGTTAACTGTACACTAGTCCCGCCTTGATGTTGGATGGGCAAGCCAAAACATCTACTGTAAATACAAGGTTGGATTGCTGGACTGTCTGTCAGTATGTTTGCTCTCATGTTGGTAGTTCCCTATAATTCGTAAATAATTGGAAGTATTTTTAGAGCGCGACGGGCAGCTATGAAGAGCGATGAAGTCAATATTTATTTTCTTAGTATGCACGTATTATATTATATCTATTAGAGATAATCTATTATCAATATCATTATTACATAGCAGCTTTATCCTGCTATATGTGTATATATCACTAACACACTTCATTTGACTTCTGCTGTGAGCTCAAAATAGTTTTCATCTTCTAGATCTAAACCACAAACAAACTTTTCTGCATTTTTACATTTTCATAAATTTCTTATTCAGAAAAGTTTCTTACAGTCTGGCCTTAAAACATGCTAAACCTGAGTAATATTAATGGACACAATAACAGTAAAACTATTCTGATATGTGTTTTTATTCTGCTTATGCAATAAGAAACATTTACATCTAAATGTTGTGAATATCATCATCCAGACTGACCTCTGATAGAAACGGAATGACTGTAAAGGGCTCTTCAGTCCAGTTAAATGCAATGGCGCCACTTTGAAGGCATTATGTGACATGTGATATTTATAGATCCCCGCTAACAAATATTTAATGAACCTTAGCAAGCTCTGTGGAATGACTGAACACAAATGTCCTGTTGATTCATAAGGGATTACTGCAGAATTGGTGCATTTTTGGGGGGATTTTAGAGTTGAGCTAATCTTTAATTTAAGATATTGCACTGCAATATATACTAAAATTAAATTTAAATATCAGTGCTATTCTATTTGCTCCTACCAAAAGTTTTTTTTTTTTTTTACTAAATTTACAAAACTTTGATTTTCTAATCATACAATAATGAGCTCATGTGAGAACTTTTTTCATGGAGACTTGTTTTTATTGACCTGGAAACTAAAGTGTAAACTTCTGTTTCATGCACACAAAGACTGCTATGATCATAACAGCCACTAGAGGGCGTCAAACTGCTCAATAACACACAATGAAGGCGGCTGAAAGAGTAGCAACAGCGCCCCTTTGCGTCTAGTTGGAAAATCGAGCAGCGCCAGCAGCACAGTTAAAAGTCCTGGGCTGGGACAGTTGTAGTCTAAACTAGCCTTCCAGAGAATTGCAATGGTTTATAATCTTTTGCCATGTCTGAAATGCTGCTGAAAGATCTAGAAGAGATTTCTCTCGGGCCTGTTAAAATGGACGAGCAGAAGGAAGATGGACGGAGTTTTCTCCTGGTGGACGAAAACGAAAGCTTGCAGGTTTGTTTTTGTTAGCTTCTGTGTTAGCCATCAAGCTATTAGGTGAACAGCACATGTAGGCTCTTAGTTGTTTTTATACACTTTGATATGTCAGTTCACGAGCACGCTAATAACTAAGTATGGTCTGTGTAATTAAACGTTATATAAGAAACAGATTAACTAACTCTAAACTGTCAATGTGATCGCATCATAAGGAAAGACTGTCTTTTGATAACATTTAGGGATCTTTAGACTTTGATCAGTGTTGATTATATCAAGGGTTTGTTTAGTTTTTGCTTCAGCAGATGATACATCTGTCAACACAGTGAATCAATCACATTGAATGATCTCAGTGCTGTATAAGTTACTGCTGTTATGTTATGGCTTTAACATGATATTCAGATCTGATGTACTTTGGTAATACCAAAGTAGCAGCTATTCGCTGTGATCTATGAGCTAGACATCTTACAATGACAGTGTCTTTCTTAGGCTAGTTTATAGTGTTTTCAGGAACCAGCCAAAAAGTGATCGATTGCTGTCACTTTGCGAGATTGTTACTGTATATAGAGACCCCAAAATGAAACTTCATTATGTACTTACACTTTTGAGGTTTCAAGCCCTTATGACTTTCTTTGGTGAAACACAAACAGCAGGATGACTCATTCATCATTCATGATGACATAATCGTCATTTAAGGTGAACTGTCTCTTTAAGATTCTTACAAATGGTGATAGACGGACAGACAGATAGGTCTGGCAAGCATCCAAGAGAGACCATCAACACAGAATTCTGCAAACTCATTGTGAAATTACAGGAGAAAACGTCCAATAGTCCACACAGGCCAAATTAGAATAAAAATTCTGCATGCATCTAAAACAGAATCTCCCAGAATTGCTGTGTTTGAAAGCATTAAGAACAGGATGTGCAGGTGGGGCCTGTATATGTTAGAGGTCTTCTGTTAAACATTGTGATCTCCAAACTGCAAATGGTTTAATTTGTTGTATTTATATTTATATTGGTTATATTATATGGTTCTATTTGCATAATTGCTTCGGTAGTATGGAATTGAAACTGAAATGAACTGAATTGGTAAACAGGATAGCTAGATAGATAGAAAGAAAAATAGATAGATAGACACACTGATAGATAAAGTGAAAATTGCTGTAAACCGGGTCTCTCTTGTACTCTTTCTCTCTTCAGGTGAAGAACGAAGCAGAGTTTTTGCAGAAGTTGGGCTGCAGTGCTGCTCAAGGAGTCAAAGTTCTCTCTATCTTCGGTAACACGGGCGACGGCAAGTCCCACACTCTCAATCACGTGCTTTTCAGTGGTGAGGAGGTGTTCCTCACGTCCCCTTCTCCGTCCTCATGCACGGTGGGCGTGTGGGCCGCTTACGAGCCGCGTCTGAACCTGATCGTGCTGGACACGGAGGGCCTGCTCGGTGCCGCCAGTCAGCAGAACCGCCGGATGCGTCTGCTGCTGAAGGTCCTGGCCGTATCAGACGTGGCCATCTACCGCACGCGGGCCGAGAGGCTGCACAACGACATGTTCCAGTTCCTCGGCAGCGCGTCAGCTGCTTACCTGAAGCACTTCACACCTGAGCTCCGCGCTCTGTCTAACCGCTGCGGGCTGGACGTGCCTCTCTCCAGCCTCGGACCTGCTGTTATAGTTTTCCAGGAGACTGTTCGCACGCTTCTGCTAGGCCAGGGTAAGTCAGAGCAAGCAGACTTTCACTGTTTACAAGGCCTGCAGTGTTTATCAATATGAATACAGCATTTTTCTGATAGATGTTGTTGCCAAAGGCTGTTGTACGACTAGCCTGGGGGCAAAGGGATTGCTGTTTAAACTTGGGTCTGCACACCCTCATGGGGTCTAAACACATAGCCAGGGGGGTCTTTGAAAAAGTCCTGAATTTCAGAATAGTGGAGAATCCCACAGGTAAAACCTAAGTTGTCAGTCAAACCAAAGGCTTTATTTCAAACTGCTTTTGTTTCTGTCTGCTTAGTGATGAGAATTTCAATTTGTTTCGTTGTTTATCTGTATTCAAATGACAAGAGTTTTGAGACATTTAATTTGGGTCAGTAACACATGGGCAATTTCATTTTTATCATTTATTTTTTGTTATTTTAATAAAAAATACATAATAATGTAATGCATACAAACAAAAAATTAAAAGCATGATGAGCATTTAAAAAATTTTTTTTTAAAATTAAAATTCATTTTGAACTGTTCTGATGTCATAATGAAGTTTTTATTTTTTTTGACAAAGCAAGATTGATATAATCATTTATCTATCTATCTATCTATACATATCTCTCTCTCTCTATATATATATTATATTATTATTTATATTATATATATATTAATGCTGTCAAACTATTAATCGTGATTTATCGCATCCAAAATAAAAGCTTTTGTTTACATAATGTGTGTGTACTGTGTGTATTTATTATTAATATATAAATACAAACACATTCATTTATATATTTAAGAGAAATATGTAATTTTATATATATATATATATATATATATATATATATATATTAGTTTTTATTTATTTTTTCAAAATATATACTGTGTATGTGTATTTATATATACATAATATATATACACAGTACACACAGATATATTATGTAAATACAATTTTTGGATGTGATTAATCATTTGACAGCCCTAATATATATTAAATTAATTTTATTTTATATAAAATATACTGTTAAATATTTAAAAACTTTTAACAAACAATTTGTACACTCGCATGTATTCAGTGTGTGAGGAATTAAATGTTTAGTTTTCTTGAAAATCTAAATCTTATGAAACCAAGATGAATATAAAGAGATAAAGATATTACATAAGATATAATACAGTATTGCATCTTCAGGAGCATGATTGCTTCTGTAAAAGGTTGAAGCAATAATAAAAAATATTTTATTAGGACACATTTTCAATATATATATATATATATATATATATATATCTATCATATATATCTATCATATATATATATATATCTATCATATATATCTATCATATATATATATATCTATCATATATATCTATCATATATATATATATCTATCATATATATCTATCATATATATATATATATCTATCATATATATATATATCTATCATATATATCTATCATATATATATATATCTATCATATATATATATATCATATATATATATATATCATTTGTCCAAAAGAGAAACCGAAACATTGGAGGTAACTTAGTGGTTAAGCAACTATTTATCTAATGCAGATTGCAGGAAATTCCCATGACAGGGTGACTCAGGTGTGGAGTGTTACAAAGATCACAATCCTGCTCAAGTATAATTATGCCCTTGGGTAAACTCCAGATTTTCAGCATGCTGTAAATCATAGTACATGAAAAGTGCTGTATAAAAAGCAAAAAAATCTTTAAATGTCAGTAAAACTTTTTTTCTATTTATTTATTTTGAAATGATTAAATTCGTGCCATTCCATGAAGTGTGTCAGGGTAGAGAAATATGGGTTTGGTTTTCTTTATCCAGATGCCTCTGTCCTGGGGCAAGCAGACACACTTTTGCAAAAGCGCTTCCATGACTTGGGCCAGAGCACAGACGCCTTCAGCTCTGTTCAGTACGTGGGCACCCAAACCATCACTCCACCCACAGACTACTCCCAGTTACTGCAGATAGTCAATCAGCAGGTGAACAACACATCCCAGAGAGCCCCGCGCCAGCCGGCCATTGTGTTCAGTGCGTTGCAGGTACAGCAGCTCCTCAAACATTTCTTTGTGTATGTGTGTGTAAAGTGACTCTAAAAAGAATTTAAAGACTAAAAGCTTTCATATTTGGTTTGAAATATTTGGTTAATTTGACTTACTGAAGTGTTGACTTGCATACACAACCGTTCAAAACTTTGGGGGTTAAAATTATTATTTATATATATATATATATATATATATATATATATATAGTAGCTTTTAAGATTTCTGTTTTAAATAAATGCCATTCTTTCGAACTTTCTGTTGAAAGGAAAAAATATATTAGTTTCAATAATAATAGTAAGCAACAGGATTGTTTTCAACATTGATAATAACAAGAAATGTTTCTTGAGCACCAGGTTTATAGTTAATTAAAAGTAAAACCATAAAATAATTATTGTTACTTGAAATTAAATTAATTTTAACTGAAATAAAATACGAAAAATTGTAAGCCTCTTTTATTTCAACATTTTGCCGAGCCAATGATTTTTATTTCCATTAAGCTTAACTACAATAACTATACTAAAGTAAAAAAGTAAAACATTAAGTTTAAAATGAAAACATAGAAGAATAAAAACTAGTGCTGTCAAACAATTAATCGTGATTAATCGCATCCAAAATAAGTTTTTGTTTACATAACATATATGAGTGTACTGTTTATATTTATTATGTATATATAAAAACACACACGTATATATTATGTTTTTTTTAATGATATAATGATAAATATATACATGTAAAATACATTTAAATATTTTACAAATACATAATGTATGTGTGTTTATTTATATATACATAATAAATATACACAGTAAACAAACATATATTATGTAAACAAAAACTTTCATTTTGAATGTGATTAATCATGATTAATCATTTGACAGCACTAATGAAAACTAATTCAAAATATTAATAAAAATCACCAAATCAGCATATTAAAATGTTTGAAGGATCATGTGACACTAAAGCCTGGTGTAATGGTTGCTAAAAATTCAGCTTTTCTGTCACAGGAATAAATTATGTTTGAAAATGTATTAAAATAGAAAATATATATTTTTTACATTGTAATTATATTTTACAATATTACTGTTTATACCATATTTTAAATCAAATAAATGCATCCTTGGTGAACATGGTGACTTCTTTCAAAGACATTTTACCAATCTTTTGAACGGTAGTGACTCAAGTGTCCTAAACTACTTTTTGGGGTCAGTGTCTGCATGTATGTGTTCACCTTTGTCCACTGAGCATGTTTCTGAAAACACGCTTCACTCTCTCAGGCTTTGAGCAACAGGTTCTGTGGCGAGATCTCAGATGACAAAATCAGCATATTCTCCTTCTTTCCTGATGAATATTTCACTTGCCCATCAGTCTGTCTCAGCTGCAAGTAAGTCCAGTCCACACATGCGCAGAGCTGTAGAATGAATGTTGTTTTTGTTTTGTTTTTTACACAAAGGTTGTGTTGAGTGTACTGATGCATAGTGTCTGACGCATAAAAAAATCACATCGACACTGAGCCACTTCATAATTTGATGATTTGCAGTTATAAAGAGCTAGGATCTCTATTCAGCATGCAAAACTAATATATGAAAATGAGATGAACATGCATATAATTAGATTGTTTGTTATTGTTTTAGCTTGTGCGTGACTTAATAGAGCAGTACTCTTCAAGAGTACTTAAGATCTAGTGAATCATAACTAACCTTTTCAAAATCCCATGGCTTTAGTGTTCGGTGTAAGTATGGAATGAACCACCAGAAAGACGGGGTCTCACACATGGCCGATGGATTATGCCAGTATGCCCACCAATACAACAATAAAGTTATCATTTGTAAGGTAAGATCTCACTGTCATGGCTAGTTCTCTAGGTCAGAATTAATCTTTTCAGTTTTGTGTGTGTTTTATTCAGTCATTTGTTTTGTTTAAATTACCATTTTTATTATGATTAGTTGTTTTATTTTGTGTTTTTACTTTTCTATTTTTTATTTTTTAAGTTTTTTATTTGTTCGTTTTATTTTTAAGCTTTTTGTATTCTTTTTTTTTTCTTGTTTTATGTTTTTACTTTACATGTTTTTTTTGTGAGATTTATTTATATTTTTGTTTTTCTTTAGTGATGTTTTGTTTAAATATTAGTTTTTGCTTAGATTTTTTTTTACGTTTTTTTTGTAATATATTTGTTTTACTTAATTTTTTTGTTTGTTTGTTTGTTTTATTTTCCTTTTTTTTGTTTTACTGTTGATATTCACTTTGGCAGTGCCAATATGCAGTTTTCCATGTTAAAAAAAATCAAACTAAATTTAATTAAAATTGATTAAGATTTAATGAGATTTGCCACATTTTTTCTGTTAATTGAGGTTTTAGATTAATCAGTTTGCAAAAAAACTGTCATATATGGATTACATTTCTCAATTTCAAATGAAAGGATATTGAATGGAAGCAAAGGATGATAAACTATTTCTTTTACCCATGCAGAGGTGCTATGAGAGCGGAAAAGAAGTGATCGTCATGCCGAAAACATCTGCCTCCACAGATAACCAATGGCTGGGTTTGGCCAAGTATGCATGGTCAGGGTAAGTAAGATGGTTTTCTTACTGAATTTAGCCTCTGAAGCTTGTCCTCATCTACGCTCTAAACCCTGGACTTGTTCTACAGTAGGGGTGTAAATCAGATGTTTTGTCACGATACGATATCGATTCTCATACCCAGCGATACGATATTGGCTGATGCTTCAAAAACATTATATGATAGGATTTCGATACAGGAGATTGATATATCGATGTTATTATATTATATACCTATTTTAAACAACCATCTACATTTTTATTAACTCACAAATGCAACCAAAATATATAACATGAACATTTACTCAAAATTTTCACATCCTATTCCTCAATTGGGACATTCACAACAACAAAAAATAGGCCTAAACTTTTTTTTTTTTTTTTTTTAAATACGAAAGAAAAATAAGTCACACACAAGATCAGTAATCTTAAGATATGACAATAGTCAAGTCTTCCAGGCTTCTGTGCTAAAATATGCAATGTGTAAAATAATGTAAGTCCTCATTAGGAAACAACACAAATGAGGTACTTCAGTTTTAGGAAAAAATACATCAATGTAGGAATAAAAAAAAATACACCAATTAAGCTGTTAACTTTTTTAATTTGAGACTTTTTTTATTTTATTTTGGCTGCTACTATGGGCTCAGTGCTAAATCTTTTCTACGATAACCAAATTACAAGCAATAACAGAAAATTAATACAATGTAACACAGACTTTTCAGGTTTTTCAAGTAGATCGAAGACATATTCAGGTACAGAAATTTAATGTAAAATAACACTGCATAGTCTTCACGGTATAGATAAGATATGGAGTAATCGTTATAAAAGTTGTTCAGTCAAAATCAGTGAGAGATTTCTTTCTTTGACAGAAGTCTGCTTTCACTTAAAGAGCGAAAGCACGGATCCAGTATACTAAAAATACACATGCGTTTTATTTCTCAACTGTTTACGTTAAGACATTGGCCTAACCGACTGTGTTTACAAGGATATTCACCAAGGCGGACACTGATGTTATTGGGTCGGTATTTGTTCATCAATGCACAAAAAAACGGAAGAGAGCTCAAGTATTAGGGAGCTGTCAATAACAAGCGCTCGACAATTCAGTCAACTATCCAGAGCGTCTTTTACGCTCAGCCAGTCTATCGTCCTAACGTGAGTTTGAACGAGAATGCAAGCGTTAAAGGTAATGCATAAACAGACATTGGTGAAAATGTGGACAGATATCGATATTTTTTGTGGCATCAATGCATCGTATCGTTAGACATTTAATCGATGGATTGTTTCCCTCCTATTCTACAGCTATGTTTTAGAGTGTGCCAGCTGTGGCATCATCTACCGCAGTAGACAGTACTGGATGGGCAACCAGGATCCAGAGAGCAGTGTGGTGCGGCCAGAGGTCAAGCATGTCTGGCAGGGGGTAAGTTGTTTTTCTGTGTTCCCATCCATGTGCTGACTCCATTGATGCTCACAGTGGTTGATGTTGTTTTTACACTTGTGTAGACCGATGCCTTCCAGACAGACCATCAGAATGCAGCTCAGCGGGTTTTGGATGGAATGAATTACATAATCCAGTCAGTGACAGAATACAGCTCAGGCCCAACTAAAGCCGTCACTGCTTGGCTCACAGACCGGGTGGCTCCACCCTACTGGAAACCCAACTCTGAAATCATTGTGAGTTGATATGCCACTTAGGTGAAAGAAAACAAGTTTATTGTTTTATAATGTAAAAATATATTGTTTGTTTGTTTAGGAATGTCTTGGCTGTAAAAGAGCGTTTGAGGAGGCGGAGAGGAAACACCACTGTCGGGCATGTGGGGAGGGTTTCTGTCAGGCCTGCTCCACTCACAGCATGCTAGTGCCCGAGAGGGGCTGGGGCGGCACCCCGGTACGGGTGTGTGATGCCTGTTACCGGCAGGGAGGACCCCAGCACACTGGACAGGGTGAGGACGTCATTCTCTTTTTAAATACACTGTAATGATGCACCAAGTAATTCTTACACTTGCTAAAGTGTTTTGGGGTTGGTCAGATTTTCTTAATGTTAAAAAAAAATCGATCACAAATACAGTAAAACTATTTAGTTTTTTCCATTTAAATATATTTTCAAATGTAATTTGCACAGCAACATTTTCAGCATCAATACTTCAGTCTTTAGCTGTCACGTGATCCTTCAGAAATTATTCTAATATGCTGATTTGGTGCTTTGATTATTATCCAAGCAAAAAATTGCACTTTGAAAAAAATACAAGAAATTCATATATTGCACGCTCCCTCAAATATTGCAACATCTGTGGCATTGTGCTGTGTGATAAAACTGCACATTTTAGCACTTTTATTATGGCCAGCCTAAGGGACACCTGTGCAATAATAATGCTGTCTAATCAGCATCTTGATATGCCACACCTGTGAGGTGAATCGATTATCTCAGCAAAGGAGAAGTGCTCACTAACACAGATTTAGACAGATTTGTGAACAATATTTGAGAGAAATAGGACTTTTGTTTACATAGAAAAAGTCTTAGATCTTTGAGTTTAACTCATGAAAAATGAGGGATAAAACAAAAGTTTTATCAGTGTTTTGTTCAGTGTATACACACACACACACACACACACACACACACACATATATATATATATATATATATATATATATATTAGTCATGACAATTGCTTTTTTTATGTGCTTTGACTTTTTGTTACTATATGTCTGGTTCTCAAACCCTTGCAAGAGTAAAAAGGGTTTCTCACACTTCTTTTTTAGTTCTGCAACAGTCTAATAATTTAGATCCAAAATACTAACAACCAAAAATAACTGTGGGCAGATTTTTGGGACTGTGAAACTCTAATTCCACTAGTTAAAACTAGTTAATGAAAGTTATCTTTTCATTGGATTATTCATAAGGTAAGTCTTAAATTCGTTTCTATGGGATTTTATAACTTTTACGGTACAAATTGTGCTATTGTCCGCATATTTTCATCAGTTCTGCATGTGCTTACTTGTATATGTAATGCATCTTGCAGAATATATGGCCTTGTAAAAACATAAGCATTATTCCCCTGGGTTTTTGAGCTCAGTTGTGTTTTCCAAAACAGTTTTAAATGGTCTCAGTGTGGGTTGCTTACTGGTTTGCTCAGCTGAGACATTACATTCTCTCCCCTGCAGTGGCTGTTACAGAACCCCGGACACTAGTCGCCCGCAGAGTGACAGAAGTAGCTCAGTCCACTCTGGATATGGTCTCCACTGCAGTGGACTTCCCCCTGTGTGAGTGTCACCAATACACTCATACTGTCTGAACTATATTGTTTATGCAGAGCGAGTCTGAGTTTTTTTTTTTTTTTTTAAACATCATGTCCTCTCTTTAGGTTTGGTGAAGGGAGTTGCAAGACCAGACTATTGGATCCCAGACCATGAGATCACCCAGTGTCACAGCTGTACTAAACCCTTCACCCCCAGCATGTCCAAGCACCACTGCCGGGCATGTGGTCAGGGAGTGTGCGGGAACTGCTCGATGAAGACCAGGCCAGTGCCCTCTCGTGGCTGGGACCACCCTGTGCGAGTGTGTGATGGCTGCGCTGACAGCAGGGATTCCCTGTGACCTTGCTGTGCCTCTGTAGTGCCACTCCAATAAATCTTAGTGCTAGGTGCAGGTTGTAGCCAGTTTTCATCCTTAGGCAGTATAATCGGGTCTGAGAGGAAGAAGAAACACTGCAGCTGCACAGACAAACACTCAGGCTCTTCAAAGCATTAGAGAGTGATGACCTCTGGGTTATATTCCATCTCAAAATCAACAGAGAAAAATGCTAAATATGTTGCGTAATTAAAATATTTTATATATATATATATATATATGTGCTGTCAAACCGTAATTAATCACATCCAAAAGAAAAGTTTTATTTACATAATATATCTGTGTGTACTGCATATATTTATTATGTATATATAAATACACACACACTTTGAAATATTTTAAAAATATTAACATGTATTTACATATGCATATATATATATTTATATTTTTCTAATTTATATTATATACAAATATTTAATATATAAACGTAACATATTTTTCAGAATTTTATGCATGCATGGGTGTGTATTTATATATACATAATATACACATTACTCACACATACTATGTAAACAAAAACTTTTATTTTGGATTGCAATTAATCATTTGACAGCACAAAAAAAATTGTATATTATATATATATATATATATATATACAATTTTTTTTCTTGACTTTGGGATGAATAAACAACCCAGAAATGTTCTATTCTTTGTGAGATTTGCTACGGAAATGAGAAAAATAGAGGAAAATAGAAAATACTAATTGTAATATTTTAATAGATTTTGATAGATTCTAGCTATTGACTATTGTGCTGGCACTGAAACGAATTGCCTTCTAAAAGTGCATTTTTGTAAATAATTTGTTGATTAAACATCTTGGTGTTTCTATCCCAAAGATAAGATGTAACCTCCATAACAGACTAAAAACACAGAGAGCAAGAGCAGTAAATATTAACATATCTAATACACAGTACATTATCACTAAGAGATACATAGGTTCTCTGATATTTGCAGCTTTACCTATATTGGTATAGTTTTATATTTTATTCCAGGAACAGAGCAACAGAAGTAGACAAGTTAAGCCTAGAATTAACATTCCAGTTCAGTCCAGTTCAATGCAGTTTATCTTGTCAGTTCATATCGCATTGTATTTTTTCTCAGCATTGTTCTTTTCTGAAACAATGACTGCACTTTATCTAACATTTTTTGTTGTGGTTGACTTTCTTTAGGTGAGAGCCATATAATCTAATACATAAGATGCAAACTGTACATATATAATGAAATTGGAATTGTTCTGCAGCATTAACAGTGCCTAATGGATCTCAACCACTATCTTGCATATAATGGGATGATTTCACAGTGTGGGTGTCTGACATTTAATACAGGCTTACGCTAAACTCAATGCAGATGATGAATGTTGAGCCATCACAGCAGGATCACTCTCTGGTTTCCTAGCATGTGTACCGCTTAGAAAATGACTCTTACAAGGCACTTTATTCATATTCGATTCAAGAGAATCCACATGGAATTTCTTAAAGGGATAATTCACATAAAAATAAAAATCTGGAAGTCAATGGCTACCAACATTTTTCAAAATATATATGATTCTGCTTCTACTCTTTGTATTTTTATCTGGAATAGAACTTTGTAGTCTTCTATGAAGGGATTTGACCAAAGCAATGGTTTTAATTGCATATAACTGAACCTGCATTTGACAATCCTGCATCTTTTGTTTTGATTGGCCGGTACTGTTTTTTCAGGCTTCTAATCAGAGCATTAAAGTAATTTCAAAGCAGCCTGCCCTCTTGATTCACAAGATAACAGACATCTATGGAAAAGAATGGGTTCTAGCTCTGTAAGTGAACAAACGCGAGGTCATCTGGAGGTAGAGGTCTAGGTTTCCTGCTCAAGGGCCTTAAATAGATGAAAAGGACTCAAAATCTGATTTAAATCATGGAGGTTCTACTCCCATTTCCTCCATTTATAACATTACTGTCTGGCAAACAGCCTGCCTCATCACATCGACGGGAAACTGTCTTGAGAGGTTTACTGATGTTAATGGCAGCACTTGTGTGAGTGTCATTTAGAATCACACACACCGTAAAACAGGGCTGCTAATGGGGTCAGGTAACTGTTGGGGCTGTGATATTACCCGATAACTGGCCCAATTCTCTTCTGTCAGTGCTTTTAGTGATCAACAACATGCGCTTTTCAGTTGCTGATACTGGTATCTAGAAAGCAGGGCTGCTAAAATGCCAGTATAGCATTCACTACTAGTCCAAATACTAGGAATTATTAAGATTTTTCATGTTTTTGAGTCCCTTGTGATCGAAATACTTGAATGAAATATTTGAATTTATTTTAAAATGTCTTTTTTTTTTTTGATGCAAAGCTGAATTTTCAGCTTCATTACTCCAGTCTTTTAGTGTGAAATCATTCTAAAATGCTGATTTTCTGCTCAAGAAACATTTCAGTGTTTAGCAATTTTGAAAACAGTCGTGCTGCTTAAATTTGTAGATTCTTTAAAGTTAAAATATACATTTGTAACATTATAAATGAATTTAATGTCACTTTTGATCAGTTTAATTAATCGTGTGTGTGTGTGAAAAAACAAAAAACAAAAATAATAAGTTGCACTACCGCACTGTAACCAGCAGATGGAGGCAACATCATCCTCAGAAAGAGACCCACGGAGTCACCTGTTCATTTAGGATTTCACTCCTTATAGGATCTTACATAGTGGACATTTTTATTATATTTATATAATTTAGCTATAGTTTATATACAAAAAAAAAAGCAAAGCGGTACAAAGCGTTTGCTAAATCAAAAAGTAATGAACATAACTGTAGACCTCACTCACTCTCTCACTCAACACGCTGCCAAAAAAACAGCAGTCTGTACCTCTGGTTCATTTAAGGATAAACGGATGAATATAGCCCTATGTTACCTGACTCCACTGTTTAATCCAAGAGTCTTTTGTCATTTATATTGTTCTTGTACAGGAAGAGAAAGATCAGTGCGCCAGACAAAGATCCGTCATAAATACTTAAGCATTTAATTATTTCATGAAAGTCTTTTATCTTAAGATGTGTTTTGTTGCACAAGAAATGATGTAATAATGCACTGCTAACACCTCGTACCTTCATCATGACCGGAAACACTTCAAATGTAGGAAAATTCAAGATAAATTTATATCATTAGTATAGATTTGGTCTTTTCTGGTTCCATAGATAAAGAAAACGTCTAGATGTGGCCCGTCTTACACACTACTATTCAAAAGTTTGGGATCTGTTAAGGGTTTTTTAATGATTTTGAAAGACTTTATTTGCATTTGCATTTATTTGATAAAATAAGCAAGGCATTAATAATGTGAAATAGTTGCATTTTAAAATAACTCTTTTGTGTCATATGTTTAAAATGTAATGTTTTTGAATGCAAAGCTCAAATCATTACTCCATTCTTCAGAGTCACATGATCGTTCAGAAATGCTTGAGATTACTGAGAAAAAGGCACCTTCCCCTTGTGACAACTAGCCCCAGTCTCCTCTAAATTCAAAAAGATGCAGTGAGGCAAAACATCTATAGGCCTACTTATTGTTGTCCTTGTGTAGTCATATGCAATTTGGTTTCACTGCTCTATGTAAGACCAAATCATTACATATTTCACTATAAGCTTGTTTATCAGTGTCTTAAAATGCATAACATCATTTGCATGGACAGATTAGTCCGCTGCAGGACGCTCTCATGCAATTTGTGTTTATCTCCTTCAGCAGATGCATGTGCCGGGACCGTGAGCTCCAGCCGACAAAACCAACACCAAGTGCCAGTTCAGCAGAAAGCATTATTTTAATTACTTAATCCCATTTTCACACATTATTTTTTCAGATGAAGCAACACTGACAGGCAGATGGTCTCAGTTTGATTTAAACTTAATTTGACACATTGTTTTATTTGAATTCACATATTGACTGCAAATTGGCTGCTTAGAGAACAAAGTGCATTGCCAAAAAATTAATAAAAACTGAGGTGGATGCATCAGTGAGGAATCTTAAATACTACTCACCAGTGTTTTCTCTCATACTGGAAGCTTTTGTAAGGTTAATTTATAACCAGAGCCAGTGCCTTTCTTCTTACTGTGGCTCTTTTTGTATGTTTATTAATGGCTGTTTTGCTTTTGGTAACCATGGAAACTCATCCTGCACCGTCCCGTTTTCTCCCTCGTCCCCACAGTCACTCTCAAGGTACAGGACAATAAGAGGAAAGCCATTGCCGCTGAAACCATTCTCCCATTTTCTCACGCTTCCCCGGGGAAGACATGGCGCCTTGCTTGGGTCCATTTAACAATTCTGATCTTCAGCTTCTGCTGAGACACAAAGAAGCCCTAATAGGCAGTTCTGCCAGTCTGTGTGGTTGATGGTCTGTGACCATTTCATTTTCAAAAAGTCCATTCATAAATCTTTTCAAGGGACTCTGTTGGGTTGTTGTGAACAAGAGGAGACATACAGTGTAATGGAGCAGCACATAAGAGCAGTCACTTTTTTATAGCCCCCGGGCCATATTGAAGACATTATTAAATCTTATTTAAGCACAGTAAATAAAAAAGATAACAACGAATAAATTTTTTAGACCTGTTTTTAAAAATACAGTAATGAGAATGCAATAGATTACCTCACTAGAATAGTACACATACACATACATATATATATATATATATATATATATATATGTATGTATATATATATATATATATATATATATATATATATATATTATTTGTGTGTGTTAATATAATTTATTTAAATACAATTCAATAATTGCATCGTATGAAATTACACATTCAGGTTATGGGACATATGGGAATTCGTAGGTGAATCTCAAAAAATTTCAATATTGTGAAAAAAGTCCCATGTCTGGTTCAAAAAGTGAAAATTTCATACATTCTAAAGTAAAACATTTCAATAGTTTTTGTTGTTGTTTTAATTTTGATGATTAGAGTTTACAGCTCATGAAAGTAAAAAAAATCCAGTATCTCAAGATATTCAAATATTTACATTTTTTGTTTCATTAAATGGCCATTTCTACAGTATAAATAACGTGTATCTCTTGTTCTTTGAAACCACAATAATAAGGAAGACTGCTGACTTGGCAATTGTCCAGAAGACAATCATTGACACCCTCCCCAAAGAGTGCAAGTACAGAAGTTCATTTCTGAAAGGAATGGCACAGAGTGCTGTATCAAAGCATATTAAATGCAAAGTTGACTGGTAGGAAGAAATTGGGAAGGAAAAGGTGCACAGCATCAGGTATGAATGCAATCTTAAGAACACAGTCAAGCAAAGCCAATTCAAACACTTGGGAGAGCTTCACAAGGAGTGGACTGAAGTTAGAGTCAGTGCATGAAGAGTCACCACACTCAGACATCTTCAGGAAAAGGGTTACCAAGCCACTTCTAAAACAGAAACTATGTCAGAAGCATCTTACCTGGGCTAAGGAGAAAAAGAACTGGTCTGTTTCTCAGTGGTCCAAAGTCCTCTTTTCAGATGAAAGTAAATTTAGGTCTGGAGGAAGACTGGAGAGGCACAGAATCCAAGTGTTTGAAGTTTCTGAAGTCAGAGATGATCTGGGGTGCTGTGATGTCTGCCGGTGTTACTCCATTGTGTTTTGTCAAGTCCAAAGTCAATGCAGCCATCTACCTGAAGATTTTGGAGCACTTTATGCTTCCATCTGCTGACAAGCTTCATGGAGATGCTGATTTCATTTTCCAGCAGCTGCAATGTCCCACAGTGGCCATGATATTACTGTACTTGATTGGCAAGCCAACATGCCTGACCTGAACCCTATATGGAATCTATGGGATATTGTCTAGAGAAAGATAAGAAACAGTTGATCCAGCAAACCAGACGAACTGAAGGCTCAGTAGTGCCTCAGCAGTGCCATAGGCTGATGCTGGAGTTTGTGCTTAAGGAGCCCAACCAAGTACTGAGTGTAGAAATTCACATACTTTAATGAACTTGAAACTTTCTGTTTGTCAAATCTTTTTTTTTTTTGGTTAATCTTAGGAAATATTCCAATATTTTGAGATACTGGACTTTTGACTTTCATGAGCTGTAAGCGCTAATGAAAAAAAAAAAAACCTTTGAAATGTTTTACTTTGCATGTAATGAATCTGAAAAAAATATTTTATAATACAGTATATAATAGAATATTTATATTAGATGCAATTACATTTAACACATTCATTTTGAAATATGTTTGGGGTGAATCTTAATAAAATACATTCAGGTCACATTGTCAATAAACAATTTTTGATCCTCTAACATATATAAGGTTCACCACAGAAAAGAATGAAAAAGAATAAAAAAGGCGTAATAAGGGGAAAATCTTGATCTTGATCTACTCTTTGTATACATGTATGATGTACAAGAATCAAGCCACCAACAAAGGTACCATTGCTTATATTATATTATTTATTTATCTTTTATACAATGTAATTACAATAGAAATATGCAGGTTTAAATACAAAATTATGCAAATAAAGATTAAAAATAAATTCCACTGGTTTGTTATCACTACACTAAAGTTTACAATCAACTTTATGAGGTAATTTAGTTCCCTGGTTTTGAAAAACCTCGATTTTGTCATGGGGAGGGTGTGTACACAAAGAGAGGCAGGCCAATTGAATATATTAAATTCATCCGTTTGACGCCATACAACATATTGCTTGGCCAAATTACAAATGCATTGTCTTTGGAAAAAGGACTATTTTTAGATTCATTGTGCCACAATAGACCCGCTTGACCCTGTAATAAACAACTGATAAGAAAACCAGGAGGTCAATTTATAACACATGGCAGTCAAAATGGCCTTTTGAAACGAGTTAAAAACATTGTGCCTGCCTTGAATGTCCACTGCTATTAAATCTCCACAGGAAGAGTGTTTATATTCACCTCACTGAGCACAGTGTGCAGTCTTACTTTGATCATCTAGCTTTGACACTTACATGCTCCACACACTCCAGAAAGCTCATTCAATACCTTATCCACACACTTGGATAATTTCCCAAGAAAATAAAAATACGACCATTGAGCATAACTGAACAATAAATGTGCCTAAATGCTCCACACTGGAGAAAGTATGAACATCTTGAATGAGCAGGATCCAAATCTATTTTTCCAATAACTGCATGAAATCTTGTAGACTGTAGAGTGTGTGCCATTATTCGCCTGCAATTAAAGACAACTATTCCCTTGAAACAGTGGTGATAAGAAACAAAAGCCAAGACTAATATGCATATTCAATGTTTTAACATACTGTAATATGGGATATTTTAAGCATGCATGAATAGGACCAAATGACTGTGTCCCTTTAAAAGTCTGTGTAGTCGTTCCATTGCTTGCAAAAACGAACACTATAACCTTCTTTTTTTTTTTCAATATTTCCTTCACAACCACCCATTTAACACATTTTGTCATGTTACCACCCTAGAATGGTCACAGAGTTTCTGAAATACATTCAAAACAACTGAGAAGCCCTATGAAACCATTTAAAATAATGACCAAATTCATATATTTCAACAGGGCTGGCTAAACGGATTATAAAAGTAAAACTACAAACCTAAGAAATGTTGTTCCAAATCTCTAAAAGGTTAATTACTAGAAGTCAAGGTCACTATAGTGGTATTTCGGTCTAGTTTTCCATTGCATGATGGGTCTCGATCGTATAATCAGGTTGGAATGTGCCTGTTGGTGGAACTTTAGGTATCCACTTGGTTCAGAGTGGATCTTTCAATGTTTCAACTGATTCATTTGGAACTAATGAACCGAACAGCCACAGAAACTGGCAATAAATAAAGTAAACAGAAAGCCTGCTATTTACACCACAATGTAAACTCAGTTCTACAAGATAACGATACCCAAATTATTTAATCTATCATTTGGTTAATACATTTTCAAGTAGCCAATTTATTCCACCAGTAATCCTTCACTCTGTTCAATATAAATAAATAAGGGAAAACTGAGAATAATTAAAATCTGATTATATAATCAAATAAGAAATTAATAAACAATAAATAAACTTTGACCATCCCCTAATTTCAATATTTCCTTCAAGCAAAATCATTAATTTTCCAAGCAAGGGTCATTACCGGTGAAAGTAATGTGCAGGTTTCTCCTTCAAGCGGTCTTGTAAGTGCCGAACATGCTGTGAAGGTCTTTCTTTTCTCCAAATCTTGAGTCTGATTCTCGAAATGACGCAAAATGCAACCGAATGATCTCTTACATCAACCAATGTCCTTGAGCATAAGAAAACCCTTTAGGAGACAAAAAAGGGGAAGGGGAATGGGGTATGAAATGGTTCAGAGTCTCCTAACGATTATAGTTCAATCTCAAAAGTCTTTTGTAAGTCATTCGAAAAAGGGTTTGGCGCCTTCGGTTGGGATTTGGACTCCAGAGCAGCCCACTTTGCCTCAAAATGCTCTGCTTCCTGTGAATTGCATGTGGTATTCAGATTCAAACTCTCCATCGGCCAACTAGTGCCGCTTTTTACGGTACTTCCATTTTGTATGACACTCGTAGTCGTTGATGGAAAGGAGTTATGCAGATGGCCGTTGACGGTCGGAGGAGATGCGAACGTGGTGGTTGGGAAACCCCCGGACAGGGCGGGGGAAGCTGATTGTTGGCCACCACCAAGCGTACCCGTCTTCGGCCCCATCCCGACCCCCATCGCCACTCCACCACCCCCTGTCCCGGCCGCAGAGCAGAATACATTAGCCACCATCTGTGATGGTGTGATGCCAACAACAGGCACACTGGCATTGGGATAGGTCATGCTGTTGGCCAGATTGGGCATGTACGACTGCATAGGTACAAACGTCGGTTGAAGGGGCTGTTGGGCAAACATGCCTAAGGGTGCGGGGGTAACATCAAAGGCCATTGGGAATGACTGCATGGAGGAGGGGAGGGAACCGGATGCGATGGATATGGGGGGCACCGGCGGAGGTTGCTGAGTAGGTGGTGGTGGAATGGTCGGTGGAGTCTGCTGCTGGGCTTTCACTGCTTTAGCCACTTCCTCCAACCAGCGTTCTGCCTCGGACGGGGTTCGTTTGTGGCCGCCAAGAGGAACGGGTGGAGGAGATTGGACAGCCGGCTCTGTCTGAACCCATGAGCTTGTAGCTGGGAAGTGGAAGGAGTAAGAATGTTAAAACATGCCTCAAGACACATTTCTAAATATGTGACCTTGCTAGTAAAATTAGTAAAAAGAAAGTGAAAAGTGGCGAGTTTGGTCGAGAGGTTTACACAAAAATGTGTTCATTAACCACTTGTCTAGTGATCCCAGAGCTCCAAATAGTAATGAAACATCTAAAAGTATCTTTATTTGTAAGTTTTCTGAGAGGAGTACCTTTTCTCCACTCGCTTCTTGTGCTGCCTCTCATCCGTGCACAAATAAAGACTACAGAAATTGATGGCACTCTATCCTGATACACATATACACAGATTTACAGTAGGCTAAATATTTTTAAGTGTTCACGCAAACATGCTCTGGTATATCTTAAGTGAACGTTTAGGTTACTATTGGTGAAAAACACTGTATGTGCAGCGCAGCGCAAGTGTGTTTGCTAGTTTCAGTCCGGCGTCGTTTGCATTTTCCCATCCAGCGCCACATCGTTTAATTAGCAAATGCAAATTGCGCCCATTTGTGCGCCCATGGGTGTGCTGGTCTAAAAAAGTGTTTAGGCGCATTGCCGGTGCAATGCTATTTTAAGGAGCTGAAAATAGACTGTGCCATATACCAACTCAAACCTGGTCTAAAGTCTGCCACAATGTTTTTTCTTTGTTATTTAAAGAGCGTGTTAGTATAGGCAGGTCCACAACGCGCGTACACGCTGCTTATTAAACACAGGGACGCACAGCAGCACACAAACATGCCAAATATTACAAATTAAATGATTGCAATGCATCAGAATTTTTTGTAGGCTAATTAAATATATATATATATATATATATATATATATATATATATATATATGAGTGCACCTGCGCCGTGCGATTTACACTTTGCGTTTAGATCGTTAAAATAGAGCCCCATATCTTAAAGGGGTCATATGATGAGACTTTCTCTTTGGAGTGTTAAAGATCTGTAAAGTTGCAAAGACTAAAGTCTCATATCCAGAGATATTCTTTATAAAGGTTACTTGTCCACGCCCTCCTAAAACGCCTCGTTCAAACACACCCTCACATGTCTATGTTACTATGTGGGAAGATTTGCATAACACCACCCAAATGTTCATGCAAAGAAAGAAGAAAGAACTTTTATTCTTGCTGTAGTATTGTTTAATGCCGCCATGTTGTGGAAATGCTGTGTGTACAGCCCAGGGTCATCACATGTGTCCTTCCTTTGTCTTATCCACCGGTCATGCCGTTCTCTAACCCACCGGCCGTTCCTCACTCAAGCCCACAGTGTGTGACACATTTTATTGAGGACTGTTTCCTGAACCTACAGAGTAGCCTACAATGGGTCTGTGCTCAAAGGCTGTTCTATAATGTGAACTATCCCTTTAATATAGGCTGTATGCCTCATTAATGTTAATCAAATGATAAAATAAAACAGGAAATCACTCGCTGCTCTTGATTGAACTGCAATATTAAGGTAACGATTTAGGTAACTTTATTTGTAAATTTTACATTTTACTATTTGGTTTTCTTACTTGCTTTTGTTTAGATGTAAAGTGAAAAAAGTAATACATTATACACTATATATTTCTTTCTATTTGCTTTTTTGTTGCATTGGTTCTTATTTATAACAACAAAGATACAATAAAAAATAGCTATATTGTTATTATTAGTATAGTAATGATTATTAAGAAAAGAAGTGGGGTAAAATAAGCAATGTTGCTATGTGATTTTGCTTTGGAACCTCCAGAAAACTTGAAATCAGTTTTTCTCTAAATTTACTTTGCTGACTCTGTCGACTTCAAACTGTAGCTCAGCCATTTTTCGTCCGATTCCAACAAATCATGCATCACTTTTAATAGAGAATGTAAAAATAAAATAACTAATTTTTCAAAATTTGCTCATTGTGACTCATTTTGCCAGCACAGGTCACATATTGTAAAGTTGAAAACAGTTGTGTTTTTAATATGTTTGTGTTTGTAAAATTATAATGTATCACTGTGTGATACATTATAATTTTAAAGTATGGGGTAAAATATATGAAAAAAATTAAGCAAGGACAAATTTAATTGATCAAAAGTGACAGTAGAGTAAAGATGTTTCAAATAAATTCAGTTTTTTTGAATGCTCCATTCAAAGAATCCTGAAAAATATTAATCAGCAAAAACAACATAATTTTCAACAATGATAACAAGAAGCGTTATTAAGAATGATAACTGAAAGATCATGTGACACTGAGTACTGAATTAATGGATGCTGGAAATACAGCTTTGCATCACAGGAATAAATGACATTTTAAAATATATTCAAATAGAAAACATTCATTTAATTGTTAATAATATTTCAAAATATTAATGTTGTTACTGTATTTTTAATAAGATAAATGCAGCCTTGGTGAGCATTAGAGACTTCTTTCAAAAACATTTAAAAATCGTAATTATTGTGCCGTCTGTGTTACCTTGCGGTGGAGCAGGTGGAGGGGGAATGGCAGGTGGAGCGCTGCAAACTGGTAAACAGTTGCTGGTGACTTTGGCACACAGATCCTCAGATGGTTTGGTGAAAGAGCTGTTGATTTGGCTGCACAGAGCATTTATGCTGTCCACCTCTCCTGCCACTGATAGATCCATCTCTGGAACTGACACAGACCAATAGAAAAGGTCAATCACACCTGTTTGGATTATTTTGGCTGGCCATGTGTACAGTTTGTGGGATTTTGCTTGCTAAAATAACCTGGATCTACGATGTAAGGTAGAGATTTATTACACATTATCATTAAATAGTTTGAGTTTGTAATGTTTTCTACCTTTTTCCTTTTTCTTTCTTTTTTTGCATTAAATTGAATTTATAATCTTACATATATATATATATATATATATATATACACACCAGCAAATTAGCATATTAGATTTTTGAGGGATCATGTGAAATTATGCTGGAAATTCAGTTACTGTATTTTTGACAAATAAAAAAGCCTCCTTGGTGAGACTTCTTTCAAAAACTTTACAAAATCTTACTGTCCCCCTACTTTTTAATAGTAGTGTATCATATAAATGATCAAACAATATAAATATATATATATATATATATATATATATATATATATATATATATATATATATATATATATATATATATATATATATATATATATATATATATATATATATATATATATTTTTTTTTTTTTTTTTTTTTTTTTTTTTCATTTTGGTTCATAATATGTGTTGGATGATATTTGATTTTTAATTGTGCAGGCTAATTTTCTCAATTTTACATTTCATGTTCGGGTTTGTATTGCAGGCCTCAAAACTAGAAAAACAATTGTCCCTCATTAAACAAGTTGTCCTTAAACTTCCTACATATTCATTTACATTCTTCATAAATAAACCCAGCCAAACATAAAACACATGACCCATAAAAAACATACAACCTATAATTCCCCTTTTAGAATCTAGTCTAATGGATTAAGCTAGTGTTCAATTTTGCAAATGCAAAACATGTTATTTATAGAGCACTACACTAGAAAGGATCAATGGAAAGTACCTGTACATCACATATCTACCGGTAAATGTAGCAGTTTATGGTATGGAATACACGCTCAAATGATTTTATGGGTACAATCATAAGGCTTCAGTGGAAATAGGATACTTTTGTACTATTTGTTTGCAGGCAAAATCCTCTGGTTGATGACGCACAGTACATCGCAGTCAGTACTATCACATGGGTAAACATGGGTACTGGGTCAACATTACGGTTCCATTACACTTACGCAGCTTGAGTACACAAAAACATCTAACCTGGGTTCTTGGTCTGGAAATCTGTCTTGCGCTGCAGGGTTGATGGGAGATCATTCAAGCGTAGGGAGAGCTGCCGTTTGAAAGGTGAGTTCTTCTGGCTTAGTTGTGGAAAGCCGCGGAAAGAGCCCTGCCGCACCAACTGCTCAATAGGAGCGTGGCGGCGTGGGATGGCGTGAGGCCCGCCCGGCTCCGCTCGCTCCCCCGGTGACGCCGATCCTTCTGGAGGAGATGCATTTCCAGGTGGCACTGCAGAAATTCCACACACTTCTGCAGAGAGGCACGCTCACTAATAAGAATCATTTTGCACACTGAAAGCCCATGGTGTTTGATAGTGACTGTAATGAGACTGACCTTTCTTTTTGTCTTGCAGTTGTTTCATGATGTCCTCTCGGTCACTCTGCTGTCCAGCTGAGGAGACGCGGAAGGAGCCTTCTCTCACAAACGATGTGCGGCTTGCATCGAAGGAAGCTGTGACCCCACACTCCTTCTCTCTGCGTTGCTTCCGCTCAAGGCAAGCAGCGAAGGCACATCCAACCGCATGACTCAAACGTTCACCCTAATGTTGTGGAGGATTTTCCATTAGCATACACTCCAAAGATTTTTTTTTATTAGCTTTTTTGTCATGTTGTTCCACTAAAAATATCTTAGGAGATCAATTTAAGATAAAATATATATTTTTATCTTTAACTCATAATAATAAAATATTTTAATTATATAAAGTAATATAAAGATATTAAAGACCTCTGTTAACATTAAAAAAATGCTAATTTTTGTAGATTTATAATAATAATGTTGTGGATAATGGCAACGCTGTAACACTGTAAAAAAATAAAATAAAATAATAAATATATATATATATAAGCTTTAATTAGCGTCTTTGTCTTATTCCAATAAAAATGTTACAATTTTAATTTAGAATAATTGTTAAAAAATTATCAAAAAATAATAATACAAATATACACATATATTAATCTATCTATCATTTATATTCCTTAGCTCTTAAGATATTTTTTCGTGGTTAACAATAGCCCACCACACATATAAAGATTATATGCTTTATATATATATAAAGAAAAAAAATATTCAAGATACAAAGACATGAATTTTACTTTGTAAGTAAATGAATCATGTTTTAAAAATGTTTTGACATTTTACTGGAGTATGAAAGAGAAAGATACTGACTGGGATAATTATATTTTTTTAGAGTAGCATAACTAGGTTAGTCTGTGTTTGCATACACTGTGTGCTACTGTTGTTATGGGACAGATAAAAACATCATATGGTCACAAAATGTTTTTTTTTGTCTAGACTAGTATTGGGATCCTAATCAAAATTCCATTCATTCTAGTCCTTAATGTGTTTTTCTCTGTGCCCCAAGTACAGATAACGGTCTCTAAGCGCTTATTCCGGTTGAGATAACACTGCCATAATCCCTTTCTTAATCCCACTTTGCAGGGAATAGAGGCTGAAGAATTAATCCCCGCTGGGTTCTCCTCACCGAGTCCTTCAAGGCCATGAAGCAGTGGCAGATCCAGCGACGAGTCGTTCCATCACGACAGATGTAGGAGAATGCCTTGTCGTAATTACGGTCAGGTGCGCAGAAGGACACCTTCTCAATGGTCTGGTCAACAATGAGGTCCTACAGTGAAAGGAAAAAGGGGCAGCCCCTTGTTGTTTGTGGCTTCTTACATGACATAAAAAATTTTAACATACAAATAAAAAAAAGTATTTTGAAAGTCCTCATTAAATTACTAGATTTGATGCAAATGACATTACAGTGTTTCAAAAACATGAAACCAAATTGAATAAAAATGTTATATTACATCCCAGGAACTAGAAAGCCATGTTTTAAACGAGATTCTTCCTCTTATTTGTCCATGACCCAACCACATTGTACCGTTTTGTCCTTTTGATTCTTCTAACATGACTAGAGCTTTTTGTGTAGCCTGGACCTCCCACTGTAACAGTGGCTAGTGTTTCCTTGTTAGGGGGCCACAGTAAATACATAATACATGAGCTGAACTCTGTAGAAGTGTAGAGGTGAGGGATGAAGCAGAGGAGGACTGGGTCGAGGTGAGGGGCCTATTCATTGTTCGCCAATTACTGACCGAAGGGGCCCAGTTAGAGCTCTGAAAGCTTCGTCATGGATGATTGTGTTCTGGGGGGAAACGGGGGTTTACAGTGGATGGGAAGAACTTACTCATCTCAGTTGTCAGGAATAAGTCTGGTCTTGTAATCAATAACACATTCAGGGCTCGAAAATAAGTACTACCTGATGGCCTAGGACAAGTGTGAAAGATGCTCGGGACAGTTGAAGAAATTCAACAAAGTCAAGAAAGTTTAGCATTTGCAGGTGTTTTGACAATTTAAACACTGAAACCATTCAGGTGGAAGAAAATGTGAAAATTTGGCACTTGCTAAATATGAGAAAATAAGTACACCAAAAATAAGCTCTCTTTCGTATCTTATTGTGCTTGAACACACAAAAACAAAGTATTAAGTCAAAAAACATACAAAAAAGAAAATCATGTATCCTCGTGGCATGTATCCTCGTAAACACAATTGGTTATGTCTTAAATTAACATAAACATTTGAAAGAGAAATCAGATGTGTATCAGTATAATGGTCCATTAGGTCCTAAAGTGACAGCAGCCTAATTTACCTTCAGCTGTCTGTGTCATTAATATTAATAAAAATTAAATAAAATAAAAACTTTGCTAATAATAATATTACTTTCTTCATAATATTGCCTGCAACATTTACAAGTGAAAATAGTCTTAAACATTTGTAAATAAATATACCGGAGAGAGAGTTATTATGGATTATGGATTCAGAAGTGATAGTTTAAAGTTTCTTAATTTCTTAATTAAAGTTACATTTCTTATTGATGGATTTGTTCTTTGAAAACATGCAGTTTTTTCTTCACAAATTGTTAATTGATGAACTGGAGTCATTGTGGTGTCATAACCTTATATATTAGAATTCATGGTTACCTGGTCATTTTTGTGGCGGGACATTTCGGCAGGGCAAGTTAAAATTTGAGCTGAGCCAGTAGAACCCTGCCTTTACTAATATTAATAGACTGACAAGTGAAGTTTAACCAGAGAGAGGAGAGGAGGAGGTGCAGGAAGGATTAGGTGGTACTGCTGACTCATATGCATACAGGAGGATTACCAGAAGGGCATAGTGAACGACTGAGTCTGAGGCCCTTACGAGAAACAAAAAAAGAAAGCTTTGTGGCCTTCCGCCTTTTACTGTGGGAGCTGAAAAGGAGGAACGGGGGATAACTGAACTCATTATGTGCGGCCTTTGACATTTTCTGGTTAACTTTCCGGGTTTTGTGTGAGGGAAGGATGTTACATTAATCCTTGAACTTTGAAAAGAAAAACCCAACCGTGAGAGACACAGGAACCTTTGGCCTAAGAAGTCATCTTGTGTCTGAGACAGTCTGTGATGTCTCGTGAAGCTGGATGGTCACGTGACAGGTCTCTCTACTGCATATTTTGTGTTTCCTACAGATTTACTCTCTTTGCTGACGGACTCAGCTAATTGATGGCTTGGGAGCTATTTGGAGCTTCAAAGACTTTTTTGTCCTTGATTAATGGCTTTCAATGGACACACAACAAAATGCCTATACAGACTTACCTTGGTTTTGTCGTCCACTACTCTCAGGCCATCAGCAGACACCCAAAGCACAGCCTTGACAGTTTTTTTCCCACTCTGAGAAGAAATATCACAACAAAATCAGCCTCATGGCACAACAGGATATTAGCACTACTGCAGAAGATTTGATTTGCTCTGCATCAAGCATGCTAGCACAACATTTTTTGCTATTATTGGCATTTCTATGACAGGTTTAGCTTTTGTCAGCTCAATTTGTACTCGAAGTGTATCAGAGAGCTGTCCAACAACATGCTGATCTGTGATGCAATGCAGTGAGTTTCAGACCCATCAAGGCCAGAAAACGAGTCAAATTTGGTACTGTTTTTATTATAATTTGGGTTATATTATAATTTATTATTATCACTACATTGGCCCTTGCTTATATATCATTTACCAAATTTATATATTGATTTATTTATTGCCAGACATTTGTTGTCATAATTCTTTTTCCAGGTATTTTACTCCACCATTAAAAAAATGGGGTCAGTATATACTGTAATTTTTTTTTAAAGAAATTATTTTATTTAGCAAGGCTGCATTAAATTTATCAAAAGTTACAGAAATATTTTGTAACATTATTAAAAAAATTCAGCTTTGCATCACGGAATGTATTAAATTTTAAAATATATTAAAATAGAAAACACTTATTTTACATTTAAATAATACTTCACAATATTACTGTATTTTCAATCAAATAAATGCCATTTTGGTGAGCACAATAAATAATAAAATAAGTAATAATAATAATAATAATAAAAAATTCATACTGACTTTTGGGACCCGAAAGAGTAGGGCACTATTATTATTATTATTATATTTATTTTTCCAAAGCCAGACTCAAGAAGCAAAGCAGCACTGGATGTAGTTTGCTGTTACACCTGGAGTGCACATTTAGGACAGGCTCAGTGGACTGCAAGGCAGCTCTCTAGGTTTTAAACAGGGTTTAAATCTTTCAGTAAATCTGTGTGCAAGTCTGTCTGAGAGAGTGAAGGTTTGTACACCAAAAAACTGTAGGAATAAGTTAAACTGAAGGATCTAACTAAATAAAAAAAAATATAAAAACTGAGGGCTTTCAGCTGACATTAGAAGCATCCCAAAAGTCACTGTCCAAATTTCCTAAGACAGCAGAACACTGAGGAAATTACACCGGCTGAGAAAGAGACTGGGAGAATAAGGAACAAGCACAAGCTCAAAGCAGAATGAAAAAAAGGCTTTGGGGGTTTGGGGAAAAAGAGAAAATAAATGAAGTGACTGTGTAGACAGACACAGCGGGAACTGCCAACATGGGGATGAAAGAGAAGAGCGTATATGAACAGATGGAGGGGCCCCAAAGACAAGGGCCACACACACAGCACTAGTGGGTGAAAAGTTATTACATGATAAAAAAACATTACATATTAGTACAGTTCTGCTCTGACAATTCAGAATGAGATCTGCAGGCTCAAGATATGACTATTGACAGAGCAGCAATACTGAAGACGATAGCCATCGACAGAGCAGCTACGCTCCATAAAGATTTTTTTTTTTTAAATAAATGAGACTTAGTAGAATCTCGGTATATTACATCCTAAATCCTCACAGGTGCTCAAAGAACTTATGGTCTTCCACAATGAGAAAAGGAGGATGTGAGGGGTTTTACAAAGGGATGGGAATCAGTCTGTGTGTCAGAGGTCAAAATTAAAACCTAGGTTTTTTCTGGTTATGCATGATTCGAATTGACCTACACAAAGGCTATATACAAATTAACACTATATACTATGCAGAAATTATATAGATTTTATAGAGCACATAATTCATGAAGCAACTTCAAATATTTTATAAAGCAGTGCTCAAACAGAGCAATTTCTAAGCGATTAAATAGTTTAGAGCTCAGAATTATAAAACCAATTTATATTTGCTCTATAAATGTATATTTCTTTTCAAAATGAATTTACGTACATTTTCTACTTATAGAGCAACTTATCGACATTGCATTTTTAGTGCATACTACAGAAGCATAATAATAATAATACATTACTGGATTTTGTTATTATTATTATTAATAATAATATTTTATTAATAAGTAATTTTTATATATGTGACCCTGGACCACAAAACCAGCCATAAGTAGCACATGTATATTTGTAGCAATAGCCTACAGATAAAGTCAAAATTAAAGATTTTACTTTTCAGCCAAAAATAATTAGGATGTTAAGTAAAGATCATGTTCCATGAAGATATTTTGTAAATTTCCTACTGTAAATATATCAAAACCTAAAGCAATCTGCATTGCTAAGAACTTCATTTGGACAACTTTAAATGCAATTTATGTCTCAATATTTTGCACCCTCAGATTCCAGATTTTCAAATAGTTGTATCTCAGCCAAATATTTTCATATCCTAACACTATCCTAACCATGCATCAATGGAAAGCTTATTTATTCAGCTTTCAGATGATGCATAAATCTCAATTTTAAAACCCTTATGACTGGTTTTGTGATTTAAGGTCACATATTAGTATTTCTCTTTTATAGAGATAGCACACATGAAAAATGTCTATGAATTTATGATCATTAAGTTTAGAAAACATATGTAAATTAATTGAATTTCCACCTTAACTCAATATAACTGATTTAAGATGGAAATATATTGTCCACACTGGTTTACTGTACATATGCACAAAAGAGTTTACTTTGCTACCAATTTGCTTTTCACAGCAAGCATATGTTCTATTGTGTGGGGATGGAAAGCACTACAGTACTCACCACTTTCAGTTTTTTAACTGCTTCTTCGCACACATGCATCCCTCTGGATTCCTCTACCTCCACCAGACCAAGGTACTGCAGAAAGAATCACAGCTCTGTCATTTTTTTGCTGAGGTTATGTGCAAAAAACAGACAGGGACACAAAAGTACTCAATCTTTTCAGGGAAAACTAGTTCAAACTAGGCTTGTGTAGATTTAAAAAAGGAACCCATTGAAAACACAGCAGAGGATGTATTTTGTGGGACATTCTGTCCAGCTAAAACCAATCAAAATGTCCTCACATGGACACAATTAATAGTCACCAGGCCAGGGTTATGTGATTATGGTGGCCATGAGGACAGAGGCCACTACAGGATTACATCTCAGTCGCAAAGAGACTCCAGATGCCTCAGGCTGGAGAGTAAAATTAGGCTGAATTTAATTATGCAAGATCCACTGCAAAACATCCTCCACTTTACTTAATGATACAGACCATCTTTAGTCTTGAAAGAGCCTCTTTTCATTTCAAAACAACACTTAAATGCACGTGTTACATTGACAACCCAGATTTAAGTCATGAAAATATTCACAAAACTACCATTTAAAAGTTTGGGGTCAGTGATAAATACGTTTCTTTAAAAGACATTCATCCTTTTATTCCGCAAGGATGCACTGAATTGATTAGAAACGGATTAGAACTTCCTTTTCATCAAAGAATCCTGAACAAATTGTATCAAGGTTTCCTCAAAAATGTGATCAGCACAACTGGTTTCAATACAAATAATAATGATGACACTGATGACACGTGACACTGGAGACTGGAGGAATGATGTTGAAAATTCAGCTTTAAAATAAAGGTGCTTTACGATGCCATAGAAGAACCTTTTTGTCTAAATGTTTCCATAAAAAACCTTTAGCATCTGAAGAATCTTTCTGTTTGACAAGAGGTTATTTTGTGGTGAAAGAAGGTTCATTGAATTATAAAAAGGTAAGAAAGAGTTGGTTCTTTGTGGAACCAAAAATGGTTCTTCTATGGCATTGCTGTGAAGAATCTTTTAAGCACCTTTATTTTTAAGAGTGCAGGAATAAATTCTAAAATCTATTCAAATGGAAAACAGTCCTTTTAAACTGTAATTATATTTTACAATATTACCGTTTTTTACTGTATTTTTGATCAAATAAATGCAGCCTCGAGAATTTCAAAAACATTAAACAAATCTTACAGACACTGAACTTTCGAACATTAGTATATACAAAAATTCTTAGTGTCAGTCTGATATTATTGTGTGGGGGTTTGATAAGTCACCCTTTCAACGTCTAAAGTAATTTCACATGCTGGAAGCCTTGTGTGGCCGCACTTTTAAATTCTAAATTCTAAATTATTAAAGCAAGATGTCCGTTAACAACCCTCTGGATGAATTCGGAAGCCCTGCCATTTAACTTCTCAACTTACCCGGACAGGAAAGTTGCATTTGCCCTTTCGTACAGCCTCTTCGTCCGCCTGCCATTGGTGCGGCCGGCTGGCCTCCGGCACGTACGTGGGCTTCTTCCTGCGCAGGCTCTGACGCAGCTTATTCATCTCCACGCTCTCAAACTCTCTGTTGCTGAGAACAAAAAATAAAGACACATTAGCAGGAGTACATACATATGATGAACAAAAGAGCCCTTGTTTCACCTCAGGATCAAAGTAACGTCCAAAAGTCTGTTTTATTAGGAAGCACGCTAGCTAGGTGTCAAGTGAATGTTATTTCCAGTCACACTGGACAGGCAGGATGTAATCTGTCGGATTTGGATTTAAAAAATTGCCACCAACACTTATTAATTAAATCCAAACTATTAATTTCATATTTTTGGTATGCAAATAACCATGTTATATTGGATTAAACAAATTACAGAGAATGCATTCACTTCTGTCTAAAAAACAATTGCTTTGCTCCCAAGAGGCCTATTTATGCAACATAATTAGGTCATTCATCCTACCCTTAATTTGCATTGGTGATTTCAAATTCTGATGCACAACACCACAAAGCCAGGCTGCTCTGAAGAATGCAAATATCCGAAGCTGGTTAGTCCAAAGTGAAACATTCACATCATACAAATTCCACTGAGAAAAATATACAGTAATACATATGTCACAACATTATGAAAAAAGTGAAAAACTTTAGATTCTGTCATAGCGTACTCGCCCTTATGTCATTCCAAACCCATAAGACATTAATTCTTCAGGGAAACACTAAAGAAGATATTTAGAAAAATGTCCTAGCTGCTATATATATACTAAAAACATTACACAGATTTTACAGAAGTTTTCTCACTTTTAAAATATCACTATTTTTCATCTCACTGTTAAAAATATCAGTAAATTTTCCATTTTCAGCAGCTTGATTACCATCTTTTAACACGGTGTGGCATATCTTCTCGTTGAAAAGTTGTAAACTTCACACGGACTGTTGTACTCTGCTCTTCAATATGAACCACATGCCACACGACCGCTTTTACTTTTATAGCTTCACGTCAGCGGCCAAAAGCGCACGTTTCCCAAAGCCCTGAAGCCCTGGAGCACCGGAAGTATCACTATAAACGTCTGGTCTCTAGCCCAAATGTATTCACCCAAAACATACCCACATTCTCAAAAGAACACATGTTGCTATATATGAGTGTGGTTTTTTAAATAGCTGTGGCGTCTAGGTCTATCTGGAGGCTTTACTCAACACTCTGGCACGCGTCTGTTGCTGAGCTTGACATATCTCGTAGGGGTCAGACACGATACGCAAGAATCCCTCAGCAGAATGACACCTGCCCGGCTATGAGGCGGGAATGAGCAGCTGAGTTAACCATATGCCATTTTTAATGAGGCAACGGGACGTTACGGTAATGTCGGAGGGGCTGAATGTTTGGGGATCCTTTATCAAGATGACCAAGAAGTCTGTTCATTTGCAGGAAGAGGAAAGGGAGGGGCTTCCAAGATTCTGCTCTACTTTCAGGATTGATCTAATCGCTGAAAGGCTGCCAAAGCTTCAGTAGTGCAAAGAGGGAGGAGAAGACATTCAGAGACAGAGAACAAGCCAAAAGCCAGAGAGAGAGAGAGAGAGAGAGAGAGAGAGAAAGAGAAGAGACTTTATAAGGAGAAAAAGAGGGAGCTTGAGATGTAGAAGCAGAGGGAGACAACAAGTCTAAACTCCCTTATTGAATCTTATTGAGGTCACAGTTCAAATGTGTGTCGCTCTCACTGTGGTGCCAGTCACACATATCCTGAGTGATGCAGCACCACTGTCTGTCAATGCTGGGGATGTCAAAAGGACATATTCTAGCAAGTTAGGGAGTTGCCTGGAAAACTAGTTGGTCTTAAACCCTCTATTAGGCTGGTTTGAGGTTCACCTGACATGTTTCTTAGGGGGTGATTGCATAAGTAATAAATATAATACATTTTCATAGTTTGTCACTCATAATTAGTGATGCACCGATATTAAATTTCAATGTTAATTATGGATATTAAAAGACAATTATCTTCATAATATCAAACCTAACAACTACTTTACTAACTATTAATAAGCAGCAAATTAAGAATTGATTGAGAGAAATGTCGTAGTTAATAGTTAACAAGTGTTATCTATTCTAAAGTGTTACCATAGTTATTTAGGATTGTATACCATTATGATATTTATAAATATTTTGAATTGGCTTTTCTTTTTTTATAATTTCAGTTATAATTTAAATTTTTTGTATAACTTGTAATTATTCTGTAATGTGTATTTGTGATTTTACATATGTTTCAATATTTCCATATAGCTTTCATTTATTTTTATTTTTGTTTTAGTAATTTTAGTACTTGATCATAAATGTATTTATTGCAGTTCCTTTCTTGTTTAAGTGTTTTTAAATAGAATTTTCATTCACTGTTTAATTTTATTTCGGAATGATTTTAATTACCTGAAGTTAACAATAACGTCCTAATTTATAGCTGACCAATAATAAAATTCTACACATTTTCTTCTAAATAAAAATGTAAAGATTAACTTTAAGTAAGCATTAGATGATGCCAAAGTTTATCTAAGTGTACAATTAAATATCCAACAATATAATAAGGAAAACAATTGCCTACTAATATCAACACATAACTCAAAGGAAACTATTTGTTCTTGAGAGGTTCTTATGAGACTTGCCAGGGAAATTTCCAAAACGTGCATGTGAAAGTCACACAACGGCCATAAGAGCCACCCAAGCCATTGCGTGGAAATGATTTCATCACGAAATGAAAACCAGCTGGAGCAACATGGGTAGAGTGAACCAAGACTAAATCAAAACAACATTCAAGACTTCATACACAAAACATTTTGCAGATCACTTCTCTTTATGTGTCTGTGTGAAGCAAGCAAAAACAGCAAGCAAGACATTAAAATGACATTTTTATTAATATTGTGAATACTATTAGCTTCTCCGAAAAGCATATGAAGATGTATTTATTTTAGAATCATAGCATATTTATAGTAAATTCACACTGAAATACTTTAAAACGAACAATAACATTTAAAAAATGGTATGGCTTCATAAGACCTGCATGAGTTTAATATACTACTTTTATGCTATTTTTATGAACATTTTGTGAAACTTCAAAGTGAATGCGAATGTAAATAATGAACGAATTCTCATTTCTGGGTGAACTATTCCTTTAAGGTAATGGGTTTATAGAGAGAAAAGGAAAGAAAGAGAAAGAAACCGAGCAGTGAAGGGGCTAAAACTCACTTAGGACGCTTCGCTGAGAATGAGGCCTATAGCGTCACAAGTAAATAACATATCAAAAATGGCCCCTACAGCAAAAGGCACTGAATCTACAAAAGACCATCTTAAGCGCCCCTGCGCCATCTCAGTCTGACTGTAGAGAAACTGATGAGATAAAGCCTGCAGTAAGACTCGAACTACAGTACAGATGCGGAGGAGCAGATATAGCCTTTGTCTCATTATTGCTAAAATCAATGCTCTCAGTGCAGGGAATCGAACCGCTGCAGCTGCATGCACTCATTTCAGAAACACCGTGGGTGGACAGTGTAATGGAGGCTTTTTGGATGCTTTCGAAAAAGGGAGTAATTGTAGCGTGACACTCCAGTCTCTTACGGTAGGCTGTGCTCAGGCCCGGTAACTGGCACAGAGAGGACAGGCGGGAAAACAGACGTTCATGATTTGTTTCAGCAGGGATGAACGGGATAGTTCAGCTAAAATTGAAAATTCTGTCATTATTTATTTAATCCTGATTATTTACTCACCTTCTTGTTGTTTCAATCCTGTGATTTTTTTTTTTTTTGTGGAACATATAAGTAATTCTGAAGGATATCGATGCTGCTCAAATAAAATAAGAAACTGAATGTGATCAAAGGCCATCAAGACTTGTTTTTAAAACTAATGCTTATACTATGCAAGGAAACATTAAATTGATCAAAGGTGCAGTAAAGACTTATTTCAGATACATTTTATATTCATTAAAGAACATCAAAAGACATATATATATATATATATATATCACAGTTTCCACAACAATTATATGCAGCACAGCTTATTTAAACATTGTTGATATTACAAAAAGCACCAAATAAGTATTTTCTAATGGTTTTGAAAGAATTATATGACACCAAAAGAATGGAGCAATGGTTACTGAAAGTTAAGCTTTGCATAACAGTAACAAATTACATTTTAAAATATATTTTTTTTTAATTAACAAAAACAAAACAGTTGTTTTGAATTTCAATAATGTTTCACAATATAACTATTTTTATCCTATTTTTAGTCATATAAATGCTGCCTTTAAAGTTCTTGTGTCCTATTTCACCAAATAATTAATCAAATAAGAGCCCAATCTGGGTGTAAACACATTTGTGGAGGACAGAAACAGATCCACCCACTCATGACCCAGTTTCAGTACCTTATAGACCCCGTTTGTAAACATCATCTGACCCAGGGAGCAAAGGCGACTTGTTTCTCTGGCCATCTGCCGCAGCCCGTCTAAAGAAGCTGCACCATATCACACCTGTTCAGATTGAGGTTACACTAACACACATGAACAAGACACCCGCACACGCCCACATACTGTACGTCAAATACAGATGACAGGGGAAAAAGCAGTCAGACCAAATATTTATTCTAAGAGAAGCTGGCCTTTGCTATTATCATCAATACCGAAAGACAGTGACACAGTGACCATTTCACACTCACAGCCAGTGTGAATATGTGGGTCATTCTGGTTTGCAGTACATGCTGTCGATTCAATCGCATAGGAGTTTCGATCAGAATTCACTGACATAAGCCGCAGAATGTTTTCAGTAGGCAAACTGAACCAATGTCCTAGTAAAACAATCCTCCTATAAAATGTATGTCTGTGCACATGTTGCTTTAAAGAGTTAGACAGCCGATGGCTCTAATGCAGTGAGACAGCTGAATCAGAGTCTTCTGTGCTCGATTGACACTCTGCCTAACCAACAAGGGCTTCTGCGGCTTTTTCCAAACCAACTTTTTTCTCAGTCTGCCACAAGCTCAACTTAAGAGCCATTATTATTTGGCAAGGATATTTCTAAAGGATATTTCCCTGGCTATGATGTATATTTTAGGAATAGTTTGGTTATTCGCAATACATGGCTAAAAAAGACATCAACCTCTCCTTTGCCTTGCTTAGAGTCAGAAGTTAAAACAGCAATAGATAATTTCTTCCGTATTATGACATTTGTAAGTGTAATGATCTAAGTGTAATGATTTTTGAAAAATGTATAGGGTGTGGATCACTGGTTTTTGACTGGATTTTAATATTGCAGATAAATGCTAGCTTACAGTGACAGAGTTTATGTGGAATAAAGCCAAAGTATACTTTAGGTTTTATGTATATACGTTATGCTTACAGTGTGAATAGTGTAAATATTATCATCATAGTAGATACTCTGTGCTTTCAGGTAACTTTTTTGGCACTAATGTGCACAAGGTGGCCTGGGTTCTCAATTTCTTTTAAAACAAACATTTGAAGAAATAAAACAACAATAAACATCCATTTTCAAACCACTCTAAATACAACTACAGTAAATGGGCACTTTGAGGAGTGTTTGTGGTTAAGAGATTTGTGCAAGTATAAAAGAGTACAAAGATGGGTTTTTTTCTTCTCCTTTTTTTCATTTATAACTTCTGGAGAGAAACAGCACAGACACTGAACAAAGTTGAAACTAACTAATGTGCATGTGTCGAGTGCCTTTGTAACTCTATAGCTTAAATAAATAAAGTTAAATAAAGTCTCCAGAGAGAAGTTTGTTGTTTCACTGGAAAATTAAGTCATGCAAAAAAATGAAAGATACACAAGGATGAATCGTTCACAATAAGACCACCGCCATGTATTTTGAAAATGCGTAGTGTGAATTTGTATTTAATTCCACTGTGTGATTTGCATAAATTTCAAAAAGAACATTTTCCAAGGATTCGACGACCTGTCAGTCAAAAAGTCCCAAAGAACAAAGTCAAAACCCAGAAGTTGACAAGCCAGAATACTAAAACAGAGCCACAGTGTTTGCATGTTACTGGAAATCAACCGGTAAGTGGTCTACTCAGTTGTCACATTATGTTGCAGAATTTAAATATTTTAAAATTCAAATAAATGGCACACACAAGGTTTTATTGAATGTGCAGACAGGAAAGTGCCGCAAGTAAAGAATGGTGAAGGTCGTCTAGCTCATGAGTCTTGAATTATTGATTTTGTTTATTTTGGGTGAAGGGCAGGATATTGAAAATGGCTCTGAGGCACCTTTTTCAACGAAATGACAACAAAGTACACAGTTTTTCATAGATTATCCAACAAACATCTAGTAGATTTACATACAGAGGTTTTAAGAGCTGAGACTATACTGATATAAAGGCTGACCTGTCAAGACAACAATGTCTGATGCCACTGAAGATTAACTCAACCTTGAGATAAAATTGTACATCTTGATTTTCCATATTAAATAACATTTATATCTAAGTTCATAAAATATATTTTGATAAAACAGAGACTGGCATTTAGCATCAGTTATCAGCTTTAAATAGCTTAGTCCAGCTGTGTCAATAACAACTTGGACTAGTGATGAGTCACAATGGTTGACTCATCAATTATTAAGGTTCATCAAGTGTTTTTTGTTTTCTTTTTCTCAACAAAAACACTGCGATTTGGCACGTGGTATGTTTTCCTGGACCACCATCATTGTTGGACCTGAAACAACATCCCCATCAACCAATCAGATTGTAGGGTTAGGATTAGGGCGGAGGTTGGGAGTTTAACAACATGCTTATTAACCTATAATTTCCTTACTATTCAAGGGTCAGTTAATGAGTTAAGGTTAGGAATCCGGTTACAACTATGTTTGTTGACATTAGCATTATTCCAGGACCAACAAAAGATGTTGATCCAGGAACATGCCCTACTTGGCAAAATCATGAATGCGCTGCATCAAGTAGAACATGTTCCTGGATTATCATCTTCTATTGGTCCTGGAAAATCATTCAAGTCAAACAAAAATACACTTTTAGTGTTTTTGTATTTTTCCCATCAATAAAGCAAGATTAGAAAATTAGTCTAGAAAGCAAAATCATAATACAACAAGATTAGTTTAAAGAGAATATATCTCAAATTGCATTTATTTTTCTTACCCAATCATCAAAATTCTTAAATATTATTTTATTAAATATAAAATATAACTTTTACTTCTGTATTTATTTTTGCTTCTAGAGTAATTATATTTTTACTGGACAGTTTTGGAAGCAAGATCATTTTGACATGAATGTTGCTGTAGAGAGACTAAATAACTACATACATCTAAGAAACTTAAGCTGTATTCTCTGAAAACAAGTCTTATTGTATTGCAATATTGCTAGGTTAATGTATTTAGTTTAATAGGCTTATGGGGGTAAAAAGTTGTGTTTTTTTTGTAAAAAAGCTTTTTCATACACAATGTAAGTGACCTATTTCTCCTTCTGCATGTCATGTGTGTAACTGTAGCCCTTTAAGGCCACCAGTAAGAGAAACTGATAGGTAGAGACGTGAGAGTCCTTTCAGTCCACTGCGTTGTCTGTAATGATGTTCTCTACCGAATAATCTACCGAACATTGTTTGGGAGGCAGACACACTCTGTCAGTTTAAATCTAGATTAAAGACCCATCTCTTTAACCTGGCTTACACGTAACACACTAACACATTTCTAATATTCAAATACGTTAAAGTATTGTTAGGCTGCATTAATTATGTCAGCCAGAACTGGGAACACTTCCCATAACACCCAATGTACTTGTTACATCGATAGAAGAATGGCATCTACGCTAATATTAGTCCGTTTCTTATTCCGAGGTCACCGTAGCCACCAGATCCAGTCTGTATCCAGATCAATTGGTTACTGTAGTCACAGGATCCAGTACGTATCCAGCCCAGATGGTGGATCAGCACCTAGAGGTGACTTCGAGAGCCCTGAATGTCAGCGGAGACCAGGAAAACTAGATGAGCCCCAGATACAGATCCACAGACAAGACCCTGTCTCCTAGGCGGCCATCGAGACAAGACTACAGAACCAGATGAGTCCTCTGCACAATCGAACTCTGCTGCAGCATGAATCAACATGCTGGTTCGTCTGGCCAGAGTAGAACTGGCCCCCCGACTGATGGAGTTTTGGTTCCTTGCCACTCTCACCTCTAGCTTGCTTAGTTGGGGATACTTAATATCCAACGATATCATTGACATGATTGCACAGATACTATTTAAACTAAACTGAGTTGGATGATGGCATCACTGAAGTCAATGATGAACTGCGTTTAAATGAAAATTGAGTGTTTACTATAGTCCTTTTGCATTATTGACACTATTTTCCTATTTAATACTGTAAAGCTGCTTTGAAACAATCTGTATTGTTAAAAGCGTTATATAAATAAAGGTGGCTTGACTTGACTTGATGCCCTTCCAAGAGGGAAAGATCAGACACAATCAGATATTAATTTGTTTTTTCATAACCAGTCTACATTGCATTTGATAACCGCGTAGAGCATTAACAAATAAATCTAATAACAGAAAGACAGATAAGTATCAGCTAATCTGTTCAGTTGGTGTATCAATTTATCTATTAATTTGAGCCATATGGAGGCTCATGCAGCTACTTCCTGTAAGAGTATTAGCCAAAAACAAGCCTTCAGAATAAGCTTGGTTACTAATCTGAGTGATGCACTGGTTTTAGGGCCCATGTATTTCTTAAAAAATTAAAACAAATTTCATGGCATGAAGCAAAACATGAAGCTCATTCTTTATTTAAAAAAAAAACTCACCTCCCATCTTCTGTCTCATCCATATCACTTCTGAAACTCATTTTAGAGAGATGTCAGAAGACCAATGCCAGGTAAAGTATTAAAATCGAACAACCCGAGGACGTTTCACAGACAAAACTGACGTTCGATGAAAAGCTTGAGGCAAAACGCTGTTGAATATTCAGTTCTGAGATCCAAAAGAAGGAGGAGGCAACCACACCTCCTCTTCAGAGATTACAATCACACATGTGCTCAGTCTCATCACCATATGTGTCCTCACCCACAGAAACATGCGCTTACGCACGGAGACATGCAAATTTGGCTGGATGTGCTGAGCTGCAGCCTCTGAGAAATAAATCAACTTTTTGTCATTTCATAACATAGACAGTGAGGGGAGGATGGAGAGCGAACGATAGAGAGACAGGGAGGGGAGGGGAGAGAGAAACAGAGGAGGAGCGCGGGCGGAGGTGATTAGACTGGAGATGGTGGTGACACACTTTCAGTCGCCCATCTGCAGTGCCAGTTGTCTGTGTTGTTGTGTTTGTACATGCTATGTTCTTCCAGCTCAGCTCATCATATATACTTATGAAATAGCTCATGTAAATGAGATATAGTTTTGTTATTCTGACATGTTAGTCCCTGCCAACAGAGCACAGCATACTTCCAATAGAGCACAGCATACTTCCATACTTCCACAGCACACTTCCAATAAGCCTATTAATGCTATAGTTATGAAGAATGACCTCAGTGTGCTGGAGACTGCACAAGATTCTAGTTACGTAACAAAACACCTTCCAAAATTTAAAGACATACTGCCTTCTCTATTTTTATTCTTTTATTGTCTTATTTGTTATATTTTTCTTAAGAAACACAATACTTATCTTTAACATCTTTAATGGGTTTTGAAAAAATCAATTTATTATTTAGCATATTTATTCCCTATTTATATTCTTTGCCTAACAGGGATTCCCTTTTTTGTCATCAGCTTTAAAGGTACTATTTCAATAGTCTAAACACACATTTGCTTGTTGACAGTTCTCAGTTAATTATCACATTATATGCAGGTAAACTGGGGATGGGCGTTTTCCGCAAATATCACATTCGAATATTTGAGCTCACAAAAAACGAATATTCGAATATTTGTTCATTTAAATTAAGTTTAATGAGACAGACGTTATTTTTCAGCAACATTTATTGTTTCTGTTATTTTTGAACAAGCTTACACACAATAAGCTTGAACATTACACATCGTGTTTTGTAGCTGAAAACCTTTAACAATGCGTGCAAACAAAAGTAAAGATTAAAAGCAAAAAAAAAAAAAAAAAAGTGAACAAAGAAAAAACGTAAAGCAGTCTGCAGCAATTAGGCTATTGTACAGAATGCTTACACTTAACTTTGAAACTTTTAAACTGTCAGCAGTTTAAAGCTGTCTTTTTTGCTTTTTTTCTATTGTTTGACATGTTCTTGTTAAGAAACACTGGCATGTAAACATGATTGGGGGAAAGTCGGCTCCTTAGTCTGTTAACAATAAGGCCGGCCGTGGAGAAAACACGCTCTGACGGCACAGACGTTGCCGGGATACACAAATAACGGTGTGCTAAGCGAATAAGTTTTGTGAAGTGCTTCGTGTTTTCGTTTCACCTCTGAATGGGATCCTCATCTGGTGGAATACATGGCTCCAGCAAAAACTGTTCCCACTCGTCTCGGCTGGACTATCTGTAATCATCGCTGAAGAACTGGCTCAGCCTTTTCCGACGAGTGGGCATTGCATCCCCTTCATCGTTGGTGACGGCGGCTGCATCCGCTCCACTCGCTTCAAGGAAAATGTTCTGATAATGTTCAGAAAAGTTTTTTTTCTTACTTCCCTCATGTTTTCATCGAGAAACCTGAGATGTTTGTGCCGAGGGTCTAGGGCGGACGCGAGAAGAGGAGTTTTCACTGCATTTTTCACGTTATCGGTGTTTATTCGTTGCTTGAGAGATGCTGCAACAATGTTCTTCAATTCGGTCACTTTCTGTGATTCTCCACGGCATATTTGAAGTACTGTAGAAGACTGCAGTTCTTATTCATTAATTAATTATTTTTTGCTTGCATACATCTTCAAATATACCGTGGAGAATCACAGAAAGTGACCGAATTATAGGTTTTATTCTGGACTTTTTTTTCTTTTTTTTATGGCAAGCAAAAATGTAACGAAATTCGAATATCATTTTTATTTATGGAATAATTAGAGCAGAACGAATATTCGAATGTTCGACTATCCGTGCACACCCCTAAAATTGATAGCCTGCACTGTACTGTACTGTAATGCACTGTAAGTCGCTTTGGATAAAAGCGTCTGCTAAATGCATAAATTTAATTTAATTTTAATTTAATATATTTCTTTTGATCTAATGAACTAATAACTTTTCTTTAACTCAAAAACTCCCTCCAGTTCCCCTGCGAACCCCCAGAGTTTTGTGAACCCCCATATAAAAATGTTATAAATTTAGCTAATTATTGTTCTTTTTACATGCAATTGAATGTCGCCACAATATCACAATTACTAGTGGATTTTTCTGAGCCTTTAGTTAGAGGATCATAACTAAAGTAAAGCTGAGGTGTGTTTTTAGTGGAACAAATGAAATTGTTTTCAAACAGGTTTCCCAAAATGCTCACATTAGAGTAAGTAGTAGGGCTGTCAAAATGACTGGAAAACTAAATTGGAGTTTTCTACTTAAATATTATAAAAATTCAAATTATATTCTAATTTAAAAGGCATAATTTCAGTTGGGGGGGTGGGGGTGGTGGGCTTTCAGCTTCTCTCCTGATCCCACATATATGATTAATAAAGTTGCTTAATTTGAAAAAAAAAAAAAAAGGGCACCATGCATGTATGTATAGTATAATACAAGGGACCGAAAACCAATCACAAAATAAGGATACTTTCTTCATTTAAAAACATGAGATACAGTGGGATGGGAAAAAAACGCAAAGTCTTGAAACATGTTTTTTAAAAGTTTAACTTGCATTAATTTTAAATGCATGCCACTCTCTTGAGCAATACGCGAGTGTTACACTGCTCTGTGTAAATGACTTGGTTTAAGTTTCGACGTAAACAACATCTTCTCCACACTGATCTTCTCGTTTTCAATATATTGAATGAACAACGTAGCACCGCCGCATCTAGTGGGTTCAACTGGATAGGCTAACAAAAGCACTAAAATGCAATGCCACTTACATTGTCGTCGCATTTCGTGCTCTACTGATAAGGCTGCCTGACAGCTGATGCAGATCTAAAATTCAAAAGCAACGTGTTTGCACTGAAATGTGGATTTTTATTTTTTTTGACGAATATTCGAGATTCAAATTCTTTTTGACAGCCCTAGTAAGTAGCACCTCTATACTTACACCATTGGTTGGACCAATTTTGCCATGATGCTCAAGCAACGTTTGAAAGCTTTACTTTATTAACAACATTACTTATAGTTGTCTGTGCATGCTAAACTGGTGTCCCATTATTTGGGGTGAAAGTATTTGCCCTTCATTTGACTGAACTAGTGCTAAAAGGTTAAAGAGAAAAGAAATTATGATCTAAAATGTCACTATAACATATACAGAAACTTTATAGGAGGACTTAAATGCAGCGTAATTCCTGTTACTTCAACTTCAGCTGTCTTGTGCTGACTGTATAATATCTTGACTTATCTTTCAAATTATGTTACTTTTCTAGACTGGAACAGGGGAGCCTCTTGGCCAAGCTGACTGGTGGAGCATCCCTCTGGTGTTGAATTCATCACGCTCTGTTGACTGAACTTGTCCTAAATTCTCATGACCCAAATGAGAGCCCACCAGCAGGGCTGGATCAATGTATTCACATGGACATTTAAACAGACTAATCATGTCCAGCATTTTGTATAGTTGTTTTACCCGGAGGCAATAAACAGAGGGGTCTTGAGCTCCAAAGAAGAATCGCAAAAATATGCAGGGCCTAAACAATTCTTGATTCCAAATCATTCCAAAATTTTGTCACACTTTAGCACTTCATATATACTCCCACAGTTCCCACATATGAACTCCACAGTTCAAACGAATTGACACATATGTCCAATCCTCTCATATATGAATTGATATGCTACATATAAACAGGCCTCCCACTCAGGCAAACAGTCTGTTAAATAAGAGTCAGTCAATGAGTCCTCTTTAGAGGGTCAGTGAAAGTGGGGTCAGATTTATGTAGTTTGACTGTATGAGCTACATACTAGAGAGTGACAGAGTCACAATGATTCAGTGGCACATTGCCCTCTACCTGCACCGAGTGGCAATATGACAAAGGCTTGCATTTCTTTACTGATCTGTCAGAGGATAGGTGACACAAACTGATCTGTCAGTACAGCTTTTTATGTACCACTACACAAAAAAAATCCACATTGGCCAATCATTCAGTTAGGGTAAATTAATTAATTGCAATTTTTAATTCCATTAGAGAATTTTGTTAGTAGGAACGTGCCAACGCAATTATTAATCAATGCATTGCTTTTTTTCTTCTCATAATACTACATTGATTTTTAAAACCGTAATATACATTAAAGGTCATACTATGCACAATTCATCACTGCATGCTATACCAAAGAATCTGCCTTCATAAACTAAACCTAAAAATAATTTAATCACCCTCATGTGAGTAACCACACTCAACACAAACCCATGAGACTTTCGATCATCTCTGAAAACACTTAATTCATCCCAAACTTTGGCACTTCTAAAAGTTCAAAAGAACAAACAAAGCGGTTTAAGTCTTCTCAAGATCACTTTACATGTATGATAAACAGATTTGATTTAACGCTTTTCACAATATAAAAATACTGAGCAGAGTTCATACATAAAACATATCAAATATGGAAAATGGAATCATAACCATATTAGTTTGATGTGCAAGAAAACAATTTCATTGGTTCACACGAAAGGCCAAATGTGACACTGGGTTTTGCGAATAAAAGCCTAAATTAAATTGGTTAAGCAAATAAAATGATAATGTCTCCATCAATCATTAACTATGACTTGTGCCTCAGTAAACTCTTAATTTGCTGTTTATTAGTAGTTAGTAAGGTAGTTGTTAACTAAGTTCAGGTTTTGGGTAGAATTAGAGATATGCGCTTTATAAGTACTAATAAAGGGTGAGTAAACGATGCCTGAATTATCAATTTTTGAGTGAATGGGTGCATTTCAACAGCAGCGCTTCCAATAATCCCAAAAGAGGGCCAGGTCACGATTTCCCTCAGCTGCCATGCATTCAGTCCCATCACCATCGAGGGGAGCCCCAGGCTCATGCGAACACACTGGCCCTGTCTGCTTGTTCTCAAAACCTGAAGGCATAAAATCAGCCCATCTGACGCCGAAGCACTGATATCAGGCAGGCGAGAGCCTCCAGCAAGGCCTGAAGAGGCACTGAGACCAGTAGCGATGTCACTTCCTTTCTTGTTCTCTCTCACTCCACTGCATTTGATAACTAAATCTTGGTTTCAAACAACTCATTAGCCCTAATGCAGTTTCTCCCTCACTGTCTGTTTTCCTCCCTCGTTCTTATTCTTGCTCCAGGTGTGATTGCAGTCCCTGTAGGATCAGATGAGAAACCCAGAGTGTAATCACACCCAGAGGTCTTTCACGCTAAGAATCCTCACTGTTAGTCATACAGTACCTCACTCCAATCGACATCAACACCCCCCAATCACCACCTCCTTTGGCTGCCTGGCAACCAGCTCCCATGGCACCACTCCTACAAGGGGTGTATTGGGTGAGTTCCAATGCCTGATGGAAGGAGGAGGCTATGGGAGAAAAGAAGCGCGGAAATGAAGTGCTTTTGCAAATGCGTTTTGAATAATTGTTGTCTTGACACTACTTCCTGGCACATGGTGGGGAAAATTCATAGTTTTACTACTCGTAAGTATGAGGAGAAAGTTGAACGTACCTAACGCTAATATTTATACAAAGAATCTCTTTTTTGAAAAATCTGGGTTTTATTGAGAGCAGGACGTCCAATGGCTGATCTAGATTTTAGCAAATGAGGCCTACACAAAAGAGTGAAAAATCCCTCAAAACAGTGGAAATTATTAGAAAACTAAACTGAAGAAAATCTGCATGAGTATTATGAGTTTATTCTTTGTTATTCTGGTTACTAAATAAGAGTGGAGTAGTTTAAAATTTATATAAATAACAATTTGCAAGCCAATCTGCTTCCATAATAGGGCATATCCCCAAGTGAATGAGATATTCAACAAGAAAAAAAAAGTATGGCATAACTTTATTCATCAGTGAGTGATCAGGCCATAAAAAGTGGATCTAAAAAGATTAGCTTAATTTTAAATCACTTTTCAGAAGTAATTTTGCTTCTCAAGTAAAGCTTTGCTTCTCAAATATCTTGATTTAGGAATGTTCTATCTATCTATCCATCTAGTTAGTTAGTATGTACAAGTTATTTATTTTTTTTGACAAAAATGTATACATTTAGGAACTGGCGGTACTGGCAGAGAAATATAGCACTTCTGTTAAATGTACAATATTTATCAGCCAATAATCTTAAAATAGTTAAATACCATCCAATTAATCAGTCTGTCTAATGTATCACTCCATCAATAGTTGAAAGTTAAATGTCAACAATGTTCAACATACTAACACTTTGTTTTTCTTCTGTTCACCCCGACAAAAAGGCTACATTTCCTTGACTATTTTAATTAAATGCTGCTGGGTCCACAGTTCACAGTATGCTCAAGACCGAAAATAAATAGACCACAGTGGGAAAGCAAGAAAAAGGCTAGTGACTGACAAATGTCAGCATGACAAGACCTCCAAACATATCCGGAGTCCATTTATTGAATAAACACAGAAAGTGTTTTTTTAGATTAATAGCCACAATCATCAGACTGCAGACGAACTGTGAGATGACTCAAGCATGTTATATGGAGGTTTCCGCCACACTGGTAAAAGTGAGTCAGGAATAATGAGTGGAAAGGAGGACAGGCCCAGTGCTGGGACATGCCACATGGCTCCTCCTTGACAGCTAGTGCCATCCAACACAGGGAGCAGAAGTGGACAACTTTGTTATGCTAATGAGGTGGGACAGCTGTCTGGGGTCATGGGGCGAACCTGGAACGTCACTTCACGAGCGGAACTGAAAAAACCCTGATGAACCCGTCATCACAGAAGAATCTAGTTCCTGTGCCTCAAACTAGAATGGTTGCAGAGAAGATCATATAATTTAGGAATGCACGATGTATAAATAAAGTCACAATAACACTTTTAAATGTAATCTTTATCAAATTTCTTAATTTCTTATGGTGCATTATAAGGTTATAATGCCAAAATGTACTTGTAGCATTTAAATTTATACATTTTAGTTTTATTATTTAGATTAAAAAAAGTAAATAATTTATCAGTTATTGGCCATTAAACGTTAAAAATAAAATTACTGGCATATCAGTATTGGCTAGAATTTTGCTTCCCTACCTACTTTTGATGACAGCCATGTAATTTTTTCCTTTTGTTTTGAAATACGTCATGAATGACGTCTGTGCTGCAGTTCCATTTCTTGAGTGACAGCAATGCCATATGTGCACTTACTTGACCCTGTTGTGATACCCAACCAAGCAGAGGAAAAACATTCTTTCTTTTCTTCTTCTTCTTTTTTTAAGGAACATCAAAAATGCATGCCAGTCACTTTGGATTCAGCATGTACTGTTTGTTGTTGTCCGCACTGAGGAGAAGGCCAGGCTACAAAACCATCTCAAAATAACCCTTCTAAATCGAAAACATTCCAGAAATACCACTGAAACCTTCTATGGCCTTCAATACTCCGGAATAAGAGGTAACAGATGACTGTTATTTGTGGGCTAGACTGATTGTGTTTTAGCTATAGAGTGCACGCTTTACCCAGAGTACTGGATAACCTTCACTAGGCAGTTACAATGTACTGATTCAAACTAAAAGACAAGAATAGCGCAGCAGACATAATGAAGTTAGCGTTCCATGCTAGTATGAAATGACTGTTATCTCCACCTCTCAACCAGTCATGGAAGTCATTAAGCCATGGAAGCCCACCTAACCGTGAGTGTTTTGTCTGGATGTTAGGAAACAAAACCTTGTGAGAGAAAAGGGGGCTTCTGACTTCTGATCTAATGTTATTCAGTAACTGATGTGGTGATGATATATATGAAGAGTTCATGAAGAGTTCAGATGCATAAGCCTCCAAGTGTCATCTGAATTTGTCTTAAAAAAATATTTTTTAAGACATATATTTATGTTTAGTTATTTCACTTGTTATGACATTGAACAGAACCTATTAATTGCCATTAATAAATAACTGAACCCACACATGAGATCCTGAGAAAAATGCTCATTTTGAAAGCAAATTTCAGATGTCACAACTCTTCATATATATCATCACCACATCAGTTACTGAATAACATTAGATTTAATTAATGTACATTATAATGTAACACCTAAATACAAGTGTAGCATTTACAATGACTGGTTTTAAACATTACATCATTTTTAATCTTGGCCACTTATAAGTTACCTTTTAATTTCATTTTTATTTTTTATCAAAACTAATTAAAACACAATAACTGTTAAATGCAATCTTCTTCAAATCTCAAAATGAATTTCCATTAACATTATAATGACGTGAGGCATTACATTTTACATATTACATTTGAATAATCACCAATATAATTGTACATAATATGACAACAATTATCAGCTTATCAGCCATTATTGAAATACCAGGAGTACAGTCATGGCCAAAGGTTATGGCAGTAACAAATTTTGTTTTGCAAAGTTTGCTGCTTCAGTATTTGCAGATTAATTTTGATGTTTCTATGGTATACTGAAAAACAATGATAATCATATCATAAGCTTTAAAGGCTTTTATTGGCAAAAATATAATGAGTAAATGTTAACAGTCTTCATAATCTATGAAATTCAATTAGTAGGCTTCTGCTTGTCCACTCGCCTTTGGAGGACTGACCACAGGTTCTTTATGGGATTGAGATCTGGGGAGTTGCCTGGCCATGGATCCAAAATTTCAATGTAAAGATCTTCGAGCCACTTCTTTATCACTCTTGCTTCGTGACTTGATGCTCCATCATGCTGGAAAATGCACGGATCATCACCAAATCGCTCATGGAACATTAGAAGAAGTCGCTCTTGTAGGACGTTTTGATACCATTCTTTATTCATGGCAGTGTTTTGGGGCAGAATTATAAAAGAGCCCACTCCCTTGCTTGAAAAGAAATCACACACGGATGGTCTCAGGATACTTCACTGTCATGTCACAGGACTCATGGTAGCATTCGCCATTTCTTTTCAGAACAATCGATTTTCCAGATGTCCCAAACAGTCAGAAGAGAAAATAACTTTGTACCAGTCTTCTGCTGTCCAATCCTTGTACTTCCTGAAGAATATCAGTCTGTCAATGACATTTTTCTTGGAAAGAAGTGGCTTCATTGCTGCTCCTCTTGACACCAGGCTGAGGTCGCTGTCTTAAAGTCTTGGCCCTTACTGTGCGTGCAGATGCTTTCACATCACCCTCCTGCCATTCCTGAGCAAGCTCTGCATTGGAGGTGACACGATTCAATAGCTGACTCCTCAGGAGGAGATGGTACTGGTGCTTGCTGGACACTCTGGGACATCCTGAAGACTTCTTCACTGCAGTCGAACCTCCTTTCTTGATGATCAGGTAAATGGTTCTTTCAGGTGCAATATTCTTTGAAGCAATTTCCCTGCACGTGAGGCCATTTTGATGCAAAGCGATGTTGGCTGCATGTGTTTCTTTGGAGGTAACCATTACTAACAAGAACAGAATGATTGGAAGTGCTTCTTCCCTCCTTTTATAGCAGTCAGTCTGCTCTTACAATCTAATTATTATGACAGTGATTTTACCTGACTAGTACTCATTCACACTTTCAAATGTGCTACTGATATGATAAGTCAATTATAGTTAGCTGGTCATTTTGTGTCAGGGTTTTTTTTTTTTTTGTGTGAAAAGTTCATTTTTTTGGCCAATGAAGCTTTTAGAAATTATTTCAAATGCATCTGATCGCTCTACGCAATAACCTAGAAACAACGTGAATGAACACCACAACAGCTCAAGCAGAAAACTTTGCAAAACACAAAATTTATGTCACTGCCAAAACTTTTGGCCATGACTGTTCAATATTCGTAGCAGAGACATATGGGTTATTTTAAGGTGGCTTTGTTACAAAGTAATTACAAAAATAAGTACTATAGTACTACAGTTATTTATGAAAATAAGTAATCATAAATAACTGCATGTGCTTGTACTATACGTTTAGGGTTAGCATTAGCGTTATTACTACAAGAAGTACTGTATCTACGCCTTAAAATAAAGGGTTACTGACATTTGTGAGATTTTATATGAAACATATGTAAGCTCTCCATATATGAGATCCGTCACATTCATGCTGGATTCTTCTGGGTCTAGGTTTTTAAAAACTTTACCCAGAAGGGACAGACTAGGAAAACTGTATGAGATGTAAAATGTGTGTCCCAACCAAGACGAGGGTCTGAAGAGGCTGGACGGGTGGGCATACAGGGATTAAAAGCACAGATCACAGATGGCCACCGCGTCTCATCTTTCAGTGGGCCCCAGCAAATAATTAGCAGAGGTATGCTGTGCGGCCTTTGTCAGCACGTGCGTCTGTCAAACACGGGCGTGTGTCAGGAACAATGGCTGTCCAACAAAAGGACAGGGGCCGGCTTCCCTACCCCTCACTACAAATGCTGTGAATTGCAAGGCACGCGCGAACTGGAACAATAGGGAATGGGACGGGTACTGGGTGGCATCAAGCCGACACAAGGCCCACCCTCAAGGTATCGGGCCAAAAAGTTTCAGCATCAGCATTCTGTCAGACCCCACTCTGCCAGCCTTAAAAATGGTGTTGCAGTTTTGCAAAAGCACATGTGCATATGAGTTGTGAATGCATATGGAAGCGGAGGTTAATTCAGTGGAAGGGAGGTCACGCCAAAAGAAAGGGACATAAAAAGATCCTAACAGCTGGGACAGATCTACAGGGATACAATTGAGTCAGAGTGGGGGAGGGGGAGTGGCAGAAGAGAAATGGGACAGGAAAAAAAAAGATGGGTAGACGGGCCACCTTTCTAGAAGGCTGACAGGGGTCCTTTGTTACGGCAGCTGGTTGAGGGAGGTCAGACCAGCTGTGCTTCCACTGACCCCCCTCCCCCCGTCCTGCTCCGCTCCCTGACCAAACACAGCCAGCTGTATAGGGGAGGAGTTAGGGGTTTTCAACGAGTTTGGAGGAGGGTGTCCACACAGTGTCCAAATCTTAGGACCCTACATGACTCACATCCAGTGTTTTACACTAAATGGCTCTGGACCCTAAAGCATTCAGACTCTAAAGTAATGGTAGATAGTGACAAGCCAATATATCATTGTGAGATATTGAGTACTGATAAAGGTGTTTAATTGGCCAAATAACAAAGGTGATAATTTCCCCTAATCTTCATGTTACTGCCATATAACCAGTGTAGTAGACACATATCCTTATTACCATCTGCCATTTAAAGAAAAGTTATTGGTGGACATCTAGTCAACCCAACTCTTTACAACCTGAACACCAAAAAAAAAAAAAAAGTTCACAAGATGAGAAACACGTATGATTTATGGTGGTCTATGGTGTGTTAAAGACTCTTATGCTATGCATTGCCCCCCTCTAAGACCATCTGCTTTAAATCCATAATGCATGTCACTGTATTATTGTAGCATTAAAAGCTTTTAAAACATTTATAAAGTGAAACCATTGATCCCAGTATCTATGTACAAGCAGTCTGCTCGTAAACTCACGCTTGCAAAGGATGTGCATTTTCAGGAAAGGCTTGGCTCTATTGATAGACACATCTCACTTAACCATCTAAAGTCTGTCTGCTTATGGTCTATAAGAACACCATAATGGAAGCTAAAGTGGCCATAGACAGAGCAGGAAGACATTGTAGAGGTCCTGTAAAACTGCAGTGAACCATATTCACTATATTATTCAAAAACAGTTCCAGTAGAGCTCTTGTTACCCTACATCATGTTTCCAGACTTTTGCAATGACAGCCTGTGGGCACCATTTCACAATGGATATATTTGCAAGAGCAATCTGCACTTTGGATTGCTAATGAGTATACTTGAGCTTGAGGTGCACTCATGATATGAACAAACCAAAAAGACCCTTTTAAGAATATTTATATTTTAGACCTTAAATTTGAGGTCTGTCTTTGAAAATGTTAACTGAAATGGTACTCAAGACTCTTGGTACTATAAAAGAAGTGTAAAATGCACAAAATGCACAAAGAAAAAAATTCAGTGGAGACTTCAATTACATCAAAAAGAAATGTTTAACCACTAAAATCTCCAATGGTAAATGACTTTAAACTGAAAGAATTTCATTATCATTTCATTTCATAAACATATATGAAACATACACAGTGCTTCACTTAGCATTACACCTCAACAGATTCAATTGGATTCCACAACTATATGGAAAACACACACACACACACACGTTTGTTTTTGTGAAAAGTGGGGACATCCCATAGGCGTAATGGTTTTTATACTGTACAAACTGTATACTCTATGGCCCTACACCAACCCTACACCTAACCCTAACCCTCACAGGAAACTGTGCATTTATACTTTCTCAAAAAAACTCATTCTGTTTGATTTATAAGCGTTTTGAAAAATGGGGACGTGGGTTATGTCCTCATAAGTCACCCTCTCCTTGTAATACCTGTGTCATAACCATTATACAGAGTTGTGTCCTGATATGTCACAAAAACAAGAGCACACACACACACATATATATATATATATATATATATATATATATATATATATATATATATATATATATATATATATATAAAATGTAGATAAAGTTAAGACTACATAATAACAATAAAATTTATTATTTACCCATAAACTGGATCCTACACAGAAAAGTAGGCTGCTAGCATACAGGCTAATGGATGCTAAAAACAATATACAGACCATATAAAAAGCATTTTTTAAACTTCATAAACAAAAACCATACTAAAGCTTGGATGAAAAGTAAACATTTGTAACTTGCAAGGACACACATATACAGATTTGCTGTAAGACACTGTAGTATTCACATCTTCTTTCCAACTTAAAATAGATCAAATGTAAAATCATTCCCACTCATCTTGGCTAGATTTACCATTATCCTCACTGAAGAACTAGCTCAGCATTCTGTCTATCATCTGCCTGTTTCAAACACACAGGTGAGTGTGTTTCATTGTACAGCATGCAAAGCATATTTTGTATATTTTAAACAACCTGCTGAAGGGGGAAAAAACAGCTTAAACCAGCCTAAGCTAGAACACTGGACTTATGAAATACTTATCCATATTGCATATGGACCTATTGTATTTAACAAAGAGCTTGTGAACTGTACTTGTTACTTTTCTAAATAACAGGCTATTAATAGTAGTGATACTACTAGTAGCAGTAGTATTAATAACTAAATGGTGAGAAGGGTCTGGACATTTAGCTCGACAATTCAGCATCTTTTTTCAATTCTGGACACAAATCTCAGCTTCAAGATCACACATATTTCATATACTTCTAATCTGACTAATGGGTGCACTGCACTCATAGGCAGGTTTTCTTGTTTAGACAATTCTTTGGGGAATTAAATATGTTTATTTTCTAGCATCACTCAAGCCGATGAAAAAGTGAACGTGATTGAGACCACTACACCAAGATAGCGAGCAAGTGCTGCAATAATAGATGAGATGGGCTCCACACAGGCAGTATTGATCGAAGGCAGGAGGCTAAACAGAAAACGGGATAGAAAGAAGTGATTTAGTATACGGTGAAAGAAAAGAAAAAAATCCAACCTTCTCAGGGTAATACAAGTGTTTCATGACACTAGTGTCCATCTCGGCTACTGCAAAACATAGTATTTTTCTGCTATTTATTTTGTAATGTAGATGTTCTATTTAATTTTTTGACATCTTCGCAACTTTGCTGTCGCACTTCACTTGTCTGGCTTTAACAACTAAATTCTTCCCTGAGAAGTTTACACAAACTATGTTTACATAAAATCGAACTTTCCATAAACTCCTTCCTGACACTTCAGTCGATGGTTTGTGGGAATGGTATTGATGACACATGAAAGGATATTAAAATTGGTCAAAAAGAGAACAGCCACAAAAAAATACAACATCCGTCATGCATGGTCTGATCTCAAGTGGTCAGATGAGACAGATCTCCATTTATCACGATGGGCACTTGATTCAGCTGTGATCAATGGATGGGTCTCTGATTTTGATACCAGTGTGCTGCTACACATCGAGAAACTAGAAGCATCCTTGCTCCACGGAGCACCATTCTCCCTTTTATTTTAGTTTTTGGGCTGAAATACACCATAAAAAAATTGAAAATGTCTGTGTAGTTATTTGTTTCCTCCAACTCTTCCTCCTCCATCTCATTCCAGCGGGATCCTCGGTTATAGATGAGAGGTTCAACAACATCTGTTCAACAGCTGAAGCCTTCTGACAGATGTTTGGAAAGGAGGATTGGAAACACGGGAATGTCAGGGTAGGCAAAGAAGGAAAAGCTTCCACGCCCTTCATCATTTGTCTATGTTAGCATTAGGCATGAGTCACAGCAATTACATTGAAGGGCTGGAGCTGCACAAACCATGGCCACCCCAGTCACAGGCATGTGATACTTTTAACCTTTAGATGAGTTTTTGTGGAACGTTTAAAGAAAAATCTTGAAGAAAAATGTCTTGACAATCGCGGTGCATGCTGACTTTTGCTGTGAGCTCGGTTGCTTAAAACAATACTTTTCTATTCCAGCTGAATGCACAGAGAAATTCATAGTATAAGAATCTAATGACTTAATTATTTCCAGAGTGTAAAAAAACACTGTGACTCTGCAACACTTTCAGCATTGCTATGACAAAAGCATCATTGACTCAAACAGTTATGTGAGTTTGGGGAGTGATCAGTTTGTCTAAGCAATAAAGGACAAGGAATGTGTTTGATCTCATTTAAACCCCAAAGAAAATCCTTAACAAGCTAAATTACTAGTTTAATGTAGTGATTGACTAGTTAACCTGCTAGCTAAAAGGAATAGTTCACCACAAAAAAATGAAAGTTTATTACAAACACAAGATGATAACTCATGGACTGGAGTGGTGTGGATTACTTGTGGATTGTTGTGGAGTGGGAACTGCCTCTCATTAAAGTGACGTAATGCTAAATTTATCCGAATTTGTTTCAATTAATAAACAAACTCCTCTACATTTTGGAGTACACTTTCAGCACATTTTAGAAAGCAGATACAATTTAAAAAGCAGAAAATTCAATGTATGAAGCAGAAAATCCCTGTATTAGTTTATATTTATATCGCCTAGAGTTAAGCAATATCATGAGTGAGGGTGCTTTTTTTCCCAATATCAGCACGATTACAAATGTTTACACTGTAATTCAGTTAAATATATTTTTAACTGAATATTGTTGTTTTTGCCCAAATAAAAGGCACAGCAGAACTTGTGGGTCTCTGAGCAACATTCAGCGGTGTTTTGTTACTGAATGAATCCATGTTTTTTAACCAACTGGGTGAGTCAATGATTCATTAAGTCATTAATGACGAGTCCGACTTTTGATTAGACATTACAAATAGCTACAAATATCCATTCAGTCCACAGCTGACATTGGCAATTAGGATAGCATTGTATCCACTATATACAATTTTTAACACTTTGCACAAACAGCTAAGCAAACTAAAACTCTTGAATTGTATACTGACAATCTTCCAAAAAAGTGACAAACTGATACTATTCCAAAAAAGAGTTTATAATGGTTTCTGTGCCCCTGGTGTTTGAGGTACTTCATGGAAACAGAATTTTGCAGTTCCATTCGGTGCCATTAATGGTGCATAAATTACACACTGCCTGTTCTGGAACACAGCACAGTTAACAGCATGAATCTGTACTGCAGGGTGTGAAATATGCTTTGCATGTCTTCATATAGTACTATCTTTGTTGCATTGCTTTTGGATGTTCTGGATAAAACTAAAGGCCAACTGACAGCAACATCTGCAAAAAATAAAATGAAAAAAAAAATTCTTGCTGTTTAATATTTGGATGCTAAAAAGAAAAGGAGATTCGGCTTCATATATGAAGAGTGCCTCACCACTGCAATCAGTAGGGAATTTCATTTCATTTCATAATTACGGTGTCCCTGACTTTGAAGTTGTGCCACACAGGGGAGCTCTCTGAGGCACAACTAGAGAGACGCTACTATGTTTATCCATCTTCGGTTTCTCTATCCCTGTTGCTCTCGCCCTCTCACTCTCACTCTCACTTTTTCCCTTACGTAAACACAAGACTGCTGCAGATGCTTTACAAGAGCTCATGCTCTGTGTATGAGTATACAGAGCATGAGCTCTTGTAAAGCATCTGCAGCAGTTCTGTTTATGACTGAAACAAGCTGCTCTATTCTTACCGTGTTCAGCCCCACCTCCTTCTGTCATGCAGTTTAATTCTATCTGACGGAGTTTGTCATCGTCAATTACTCATCATGTAATAAACAGTATAAAGAAGGACATATCTACTAGTTATCTACAAATAAATGGTGATGAAGGTCCCATAGTGTTTAGGATCAACATGAAACCTATTTTATGTGTATAATGCAATCAGCTTACCTTCAACAAGTGAACTTAAAAGATGAAATGGAGTCTACAAGAGTACATTTTAAACTCCTTAACTTTTGGATCCTAGACACATTCCTTTGCAGAATCATGACACATTGCCAAGTATCACTATATTCCCCATTATGAGCACTATGAAGAGAAAGAGCTGTTTTACTCTGTCACTTGAGATCTCACTGTAATGTGTGGTCATACATAATGTAAAGTCGTGTACTAGTGGATGTGTTATGATATTTTTAATGCAGAGGAAAACGGTCTACAAGCAAGCGTTCAAACGTGTGCAACTGTGCATGGCATGTAAAAGCCAACCTTCGAAATTGAACTAAACTACTCTGATTTCCACTGCTGAATGCCATGCACACTTTGAAGGAATTACTTTGAATGACTCCAGGATTTTCCACACAAGGAAACTGGAAGAGTAATTTTTTCCAAAGTTATGCCTGTTAAGACTTTTTTCTTTCTTTCTGGCAAACGCATACCATGGCATTTTATTATATACAATAATAGAGAATGATATTACATATTCATAGCTCTTACTCTTATTGCAAATTAAAACCTATTAGTTTTGTAAAGAAATCCATTAAACGTAATGAAAAACACTAACTATAGATTTGCGAACAATAGGTATATATGCTTTTTTTTTGGTGGAGCCAGTGCAAATTAGTAAATGTAAAAAATAACTAAATATCTTAACTGTAGGACAGCGCATGCTAAGGCACAATGTGGACCAAGAGCTGATCATTTCATTTTACACATTATAAAAGCGAGGTAATGAGATAAGCCTCAAGCCTTGTCAAATATGAGACCTGACAGTAAATAAACTAAATCACAAAGACACAACTTGCCCATTGCAACTGAAAAATTGCTCAGCAAAAAATGGAAATAGCTTTTTCGAGCAACTGCTCTCCATATACGGCGTAGAATTGTTGTCCATTGTTTAAAAGTCACACCCTTATTATTACAAAGGAAATTACATCCTTCTCCAGTGCCACAGCTTAGCTGGCAGCCGTCTGATTGCCCTTTGCCCCTACGCTATTGTGGTTTCAGCTGCTGTGTCCTCTTGTTCATCCATCTGGATAACAATGGGGCGCACACTTACACCACAGACCAGCAGAACAGACGGTACCCACTCTGGAAAGTTAAAAAACCCATTCAGCTGTTATGGATGTCCAATACCGACAGTCAGTGTGACAGGTGATTAAATAGTGCAGCTCAGAAGAGTTGCTTACAGAGGTGCTTAGTTTTTTTTTAATGTGAATTACATTCAAATCAGCACCAAAAGACTTGGCCCCTTGGGGGATGAAAAGAAAAACAAATTCATAATCTTGGAAAAAATTTATTTGACTCTAGCAAGCCCATATGCTTAAATTTGGGTTTATAAGTACATAACCAAAGGACAGTAGATAGTAATTTTAATGGTCAGATCAGATCATGTAAAAAGTTCCAACAAATGAAAATACCGTATGTTTAAGTTTAACTGCTACCTTAAATTTTGAAGAAAATCAAATCAACTTGGAACCTTTCAACCACTTTGATTTTAATTAGTACTGATGTAGACGGAGTAGAAATGACAGAACATCACTGTAATAAGTTAAATGGATATAAAGAAAAACATTATGATGAAAACGCAGATGTCTTCGTTTATTTCGGGCAAAACACACTAGACTTCAAACATTTAAAGATATTGTTAATCCAAATGTGACAATTTTCACCATTATTCCGTATGTCTTTCTTTTTCTTGTCAAGGTCTTTTGTAAAAGCTCTCTATCTTTTCCATGTAATAAAAGTCAGTGAGGTGCAGTTTGGACCATTATTGACTTTGATTGTATGGACTTTGTTTCTGTTTCAAATATTTTTTGACCTATAAAGCTTATTCCACAAAATACAAATTCTAGCCATAATTTCACTCTACCATCATAATTTTAACAAACCATTTATGACTGCAGCTAAAGGGAAACATCTAAGGGAGACATATCTCACCTAATCTATTTCTTTTCACTCTATGCTCATCATAATGTTGGTGATATTGACACATACAAAGCATCTGTACACTGCAGTCCTGTACTCATAACATATTTCAGTGAGGGCTCTGATAAACTCCTCAGAGTGTAAGGCCTAGCCATTATGGATCAATAAGTGTCATCTAATTATTGATGAGAGGCTATTTGTAAAGCGTTCTCTAATAAAAACATAATATCACTCCCATAGTATTACATAATTTTACACTAGATTGTTATTTTTACATAGCCTTAGCATATTTCTTATTGGTGTTGTTTTATAATGCTGTGTGTTTAGAAACATCTGGACTCAAACCCACTCACATTCTTGCATATCCAGAAAAGGAAGTCTTGATGGACGTCAGTGGTTAATTAATTTTTCGCCCCATCATATTTCCATAACTCTAAGGGAATAACTCCAGCAGTATTGTTTGTTGAACAAATACTTGCATGTTTTATCATAGATATGGACCTGAAGAAACCAGATATCTATAGATGTGCAACTCCACCCCACTTCAGCTTTACTGTATGATATCCTAAGACTATAAATAATGCATGTTAAAATGAGAGCACTGATTGCCATTGGGACTTACCGAATAGAAGGATACTACAATGAGTGTCCGTGCCGCCTTTTGTGTAATCCACAGAAAATATTTGGGGAAAAAATTACTTCAGCTTATTCTACATCAGAATTTCTCGCCAAACTGACGCTCGATTAGATGCACGTGGGCGGAGGCGCTTCGGATGGTCGTAAATTTTGAAAACGGCCGTGAGAAATGGACGGATTTTGGATAATCTCTGCGTTTGTTATTCACTGAGCAGCAGCCACTGGCGCATAGACTGCGCTCCTCCCGCGGCTCCACCCGCTAGCCCCGCCCACCCAACGACCCCATTGGCGCACACAGGCGTTTATGCAAATTTTCTCTTCCCGCTGATGTTCAAGAGTCTGAATGGGATACAAATGTATCCAGACGCCAGGCATAAAATACCGTCATCTAGAGGCCAAAACACACTTCTCTGAACGTTTAAACTGAGCGGGTGCTCATAATTACTGCATTTTGGGTTGAGTTCTGTCTTACAACAAAAACAAACAACAATTGATAAATTGTTTAAAAATATAAACTATACATCTTCACTGAGCTCTAAAAAATAAATATACAGTACAGACCAAAAGTTTGGAAACATTACTATTTTTTATGTTTTTGAAAGAAGTTTCTTCTGCTCATCAAGCCTGCATTTATTTGATCAAAAATACAGAAAAAAACAGTAATATTGTGAAATATTATTATAACTTAAAATAATAGTTTTCTATTTGAATATACTTTTCAAAAATAATTTATTCCTGTGATGCAAAGCTGAATTTTCAGCATCATTACTCCAGCCTTCAGTGTCACATGTAACATCCAGTCTATCACATGATCATTTAGAAATCATTCTAATATTCTGATTTATTATGAGCGTTGGAAACAATTCTGCTGTCTAATATATTTGATGAATAAAAGGTTAAAAAGAACTGCATTTATTCAAAATAAAAAAAAACATTCTAATAATATATATTCTAATAATATATTTTCTTTACTATCACTTTTTTATCAATTTAACACATCCTTGCTGAATAAAAGTATTGATTTTATTTAAAAAATTACTGACCCCAAATTACTGACCAGTAGTGTATATTGTTATTACAAAATATTTATATTTTAAAAACATAGCTTTTTTTTTTTACTTTTTATTCATCAAAGTATCCTTAAAAAGTATCACATGTTCTGAAAAAATATTAAGCAGCAGAACTGTTTCCAACTTTGATAATGAATCATCATATTAGAATGATTTCTAAAGGATCATGTGATAATGATCCTAAAAATTCAGCTTTGCATCACAGTAATAAATGATCATTTAAAGTATAATAAATTTAAAAACAATTATTTTAAATTGTAATAATATATCACAATATTAAATTTTTTCTGTATTTTTGATCAAATAAATGCAGGCTTGATGTGCAGAAGAAACTTCTTTCAAAAACATTAAAAACAGTAATGTTTCCAAACTTTTGGTCTGTACTGTACATTAAAGTAATTTAATCATTCCTAAAGCATTTATATTCAAATGTATTTATTTGTTGTTGTTTATAAATGAATACATCAACAATTTAAGTTTACAGTGAGGGCAATTTCAAAATAAATACCTTTTGCTAAATTAATGAATGAATGGGCAAGCAGAATATCTGGATAAGACTTCCGATTCAACATTTGATATGATTGTCGTTTTTATGTACTAAATATTGTAGAAATGTAATTTTCTGTAAAGTTGCTTTGTAACGACTTGTATCTTGAAAAGCGCTATACAAATAAACTTGAACTGAACTGGAAGTACAACATCCACTGTTAAATCAGTTAAATCAGTTGTCATACTTTTAATGATGAAAAGTGACATACTGCACACACATACTAACAATGACTTTCCTAACATGAAATAAATAGCAACATGATGTTAAACCAAATTGTCCCATCTAAAATTCTATTGTTACATTTATGGAATCCTGAAATGCATTCCACTCCACTGCAGTAAATTTGTTAACTGTTTAATATTAATTTTAAAAGCTTGGCAATGATCATCATAACAGATTTTTGAGCAAATTCTACAAACATACACCTTTACACTCAGAGAGCTTGTTACTTGATAAACCAACAACTGAGAATATTCTGCTGTAAAATAAAGTTACAAACAAATGTAGGACATGTAGAATAGTATTATGGAACTTTTGAACTCTCCAGATTTATAAATAAACAACTGTCAGTCAGTCAGTCAGAAGTTAATCACATAACATCAAGTTCTTGAATGCTTATCACATATAAAACACACAATAAATTCACTTTTATGATACATACAAGAAAATATCACCCTTGGTTGTTATACACAATGTCACTTTGCAGACTCTACAAATCTAAACCTGGGTGCATCTTTTCTTACTTTGGTAGGCATTGTAAATGTCGAGGAACATATTTCGGCAGGGAATGCGGGCCTTCAGCTTGGAACAGATGAGGAATGAGCCAGCCATTTTGCGGTGCAGAGAGTAAGACTCCTCTGGAGGAGGAGTGAGACGGTGTCGAAGCATGACAGGGATCAGGCTCTGGATGCGCTGTGTGGTACTCTGAGTGCTGAAGTCAAACGCTTCAGTAGAAGCGAACGCTTCGCCGAGGATCATAACTGCCTCTACATGTGCATCCTCGAAGGCCTTAAGAGAGTGAGACAGTTTTGTTAAAGAGAACAGTTTAGAAGCTGCAGAGTGGTAAAGAAAGTAACAGCTTTGATCCTAGAGGGAAATAACAAGAATAAAAAATGAGAAATGGATAGAAATTATGCAAGACAGGAATACTAAAAATCATATAAAGCCACAAACCTTGGCTTCAAAACCAGTAAGGAACTTTAGATCTTTAGATTTCTGCAGAACAGTAGCCCTGTCTCCGACTGATGCTGCATGAACCACCTTTGAATAACAATTTGGACAAAATAAGGTTACACATATTTTAAAGCAATGCACATAAAATGAACGAGCAGATAATAATAATAATAATATTTTCCCTTATTTTAACCAGTAAGTTTAGCATTACCTTACATTGCCAGTTCTATTCAAATGCTTTAATTAATTCACAAATGTTTCTCTAAAAAGTATCTGCAAAAAATAATAAAAGATACCCATTGATAACAAATGTCTTCTTTTGAAAAACTCTTTTGATTGCTTCCCATTCCAGTCATACCAACAAAAGTGTTGAGTAAAAATCTGTACCTCTATGTAGTCATCTGTGAATGACTGTGGGTAGTCTCGGCAGGCTCCAAAGTCCAACAGAAATATCTGTTATAATGAAGAACACATTATTAAAGTTGTCCTCAGTGTTTCAGTGGCAAAAACGGAAAGGCATATTCGCACTCAGATAACAAAGACATGCAATTAAGAAATTCTGAAAGAAATGTAGTTAACTATGGTCCAAACTAAAAAACAAACAAAAAAAACAAGAGTAAACATTTCAATTCCTTGAAATATTACAATAATTTAAAATATCTTTTAATTTTAAGCAGTCATTACTGTAGTCTTTAGTGTCACATGATCCTTCAAAAATCATTCAAATATGCTGATTTGCTGCTCAAGAAGCATTTATTATTAACATTGAAAAATGTTTTACCGCTTAATATTTTTGTGGAAACTGCGATATATTTTACTCAATACTTTTTTGATGAATAGAAAGTTAAAAAGAACTGCATTTGGAAGTGAATGTGTTAATATAAAACTAAAGATGATCAAATAAATGGATTTATAGATGAAACAGACATGTCCATTATGATTGTCGTAGTAGTTGCTCACCTTGTTCTGTTCACTATTATAGAAGAAGTTGGACCAGTTAGGGTCTGTCTGCATGAAGTGGAACTCAAACAACTCTCTCAAACACAGCTGCAGGATGTTGAAACAGATCTACAGAATAAATATAAGTGAGAATCATTTCTCTTTTTCACAATAAAATAACACAAGATATCCAAATATCTCCAAAACTGAAGAAATATTACTGTAGGTTATTTACGCAAAGTTAAGCTAACAAATGACCAAAAAAGATATACACAAACAGTCTAACTTCTGGTACGAGTCTTTCTGTTCAGCATGCATGTGTATATCGAACAAATTGTTCAATTTTTTTTAGGAAACTCGCCACATATCACCATATACTAACACGTTCAGTTCTAATGGACGTTATTAACACCTTGTAAACAAAACGTCACATAGCATTTAATTTACCTCAGGCAAGTCGTCAGTGTCTTCAGCTGGTTATTAGCTAAAGAAAGTAAGTCTAGTGAAGAGCATTTTGCAAAATATTAGACTTTAATTCTTTATATTTACTTTACCTGTTAGTGATGTCTTAATTATTTAATATACGTTTAAATAAATATTTTGTGAATCAAGTTATGACTATAAATAATTATATTTCAACAACAACCATAATTTGTATAATATAGAAGTTAATTTTAAAACAATTTACATATCTGCATATAATTTTTTTTATTTTATTTATGATGTGTTATTATAGTTAAAAATAAATAGTATTTGAAGTAAAGTTTGGGCTCTGTTGTTAATTGTAACCTTACAGTAATGGAAAAGGGTTCCCTATAGTTTAGAGCAGAAGCTGAGGTAGATTTTATCCCTAAGAATTTTTTTATCATGATTATATTTGAATTTATTTAAAGGACAGACGAAAGAGCAATTTGTTCAGTAAATCTAAGGCTGGGAGATATGGCAAAAATAATTATCGCAATAATCTTTTTTATATCAGTCGATATCAATAATTATCATGCTAAATGTCAAATTTGAATTTCTTTCAAGCTTAAAGTCAGATTTTTGCTCCAATGTTAAAGTTCAAACATCATATCGAACTCTTTTTATCGTTTGAGGAAATTTATATCGTGACGATTATCGTTATCGCGATTTATCACCCAGCCCTAAGCAAACCACGGTTAAATTGAACAAAACAAAACAAAAAAAAAATGTTGTTGTTGTTTTTTCATGTTTAGTATTTTTCCTCCGGCTGTACCGAAAACATACCGAACCGTGACATCAAAACCGAGGTATGTACCAAACCACCATGTTTCTGTATAGTTACACCCCTAATATAGCAAATTCATCAATACATCAAATAAAAGCTTATAGTAAATAACTTACATTAAGTTAATCTAACACACCTCATTTCTAGTCTCCTGATTCAAATCAACACAGCGGTCCAGTGGAACTCCGTGAACTAATTCCATGGTGATCACACGACGACTCGACAGCTCATCAAAAACCTCAGGGACCACGAATACTGGATCACCTTTAAGCAAATTCCTGTGAGAGTGAAAAAAAAAAGAAAGAAAAAAAAAAGTTCAACGTGTAAGGATTTTTGTAATATATTTTTAACCAAAGAAGTGCAGAATAATAAAATAACGATTCTTTTCCTGGTATTTACACTACTTTTAGGGTTACAACAATATTTTAAAATTAAATGAATATTTTTATTCAGAAAGAACATTAAAATGTATCAAAAGTGATGGTAAAGACATCAATAATAATATAATGTTACAAATGTTTTTTTTTATTTCAAATATATTTTGTTCTTTTGAATGTTCTATTCATCAAAGAATCTTGGGAGAAAAAAAATTAAAACAGCAAATATAATAAATATTTCTTGAGCAGAAAATCAGCATAATATAAAGATTTCGGAAAGATCATGTGACACTGAATAGTAATGGAGTAATGGCTGCTGAAGATTCAGCTTTATCATCACATATATTTGAAACTACATTAAGCAGTTATTTAAGTTGTTCACTATATTACTGCTTTTACAGTATTTTCAATCAATTTAATGACTTGGTGAGCATCAGAACTTAATTTCAAAGACCCCACACTTTTTAACATTAGTGTAGCTAAAAAAGTATGAAATTGCAGTTCATTCAAACACAATCCTAACTGGGAATACCTAAATCGCTTTGCACACTCTGCCTCTCTCTTGTAGTCACACTCCCATGCCAGCTCCCTCTGCAGAACTTCAAGACTACTGTCAGCAAATAGACCTGGTAAAGTAAATCACCAGTTACTGACATCACACAATCTGACTCAATACGGATATACAGTTTGTGCTTTTTGAACAGAGTATATGGCATATGAATCATATGCCAGCGCTCACCATCAGGCAACACAACACTCATCTTCAGAACAGACATGAGGTTGTTGATGTCACTACGAATGCTCTCAGCAACACCAGGGTACTGCAGTATATGAGAGACAATTAGTTAAAAAAATGAATGAATGATGAATGTTTACACATATAACATCAACATCCGCTTAAACCTTAGATCGCTCTGAAAAAAAGATTATGAAAATTTCAGTCCAACACCTGTATCTTCATAGCAATTTCCCTCCCATCAGGCAAGACTCCATGATGCACTTGACCAATGGAGGCAGCAGCAAAGGGTTTTTCCTCAAATGATGAGAGTTTCTCCTTCCATCCAGATCCTAACTCCTCCTCGAGCACTTTCTATACATGGGTTTTCAACACAGACATCAGTTGCTGAGATATCACTAAGTGATAGCTGCAAAAACATCTGATAAATGTCAGTTAGAAAGCACTATAGGGGGGTTTGAAGCAACTCTAACTATTGTTATCAGTGTCTTGTCTACTCAGGAGCTCTATCAAAAGCACAATGACACTCACTTGTGGTTGGAAAGCAAAAAAAAAACAAAAAAAAAAACAACATCTATAAAACACTGCTGTTACGGTTAACTACAACTAACACTACTAAAAAAATAAAGCTGAAATAAAGCTGAAATATGCTAAAATCTAAATATTAAATAATATTTAAACCAAAATAAATAAACTAAAATAAGTTACTAATATTCATTCAAATATAGCTAAATAGAAATATACAAAAATGACTAAACTTAACAAAATATAACTAAATTCAAAATATGAAATAAATATTATAATAGTACCGTATTTTTCAGACTATAAGTCGCACCTGAGTATATGTCGCATCAGTCCAAAAATTAGTCATGATGAGGAAAAAAACATATATAAGTCGCATTTATTTAGAACCAAGAGAAAACATTTCACAGCCGCGAGAGGGCGCTCTATGTTTTCAGTGTAGGCTACAGCCATTGTATGGGTCGCCAAGTCGAGCACTATTTTTCAGTGTGCTATATACTCTCGATTAAAAATGTATATGTGTTGTTCACCAATTAGCCGCACGAGGGAGCTCGTCGTTTTCTTCCGTTTTTTTTTTAGCTGCGCTCTGCACTCGGCAACCAGCCATAAAAATGACATTATCATCATTTTGGGTAAGCATTTCATCTGAATACCATGTTTTAAGCAAGGCAAGCATACTGTTGCTTATTCCTTTTACAACTACATACAAATGTGAAGTTGGGTTCTCAGTTCTCACAAAAATAAAGACAAAATACAGGAATAGACTGAATGCTGCACCTGATATGCGTGTTGCACTCTCCTCATGTACAAAAAAATGAGAGCCTTTCATACTGTGCAATTTATAAAATGTGTATATTACAGTGGGTGCATAAAAAAGTTCTCAAAAAATATTTCAGTAAGAAACTTGTTCATATTATTCTGGTAGATGTGCAAAGCATTGAATGTTATATGAAAGGCATGCATTGATTCTGTCTGGTTTTATTGATGATAGGAAGAAAAATAAATGATTAACTGCCCTATTTTGCACTTTGTCTCATTAAGTATAAATTGTGTACACTGTAATGATGAGAATATGAAAACAATGAGATGCCCTGTCAACTCTTCCTTTCTCATTTCACCTCTTCATTTTACTTATTGTCAACAACAGGTAAATAAAAAATAATTGTGCTTTGTCAAATATCTGTATCTCTTTTAAATAGTTGAGTGGAAGCTTAACTGACCTTAAAAATGGTCATACATATTTTGTTAATGCATAAATTCTCTTTGTGATATATGAACTATATGGGCCTAATGTTTATTGGGTCACAAGGATTTATCGACTTTAAAATGTGGTTCCCCAGAAAAAAAGTTTGGGAAACACTGGGCTACAGGATCACTGAGCAGTATAGAGCGCCCTCTCGTGGCTGTAGACGGTAATGTTTTCTCTTGGTTCATGTCTCTTAGTTAATTTCTCTTGGTTCATGTCAAATTAATTTTGATAAATAAGTTGCACCTGACTATAAGTCGCAGGACCAGCCAAACTATGAAAAAAAGTGCGACTTATAGTCCGGAAAATACGGTATATAAATATTGCTCTAATAAAAGTGCTGGTGTTTTAACAGCATTTTTTGATTAATATTGAAATGGCTTGTTAGTAAAAATTTACTTTCCATCAAGATATCAAGCCAGTTTTTAATAGTTATGTGGTTAATGTTTCACAAGATCATAGAAAACACAATAACTTACATGCATTTGCCAGGCTGGCATGAAGTCTGCACTCTGTCGAACCCTCTCAAATATTTTCTGCAGTTGTGGGTTAATGAAGCTATTATCTATTGAGGACATACAAAAATAAAATAAAAAATAAAATAAAAATCAAAGGATATTTTCCTGATCATCACAAATTACACCATCTAACCTTTTGCGCTTTTGAAATGCTCTAAACAGTATTTTGTTTCAGAAAGGGTTTCAAGCTGGATCTCTTAAAAGGGGAATATTCAGCATCATTATTAAAATTAACAAATGGAGGCACTTGGTACCAAAGTATTCACAATAAAATTCAACTTTATACCCTGAATGCTTAGCATCTGTCCAATCTTGAGGGCCGCTCCTCTAACCTTACACAGTGTGTTCACTATTCTCTCTGCATTGGCCTCTGACAGGAGGGGAGAGTCTAAAAGAGCCCCCATATCTGAAAGAGAAAGACACCAGAAATTTAACCCAATAACCCAATCCAAACAATTTTGAAAAACTTGACTAGGGGTGTCAACACACATTTAAGCAAGCTAGCACAAATAACCTGAGCGTTTCCCTCCAAAAGACTGCTTTGCCACCTCAGCAATGGCACCAATGCCAAGTCCAACAGCTAATCCTATGAAAAAAAGCAGCAGCATTAATATGGTTAGTACAATTAATGCCTCATTAAGTGTTGGTCACATATGGTATACATATATTGTATATTACAAACAGTCTGCATTGCAAATGACAATTACTAGAAAACTGAAAAAATCACTGACCTCCAAAATTAGCCAGTCGGCTTATCCGGGTTGCCGGTACTTTTCTTTCTCTCGCTCGCTCACTAAGCTGCAAGGCATCAAAATCACTCTGCTTAAAGTCTTTATTTCAATTATTTATTGAAACTACATTTATTTCATAAACAAGCAGCACATGCTGAAAAAGGAACTTGTATAGATACTTTTATAGAATGAACAAAATACTTAGAATTAAAAGACAAATACATTATAAAATGCCATAGGACAAAAAGTATTATTTTAGTATTATATACTTCTTTAGTTTTTAAATTCATACTTTGAATGAACTTTTATTTTTATTTTCCATTTTCATTTGAACTTTTGTTTCATTTTTAGTAATTCACTTTAGTAACTGTGCAGTTTATTTTTTCTTATATTAATATTTAGGTTGAATATTTGTTTTTAATTCATTTATTTTTTTTAATGTAACAATATGTTTTCATCACATGCAATCTCAAAATATTTCTGGTCTTAATTTCAGAAACACAAGCCAATTAATGTCCATGTACTTCGGAACACAATGTTATGAGTGTATCTTCAAATATTATAATTATTTGATTAATTATACATGAATGATGCTTACAATAAATCATCCCAGTTGTCCTCACCTTTTGTCGGACAGGCCTTGCAATATTCTGTTTTGCCTCCCTTGCCTTTTTAATGTCTTCAGAGCTTAACCTGGCAACCATAGAGTCATGTACAAATCTAACACGGAGATGAGACACCGATACATGCAAAAATCGAGTGCTTTGACCAGGCCAGCCATTTCCTTTGACAGAGCCAGTAGGTGCACCAGAAGGCATCTCTGATGTTTCCTCCGTTCCATCTTTGCTGGAAATATCTGCTGGCATTTCAGAGCCCACAGCCCACTTTGCTGCTTCATCCGGGTCCATCTCCCCCCACTTCTCACTGTCAGGGAACTCATCAGTCTTGGGTGTCTGAAAATATTCATTTTACATACATATTAAGCAATGCAATTTCTCTTCTTGTGTTCATGCGTATCTGTAAGTGTTCACTAACCACACCAGTTCCCATCATGCTCTCAACCGCCTCCTGTGCAGCTTTGACCCCTGCACCAAAGGTCGAGTTGCAGGCCATCAGTCTGAGCTGTTCACCCTGAATGGTGGCAAAGGCAGCACCGACCTTGCCAGCCCCCCTCATCACCTGGAGCACCTCTGCCAACACCACTGAAAATCACAGGGGCAAATCAAATATTCTGAATGAGCTTATAGATATATATTTTAGTTTTCATTTAATTTTTAACAATTTTTTTATGTGCTTTGGTCTCTCTCTCTCTCGCGCTCTACACACACTAATAAAAATACTAATTAGGTTTAATTTCAGTTTTGGTTCAGTGTTATTTTTTATTTATTTTCATTGAGTAATTAAGTGCTTCAACTTAAAGGCATAGTTCACCTAAAAATGAAAATGTTATCATTAATTTCTGACCCTTGTGTCGTTCCAAACCCGTAAGACCTTTGTTCATCTTCAGAACACAAATTTTAAGATATTTTTGAAGTCTGACATCTCTCTGACCCTCCGTACAGAGCAAGACTACTCCGACATCATTAAAATGGTCCATGTGACATCAGTGGTTCAACCGTAATTTTATGAGGCTAATAGAATACTTTTTGTGCACAAAGAAAATATGACTTTATTTAACAATTATTTTCTTCTTTTTTTTTTCAAGGTGCATTTACCCAGCCAAGTTTGGCTGCTCTGTGCTTGCTCAAAATTCAGTGTAAACTCACAATGCTGCATAAAAGCCAGTCTATATTATGCTTGCCCTGGTATTAAAGTATACTGTATAGTGGAAATTGCTATGTAAATGCATTAATGTCCCCTCCGAGCAGCATTAAACAATCAGTATACACCACTTCAGAAGAGCTTCTGTGGCACCTTTGCAGTGAAAATCGGGCATCCACGATAATAACCATGGACTAGAGTAACATATTACAATTAACGTTATATAATTTCGTTTTGCTTGTCATAGTGATGATGCACATGCATTTGCAATTGAGCAATAAGGCCTGATGTAAAGTTTATGATTTCTAAAGTGCTTTTTATCCAAAGATCCAATTCACTAACACGGGCATTAATAATGCTATTAAAAAATTACAGTATTAAAATGTATCCAATCATGACATGAACATTTCTGTCAAAATAGACAAATTATGTTGACATGGCATGAGAACATGTATGCATTATCACCCACATGCACTTCATATTGTACTGTTGTTTCCAGCTTGCCTTTATAAATGAGCACAGCAGTGTAGTTACTCAAACGGTACTAATACTTACTCGTGTTGAAAGTTTATTTTCTCCTCAGTGTCTGCACGAAGCGTCCTTCTCACTCCACACACCTCTGTCTGTTTCGCAACCACTACCCAGACAGTAAAAGAAAGCCACTACCGGACACAGAAAGCATGAGGTGATTGATAACCGTCTTAGCCAACCAAATTTGCAAGTATCAAAAAGTTTTAAGAGCTGTGCCTGCTGTCAACCAATCACGAACGAAAATACACTTCGTCTGAACCAATAGGATTTGACATGGGGCGTATCCAATATGGCGCAGTAGCCAATGAAAAGATGGAAATAACGCCGTATAATGGCCAGTGTATGAAGTGCAGTTAAAAAGCTAAGTGACATTTATGTTTTTCTAGATGAATTACTAATAAATAACCAGAAGAAGAACAAGAAAAAAAAAACATGAATTTAAACATTTAACATTCAATTTAAGTTTAGAATAATTTGAGTTTGTAATTGTTAAATAAATGTTCACCATTCAAAATTTTAATTCTGACATTATCACTTGCTACCCTTCACACCGCCGGCGTCGAGAGCGTCAAAAATCGCTCTTGCCGCTCTGCTCACGACGCTGCAGAAAGATTCGTGAGCGCTCAGACGCTCTGACGTAGATCTAATGATTATTTTGTATTTAAAGCGGCCGCAAAGCAAACAAGCTTGTTGATCTCATCCAGACTAACCACAAGGAGGGTAACGTTATAAGTTAACCTCATTAAATATTGTTGTGGACGAAGTATTAAGAGCCTTTACCTAATAATGTATAAAGCACTGTAAAAATACTCTGATGCAAGTAAAAGTCTTGCATTGAAAATGCTACTTAAGTAAATATAATCAAGTATAAACATTACTTAATGTAAGTATAATCAGGGAAATTTGTTTAAAAGTAAACTGGGACTACAGTACTATTATTTATTATGTCATTAGATTATTATTCCTATACTGCACATCAGCAACTCACCAGGAAATGAACAATCTCAGACACCTTGGTCCACGTATCACTTTTAATTTATTTTTTACGCATAGTACGCAAACAGGGACACATCATAGATTATTGCAAACGCGAAACAGCAATAATCAACCTGTCCTCAATTGTGCTTGGGAACTAATGCTGCGTTCCAGGCAGATTTTTGAGCCCGTAAGTCACGATTTCAAACCACGACTCACGACTTTATAGCGTTCCAGGCAAGTCACGCCAAACTTTCTGAGCGCAAGCAATTGTAGCTAGATTATTAATTTTATTGCAATGTTATATTGTCCTAAAATCGTTTTTTTAACGTGCACCACTTGCGTAAACACTGCATCCATAGGCAATATTATCCGTAGAGGCTGCCATTGTTGTTTCGCAGGCTATGTGACGTCAGAGTTCGCAACTCGGAGTACATCTATCTAGTACGAGTTCACGGGTGGGAAGTCACGGGTTTGACTGCTGTTCCAGTGCACTTTCACGGGTAGAAGGTTGGAAAAACACGGATTACGGGTTGCCTGGAACGCGGCATAATGTCGGAGCTGCGTTCTCTGGAATCCTCTCAAGCGGTGGACTTCTACGTTTCGATTGGTTGCTGCCCAACCGCCTCATAGCTCATTACCATAAAGTTGCCTTGATTTCAACTCTCCTCGACGCTCAACGGCCAAGTCGCGCCGCTCCTCGCCGGTGCTCGACTCCGGCTTACATTGAAAATGAATGACTTCCGGCCACTTTGACGCTCTCGACGCCGGCGGTGTGAACGCACAGTTAAAGCTTATCCATCCATCCATCTATCTATCTATCTATCTATCTATCTATCTATCTATCTATCTATCTAGATAGAAGCAACCGTTTATTGTTTATTTTTACAGTATAAACAACAATATTGTAAAGGTAAATGCAAGTCTATTTGTTTATTCTATAGAACTGCACGACAACCTGGCGCTGGTGGCAGAGCAGCAGTATTTAACCAACTGCAAGAACAAGAAATTTGCAACATGGTATAGCCAACAATTCCATCAGGCTAAGAGAGATCCAAAGTGCAATCATAAATGACAATAATGTCTTTGCAAATATAAATTCTGTCAGCATTTCCACCTTAGACAGAGTTTTAAAATCTATAAGGTGTCATTTGAGAGGAACAGTGAAAGAGTCAAGGCGTTGCGGTACCAGTATGTCCAGGTAAACCATTGGTGTGCACTTAGTGAGGTTTAGTTAGACCACATTTGCCTAATTATGTTGTTGTCTGGGATAATGTCAGCTTCCACCGAACCAACAGTGTTAGGGACTGGTTTGCTGTACATGAAAGGAAAACAGTGGAATTCCTTCCACCATACTCTCCATTCCTAAATCCAATAGAAGAGTTTTTTTCAGCATGGAGGTGGAAAGTGTATGATCATAGACCACAAAATCAGATGTCTTTGTTGGATGCCATGAATGCTGCATGTGAGGACATCACAGCTGACCATTGCAGGGGATGGGTGCGGCATTCAAGGAGATTTTTTGTGTGGCAATGGAAAACATCAGATGTGATGTTGATGAAAATCTTTGGCCTGACCAACGTGAGCGATATCCACCAAGAATAATTTATTTGTTTTTTTTTTCCCCCATGAATGTTATTTGTTGTTTGTGTATTTGTGGTAATACACAAATATGAAATGTAAAGTGAAATCTTGATACTCTTGTCAGTTACCTTACATGTACAGTAAATACACTTGTATTGTGTATATACTGTACACATGAAGTACAAAAATAAACACTGTAAAAATACAAATGTTCATAGACTTTTTTTTTTTTTACATACTATTGAGTTTTCTCAACAAATATGAGATTTTTGTTTAAACCCTTAATTTTCATGGTTGACTGTTGTGGTGAAAAAACAACTAAACATTTTGACCAGTGTGGGTCACACAATGACAAAAATACTTTTGGTGGCCTTGGCCAAATTATTGACACAATAACTAGGTTTTGAAGCATGAATTAAATGTTTTGGGTGAGTAACTACATTTTGCAGACATGCTATAAAGTTTTGAAGTTCCTGCAAACAGTTGTGACATTTGCACTCACAGTTTAGAGAATGTTAAGACTGTTTCGAAAAATGTGCCAAAGCAATTGAGAAAAACTGTAATACTGTAAAAAAAAAAAAAAAAACAATTTCACTGTGATATAGAAATGGAAAAATAAATATGGGCACAAAGATGAAAATAAGTCCATTTTCAGAATGTGTAACTCTTGTGTTGTCCTCTGTCTATACAGTATAAGCTTTCTAACTGAAGATTCATGAGATGAACATTTGAGCTATTTCAGAGAAATGGTTTATCATTGGTTTATCATCTACATTCTCTTCATTAGTAAAGATTCACTTGCACAATTCATGCCAGATTGACAAAAAGTCTAATAATAATGTGTAAAAAAGTGTGCTTGGCAGTTTATGACAACTAGATTAACCATTTTGCATTTAATGACTTATACGATGAACTAAAGACCCGATGTTTTGGGGGGTAAGACTATTGCACAGAAAACTATATAATAAATTTTGAGCAACATGACATTAGCAACTGATAATGTAGGAAACAACAGAGAATTGTACATAATCACTTGCATGGATGTACCAAAGCATTTGCAACTTGTTCAAAGAAATGAGAAACTGCTTTTTTGATGTGCACAAGTGACACAATGATGTGAGAATTGAACAGGTAGTTTTGAGAATTTCAATTCTGATCTGAGAAATGTACCAAAGTGACTGAGAAAGACTGTAAAGCCATGTTATAAGATTGTTGAAAGTGTTGTCTTTTTATCATCTCAGTCCTTAACATGAGTGTTTAGTTTAGTAGCTCCAAGCTCACCTTGCTCTTGCACAATCATCATGTCCAGTCATGCTTGTTTTGACTCTGATATGGCAACAAAGTAAAATCAGAAAACCATAAGGAACAGTTTCTACTTCAAATCCGTTCCGAACATAAAAAAACACTATTCAGTTTCACTGTAGTCCTCATGTTGTACATGAAGAACTGTACATACCCAGATCATGCATCCCCTGTACATATTGTGCGGTCCATACACTGCATGATGTACATTGCTGCTTAATAACTGTATTTTTTTATATTTATTAGTATTTGATTATTTGAAAATTGTTGTCTTTCTTATTTGTCTATTTTATAGATTAATTCATTGTAAGAACAATTTTGCCAACAAACAAACGAATAAAAAAATAAATTTCTGTTTGGTTTTAAATATGCTTTAAAATGCTTTTCATTCAATCATAATAATTATTTCATGGACTATGAATGAGCTATAATTATTAAAAGGCTAATCAACTAAATATTTTGGAATATGATTTGGGCCTACATGTTTATACAAGCACAATTAGTTCGACAAATTAACAATTTAAATAACTAAATCTTCATGAGTACTAATTCTTATTCATTCGTTTTTTAATAATAATAATAATAATAATAATAACATATTTTAAATAACTAACAATATTATAAAAAAAATAATCCAAAAAATAAATAAATTGCAGGTACATATGACTTTATATATTTTTAATAGTTTACATATGCATATTTCTTTTGAATGATATTTTATTTTCAATATTTTGATCTGAAATCACAATGTGTCTCTGTCATCTAGTTATCAGTACAGCACAAAACGATCCTAAACAGAGTCTACTATGATCATTTCTGCTCAAACTTGACTTTTGTGTGAAATGTAGTAAAAGTGAAAGACGCTGAGTGTCATTATGATGATGAGGTAGAAGAATTTTTCTCTTCGTGGGTGTAAACAGACAATTTGGTGTAAAGCATACAGTATATGGCGTAGAGACAGAGGGGGAGCCTGAACATCCATATATGGGCATGCCATCAAATTTCTTTCCCTATTGGCTACTAGCGGTTTGCAGCTGCTTGTCAACAAAATGGCCTTCGTCAATTTCTTTTCGAGGACCTACTAACTATTTCTGTTTTGGTTAAACAGTATTGAAACTTTGGTTGAACAATAGAGACGATCGTTTTTTTAGAACACAGTATTTACCAACATATTACTGTGTTCACAATAGGCATATATCGTTGACAAAGCCAGCTCAATATTGGGATTTTTGCTTCATTCTCGAGTTAGCTCACAAATGCTAACAGTCTACCTCTAAACGTTTATCGGCCTCAACTTTCATTTCAGATTGTTTTATAACCACACAGAGAAATTTGAAGGATTGTTGGCCTAAAGTTAACAATATAGCCACTTTTTTTGTTACAAATATAAAGCTGTCGGAACGACACCAGCCAAGATTTGGTCTCACAAGAAGGTAAGCAGAGAAATAATTCCAGCAGAGCTGCTAACGTTACTGTTTTAGCTTGGCATATATTTTATTGTTGATAATGACAACAAGTGGAAATGTTTTAGAACGTTTCATACAATCAAAAATGTCAACTTTTGATACTAAAGTGGTACTGAACTTGTACTGTGTATTACAAAAATATGCCAAGTTACGAAAATGTAATACACCGCAAGCTGAGCTTTCAACTTGATGAAGACAGCTTAGCTAACCGAGCTAAACATATGCTAATTACACACTGGCGCAGATATATAACGATAGCAATAAAATTAATTCACTTTAGTTGAGAATATAGTAGTGTTAGTTATATTGCTACCGATTATTTGGGTTGACATGATTATTAATTAAAACTAAAAGAGAGAAGTTCACTCGCTTTTTCGATGTTATAAAGCTGGCTAACAATTTGCAGTAGCCAGTTAACGTTAGCTGAGCAGCTTGTAACTGCCTCGAGTCGAATGATCGCAAACGCTTTCGACTTTTTACTGTTTTCAGTTAAAGTGTTAATTGAAAGTAAAGTAAAGCACTGAAGATGACAAGCGATTGAGTCAAGAGCTGTTTTTATACAGTCGGTGGTTAAGACAAGCCAATGGATTAACTTGAAGAGTAGGCCTGGTGAACAGGAGCGCTGGGAAAAAAAACACGTACAGATGCAACAGCATAATCCACTTATTTATCATGAACGTATAATTGCATATTAAATAAATTATATAGTATCTTCCTGTTTGGACTGGGGTATTTGCGAGGGTGATCATATTCACGGGAATATTTGTTGTTCTTATTTTATTTGCTCTTGGTGATCGTAATACTGTCGTCTTTTAGGACTTATAAAGAACCAGTAGGGGTAAAATCTTTGCGTGGCAGGGGCAGCTGCCACTGAGACCTGTCACTCGACCCGTCACCGCTAGTGGCAGCTGCCACTCGACCCGTCACTGCTATACGCGCCTGTCACTCGACCCGTCACTGCTATACACGCCTGTCACTCGACCCGTCACTGCTATACACGCCTGTCACTCAATCCGTAACTGCTATACGCGCCTGTCACTCGACCCGTCACTGCTATACGCGCCTGTCACTCGACCCGTCACTGCTATACGCGCCTGTCACTCGACCCGTCACTGCTATACACGCCTGTCACTCGATCCGTAACTGCTATACGCGCCTGTCACTCGACCCGTCACTGCTATACGCGCCTGTCACTCGACCCGTCACTGCTATACGCGCCTGTCACTCGACCCGTCACTGCTATACGCGCCTGTCACTCGACCCGTCACTGCTATACGCGCCTGTCACTCGACCCGTCACTGCTATACACGCCTGTCACTCGACCCGTCACTGCTATACGCGCCTGTCACTCGATCCGTGACTGCTATACGCGCCTGTCACTCGACCCGTCACTGCTATACGCGCCTGTCACTCGACCCGTCACTGCTATATACGCGCCTGTCACTCGATCCGTCACTGCTATACGCACCTGCCACTCGATCCGTAACTGCTATACGCGCCTGTCACTCGACCCGTCACTGCTATACGCGCCTGTCACTCGACCCGTCACTGCTATACGCGCCTGTCACTCGACCCGTCACTGCTATACGCGCCTGTCACTCGACCCGTCACTGCTGTACGCGCCTGTCACTCGACCCGTCACTGCTGTACGCGCCTGTCACTCGACCCGTCACTGCTGTACGCGCCTGTCACTCGACCCGTCACTGCTATACGCGCCTGTCACTCGACCCGTCACTGCTGTACGCGCCTGTCACTCGATCCGTAACTGCTATACGCGCCTGTCACTCGACCCGTCACTGCTGTACGCGCCTGTCACTCGACCGGTCACGGCTATACGCGCCTGTCACTCGATCCGTCACGGCTATACGCGCCTGTCACTCGACCGGTCACGGCTATACGCGCCTGTCACTCGACCCGTCACTGCTGTACGCGCCTGTCACTCGACCCGTCACTGCTATACGCGCCTGTCACTCGACCCATCACTGCTGTACGCACCTGTCACTCGACCCGTCACTGCTATATGCGCCTGTCACTCGACCCGTCACTGCTATACGTGCCTGTCACTCGATCCGTAACTGCTATACGCGCCTGTCACTCGACCCGTCACTGCTGTACGCGCCTGTCACTCGACCGGTCACGGCTATACGCGCCTGTCACTCGATCCGTCACGGCTATACGCGCCTGTCACTCGACCGGTCACGGCTATACGCGCCTGTCACTCGATCCGTCACGGCTATACGCGCCTGTCACTCGACCGGTCACGGCTATACGCGCCTGTCACTCGATCCGTCACTGCTATACGCGCCTGTCACTCGACCGGTCATGGCTATACGCGCCGGTCACTCGATCCGTCACTGCTATACGCGCCTGTCACTCGACCGGTCACGGCTATACGCGCCTGTCACTCGACCCGTCACTGCTATACGCAACTGCCCCGCGACCTGCAACAGATAAACGCACCTGGCACTGGAACTGTCACTGCTGAATTCATCTGCCTTGCGCCTCTCTTACCACCGTATACCTGTCACGTAACCCGTTATAGTTATATTTTCGTAAGTAACTGCTTCGTAATAAAAGATGACTAGGAAAACTAATTCTTATTTTAAAGGCCTGTTTTGTTATTAAAGTCTAACAATGTTTGGGCAAGATTTGACAATATTGACAGTGTAAATTATGACACTCCAGGAGTCCAGGTTCATTAATCTGAAATACACACTGATGTAGCTTTAAAACCAGGTTATACAACAGTAACCTAAAATAAAATAATTATAATAAAATCACACAAAAATGCAATACATGTATATAAAAAGAATGTTTATTAAAGTTGAAGTATTTCACCAACAATTTGTTGTGCTAAAACTTCCAAAATGTGCACTATTGCAATTTGCAAGCATTTTAAGAAATAATTGTTATTTACATACATTTTATATATAAAAAAAAAAAAAAAAAAAAAAATATATATATATATATATATATATATATATATATATATATATATATATATATATAATGTGTGTGTGTGTGTGTATAAATATTTACAGTACTGGTCAAAAGTTTACACGCATTGCTATTTGTAATGTTTTTAAAATAAGTATTTTATGCCCATTAAGCATGCATTTTTTTTTAATAAAAATTTCAAAGAAAAAAAAAAAACAGTACTATTGTCAAATATTATTACAATTTAAAATAATGGTTAGTGTAATAATGGGTTTATAGGTTTATATATATATATATACATACACACACACACACACACATAAAACACTTTAAAGTGTAATTTATTACTGTGATCCAAGTCGAATTTTCAGCATCATTACTCCAGTCTTCAGTGTCACATGATCCTTCAGGAATCAATAAGCTGATTTATTATTAATTTTGAAAAATGTTGTGCTGCTTAACATAAATCAATTTGTCAGGATTCTTTTAATAAATAAAAAGTAAAAAATTACAGCATTTATTTAAAACGGAACTATTTTGTAACAATATACACTACTGTTCAAAAGTTGGGGTCAGTAATTTTTCCTTTATTTTTTTGAAAGAAAGTAATACCTTTATGCAGCAAAGATGTTTTAAATTGAGGAAAAGTGACAGTTAACACTTACATTGTTAGAAAAGATTTATATTTTGTATAAACGCTCTTCTTTTTAACTTTCTATTAATAATTAAATCCTGAAAAAGTACTACTACTATACTATAGGCTAGCCAACTACTTCGATTTGCTATTGTGTATACATACTTAAGGAATTTGCTACAATAAAAAAAGCAGTAAGGCCTTCTAGCAATATCCAATTAGCATACATATTCGAAAAGCTGAAGGCAAGCCAAACACATTTATTGGTGACTTTGACAGAAGGTTTGATGGAACACGGGCCAAGTGACAGGTGGGTTACCCAGGTGAAAAAAAGTAAATTTATATTTTTAATTTTTAGTAGTCCCGCTTTTTTCGGTATTCTAAAGGCTGTAGAATGTTTGTACATACAAGGCTGACTTTCTACAGGTTACATTTTGCTATATCTTCCTTACTGTATGTATAGTACACAAATTTATGAAAAAAATTACTTTAATTCAACAAATGTTTTTAAGTACATTTGTACATTGTAGTACATTTCAGACTTATTACAGGTAAAATTTTGCCAACATCTCCTTTACTGTACATACAGTACATAATTATTCTAAGAAAACAATTACTGTAATTCAACAAATGGGTTTTTTATGTTCCAAATGTTATAGTACATTCCTAGTGTCCAGACGGAGTTAATACAGCTGAAATTTTGCAAATATAAACCTTACAGTACATACAGTACATAATTATTCTTAAAAAAAATTGCTGTAATTCACCACAAAGTTTTTTTTATGTTCTAAAAGGTTGTAATATGTTTCTAGTGGTGAGACTAACTCACTACAGTTTAAATTTAGCAAATATCAACCTTACTGTACATGCAGTACATAATTCATCTTTACAAAAACTGTAATTGACCTAAAGGATTTTCTCATGTTCCAAAGGCTGTAATACATTTGTAGTTATGATGCTGACTTACTACAGGTGCGATTTTGCCAATATCTTCCTTACTGCACGTACAGTAGGCCTACATAATAATTCTTAGAAAAAAATACTGTGGTTCACCAAAAAGTTTTTTTTTTTCAGTACATAAGGCTGTCATATGTTTGTAGTTACAAGACTGATTTACTACAGGTGAAATTTTGCCAATATCTCCCTTACTGTACATGCAGTACGTCATTCATGTTCAAAAACAACTACTGTAATTCAACAAATGGGTTTTTTGTTTTCCAAAGGTTTCAGTATGTTCATAGTGACCAGACTGACTTTCTACAGGTGACATTTTTACAATAACACCCTTAATGTTTGTACAGCACACAACTATTTTATTTTATTAAAAACTAATTCACCTACAACCTTTTTTTCATGTTCTAAAAGTTGTAGTACTCTCCTAATGGCCTTGGATTTAATAGCAAATTATTAATATTCATTTATGTATGGATGTATGTGGGCGTGTGTGCACTTGTGTTTGTATGTATTGTGCATGCCTAATTATTAGACAAGTTGATATTCTGATCATAGTTTTTATTTTAACAAGCACATTTAACAAATTCCACAACACATTAATATTAATAACTACAATTAATTTTATATTTAATAATTTATTAGTGATATATAATTGTCCATGAAGCCTGGAAGTGAAAACATTCATATATCAAGGTGTGCATAATTATTAGGTAGATTTTCTTTTAACAATAAAATGAGGAAAAAAAGTTATTAAGATTGATGTGGTTTGGAATTTGTAAAATGTGCTTGGTTTAAAATTATGATCTGAATACCAACTTGCCTAAAATGTATGAATGCACTGTACACAGACACACAAACACACACACTCTTGCATTTGTGGTTTGCGGGGACTCTCAATAGGTGTAATAGTTTTTATACTATATAAACTGTATTTTCTATCACCCTACACCTAAACCTACCCTTCACAGAAAACTAATGGCAACATTTGAATTTCAGAAAAAAACTGTTTTGTTTGTTTTTTAAAAGGCTTAGTTAAAAGTTAAAAAGTTTTTTTCTGAAATTCAAATGTTGCCATTAGATTTACTGGGGCACAGGAAGTGTCCTCATAAACCATGATTATGTTGTAGTACCCATGACATTATACACATTTGTGTCCTCATAAACCATATATAACACAAAAATAAAAAAATGAACGAATATGAATATAAATAATCTGCTGTAGAACCAAAAGCCACTATGAGCGTACTACAACCTTAAGGACATGAAAAATGTGAATTAGGTGAATTTTGGTGAATTAGTTTTTAATGAAAATATGTGAGTGCCATACAAGCAGTAAGGCTGTTATTGTGAAAATGTAACCTGTAGTAAGACAGTCTGGTCACTAGGAATGTACAACAACCTTTGGAAAAAAAAAACACTTTTGGTGAATTTCAGTATTTTTTTCTAAGAATAATTAACCTTTGGAACATAAAAAACCCTTTTGGCCAAATACAGTATATGTATTCGATAATTAATTATGTACTATACAGTAAGGGTGATATTGGCAAAGTTCACCTGTAGTAACTCAGTCTCGCCACTAGGAATGTACTACAATCTTTAGAACATAAAAACCTTTTTTGATGAATTACAGTAATTGTTTTCTAACAATAATTATGTACTGTATGTACAGTAATGGAGATATTGGCAAAACTTCACCTGTAGGAAGTCAGTCTTGTAACTAAAAATGTCCTACAACTAGGGCCGGGACTTGAACGCGTTAATTGAGATTAATTAATTACACAAAAAAGAATGCGTTAATTAAGATTAATTAATTACACAAAAAAAATTCCAAATTTTTAATAACTTATTCACTGGATGAGTTTCGGCAGACCGATTATACTGGAGCACCAACTAGCGTTCATGACTTCAGACAACAACAAACCACAACAGTGAACATGAATGAAGAAGCAGACAAGACCACTTTGGTTGGCCCCTTGGAGGGGATATTTTGTTATAAAAAACGAACGGACAGAAGCTAAAGAGCATGGTTGTGTGCAAGCTATGCAACAAGGAATTTGCATATCACCGCAGCACATGGAGCCTCTAAATTGTTTCTAAATATGCTATTGCTACACTTAATGGCAAAAATTGCACTGGTCTGCTAAACTTGGTTGAACAAAAATAAACAATATTTTGTTGCTTAAGCTTATTCAGTCATTATTCAATGGTATACTATAAATCCATGTTAAAAGAAAAATTACTTCTCACTGTTCTCAGGTCAAATATTTATATGCGATTAAAATGCGATTTAATTTTGATTAATTAATTACAAAGCCTCTAAGTTAGATACATTTTTTTAATCGAGTCCTGGCACAACCTTTGGAACATAACAAAAGGTTTTAGATTAACAGTATTAAAGGCAAAATTCCTGAATTGGCACTTTTTAATGATTGGAATTTTAATTATCAAAGAATGGCTTCTTGTAGAGATTACAAAAGCATCTTTAGTAGCATGACAATGTCTGTTCCTGTTAGCTGGGATGACTAGTCATTTTAATTGACTACTAAAATCCATTGACATTTGTATCAGTCATTAAATGAATATAATTGATTGTAGTCTGTCAGCCCAGTCTTATCCTTTGTCTTCCTAGGGACTGTTTCATAAAACAAGTTTACCAAATAAGCCAGGCTCATTTCAGTTAGTCTGACTTATTTTCACTTGATTTGGTTTCATAAAGCAAGACTACCATAGCTCAAGTTCAGTCACTCTGGCAACTTATGCTGGGAAACTAACCTGGTCCGGGGCAGGGTAAGCAGAGTTCCTTTAACACCGAACAATAGGAATGCCATTGATATTACGACACTGACACTCTCACATACAATTATTTGATGTTGTCAGTCCAAAAATAAAAGTATACAGAAAATGCAATTTACATCAAATAAAAATATATAGGCTCTAGGCTACAACCAACTGTATTTAATTTATTGTGCCCAAGATTTAATGACTTTGTTTTAAGATATTAAACATTTTAACATTCTGCTCCATGTGCATTCAGTTGATCAGTTGGTTCTAGCCATGCAATCTTTCTCTCTGGTTTTATGACAGCAGTACTTTATGGTTATTAGTAGAAAATTAAAACATTACAATATAAAGTTTCTCTTTAAAGCATTAAAAATTAATGAATTTAAAAATTAAAATAAAATAAAACAGACTATATTTTATATAAGAGAAATACACATTTAAGGAGTCCTATAATGCTTTTTCAACTTTAGTTAGTCTGTAATGTTGCTGTTTGAGCATAAATAGATCTGCAGAGTTACAAAAGTTACAAGTCCACTTCAAAAGGAGATATTTTATTTAACAGAAATCACTTTTCAGAAACTACAACGAACGACTTGTTTCGACTACAACGCATATTTTCCGGGATTTGTAATATCACAAATATCGACAAATGGCATGAGATCATGAGACCTGGTTGAGCTGCACTAGAGAAGGCAACGAGTGTCATCCCTATGTTGGAGACAGACTACCGGTAGCTTTCCCAAGGCAGACGAACTTGGACTAAACATCAGTTTACAAATGGTGTATTAATAATTAACAATTCATAATTTTTTTTTTTTTTTACAAAATGTTTATATAGGGCCCTATAATATGATGTTCTTATTTTTTCTGGTAATCCGAAGTTGGCACAAAAGATTAATTTAATTTATCCTAATAAAATGAAAATTAAACCCTCAAAGTGCTAGGTTTACTGTAAGAATTAAAGAATACAAATGTGATTATTCCTTTAAAAATAAAGATTTATTAATCTGTAATAGCAGTAGTAGCATTAAGTCTTAAGACTTTCTAAATTGTAATATATTCTGACGTTTCTTAACGTTAAACTATACTTTTATTTTGACGGGTTGCCGTGAGGAACCTGCAGCTGGTGTGTATGTAATATGATGGTAGTTTTTTTCAAAATAAATGGTAAAATCCTATGAAGTGAATCTCAGAACAGCTGGAGATGATATTTGTGTATTCATACTATCATAATGAGACAGTAGAAGCTGAAAACACCACAAGCGTCATCCGTGCTTTAGTATTTGTGTAAGTTACATTAGTGAACAAAATCTGCCATTCATTCATTGATTGCGGAAATCATAGCGCCTTATGCGTGATATCAAATACTTTTGCAGATATATAGCATTTCACCTGAGCATTGCGAATCACGCGTATGGCTTTGTTCTTGGTTCTCATCAACAGCATCTCTTCCATGAATGAATGGCAGGCTTTCCGTTGGAACATTGCACAAGGTAAATAAGGGTGACATCTAGTGGAGAAGAGTAATGATAAGATTCACGTTAATCAAATCTTTTTTTAAATGTGTGCTGAAATAAATACCGGAAAAGATTGATTCGTGGTTTTTGAGAATCGATATCAAATCAACGTCATAAAAAAAAAAAGATAAATCGAAAAATAGATTTTTTTTGCCCAGCCCTAGTGATTAGGGCTGTATTAGCTATCTTACAGTTACTGCTATCATAAAAATACACTTGTGTTGGATTACAATTCTACATTTTATTGTCCAACAACAAATATTTTAGCAGAATGCATATTTTATTATCATTTATAAGAATAGTTTATTTATTATTCTATTGCGTTTCATATTTGTTTAGTTTGCATGCGCGCGACAGTGCTTGTTCAATCGTGTAAGCCTCGCCCACTCCTGACAGCAAAATATTACAGATGAAAAATATACCTGTGACGTGTCAGTTATGCACTGAGGACAACACTGAGGTCTCAAATGCATTAAGCATCGCAAATATTCATTGTTTGCCATGGTGGATCGATTTGATCCATGATCGACATTAAGGGTTACTTAAGAATAAGCGTGCACATCAAATTATCCTGACTCATTGAACCTGGATCGAATCTCACAATTAGTGAGATTGCTTGAACTTAAATTGTCATTTATGAAACTGCTTTAGTCCAGATTGATTTGCTAGGTTATTTCAAGTCAGGTTTTGGACTTTAATCCCTGCTTCTCTCAGCGTCTTTTATGAAACAGCCCTCTGGTCTTGTACAGTAGATGGTAGTAATCCTTTGCAACATTTTTTTTTTCAAATTTATGAAAAATAACTTAATATAGGCCTAAATTCAGATATAGCATGAAATCCATGCCAGTATTTCAGAGAGAGCAAACAATTGTGTGTAATGTTTTATGGACCGTGACAAAAAGAGCACACTCTTGATTTGAGGAGCAATTGTAGGCATTAAAACTATTGCAGCAACATTAAAAATAAAAGGTTGATTCTCCCTTTTCAGAATTGTATTGTATTTGACAAAATGTTTAGCTTATGCTCTAGAGTGAGGGAGTTTTAGTGATTTTAAGGTTTTTAATTCATTGTATAAACTCTCAATCAATGGGTTGGTTGTAAAAAGCTGTGACACAAAAACTTGGCAAAATGGCAAAAAGACAACCTGTACATCCCAGGACCCTTGATTTTCAACACAATGGCATAGATAAGATATCTCAAAGCTGCTCAATACAATATGTATCGTTTTTGGAAAGCAATGGGTGTGTTCACATTCATTTAAGATGATTCATCACTCTTATGACTTCATCAGTAGGGAGGACTTTCTAGTAATGCTTATTTATTGCTGTGCTTCTAAATAAGACATTTCAACATAGTTACATGAATGCAGTGAATCTAAGTCTTGCCTCTTTCTTTTAGTCCTTAGATGGAGTAATCTGTCCGGCTGGAACCTGCAGACCTGAAAAGTGAGAATGCGTGGTGATTTGCAAAGTAGCTGCCCAGCATAGAGGCAGGTATGCTCCCTATGGGCTCACAATGAACCGTGACACCTTTTCCCACATTCGGCTGTGGTGCCCACGCCCCTTTGGCACCTACTCCCAGAATAAGCCATACAGCAATGGTACAATCTGCAACAGAACAACTACTACCCACTGCAAGGCTGATGATTCGGGGCTTACAACCATAGAGACCCATGGAGTCAGTGAGGAGCAGGATGAGGATGTTGGCACTGAAAACACACCACCAGATGCTCCATCTACCCTCCTGGCTCCACCACTACCTGCCTCACCCTCTCCAAATTCACAGATGGAGGATGGCAGGGTACTGCTTGATACCTGGTATGTCATCAAACCAGGCAACACCAAGGAGAAAATTGCCTTCTTTGTAGCTCACCAGTGTAATGGTGCTGGAATTCCCAGGCCTAGTGCCATGAAAGTCAAGGGAAACTGGGCTACTGATTGTACCAAGGCCAAGCGGCGGCGGCGCTGTTCCTCTTATGACCCTCCCACTAGAGCTCAAAATGTTGTTGTTGATGTACCCACAGAATCCAGCTCAATCGAGGAAGGTGTTGGAGTGAGTGAGACAGATTTGCTCTCTGTGGCTGAAATGGTGGCTCTTGTAGAACAGCGTACAGCCTTGGCGCTTCAAGGGATGGTAGCGGAAGGACAAACTAGTCCATATATGGTCCATCAGAAACCTATTGTAATCCTTTCAGAGCCCCCTTCATCTGCACCAGCTTCTCAAAGTGACTTTGATCTGCTGCAGCAACAGCAGGAATCCCGACGGGTTGCTCAGGCTGTTGCACAGTTTGAATCTCGGCAGCAGAATCTCGACAGTACAACTTTGCGGCCTGAGCTGAATGGAATAGATCATATTCACACAGGTGATTCTGTGGGTGGCACTCCAAGTCATGGACGAGGGGAAGTACGGATTGCTTTCAGGGTGTCAAGTCTTGACCCTCGCACCCAGTCTGAGCCTGTTGGTCGGCCCAAATGCATGTTTATGAGTTGTGGAGTTGGAGGGGGGCAAGCAGGAACCAGGAGCAAAGAAAAGATCACTTGTGACCTCTACCAGTTGGTCAGTCCATCATCTCGAGATCCAGGTGCCCTCCTGGCTGGCTCACCAAAGGCTGATCCCCTCGGAGAAGGCATCACTGACAGGCCATCCTCCACGACCCTAGATCCTAACCAAGACCCTGCCTCGGGAGAGAAGGCAGCCATTGCTCGAGAGCGGGTGACTGGTTTCCACGTTGAGGTTGTGGTCACAGGTGCAGTAGACCAGTGTGTCTTCTATGGGAAGGACAGCACAGAGAATGTTCAAGAAGAGACTGTTTGTTTTGCTATCCCCAATGGGGCTAATTCAACTGATGCCTCAGAGGACCCGCCTCCTGGCCAGCTGTTCTTTCTGCAGTCACCAGCTACTGAAGATGAGAGTTGCTCATCGGTAAACAGTGGGATGCGGTCTTTAGACTGTGCAAACAACAATGGGCCAGTGGGGGCTAACATAGAGAGGCCAGATTCCCCACTGGCAACTGTGGATGATTGTTCTGATCCTCCGTTGTGCCGTCTCTACCGCCATGTCTCCCATGACTTCCTTGAGATTCGCTTTCAGATCCAGCGGCTTCTGGAGCCACGGCAATACATGCTCTTGCTTCCAGATCACATCATGGTCAATATCTTCAGCTACCTGCCCACCCGATCGCTAGCGGCCCTCAAATGCACCTGCCATGACTTCAAGACTCTGATCGACACTTACGGCGTGCGTGCTACAGACTCTCGCTGGAATCAGGATCCACTGTACCGTGACGACCCCTGCAAGCAGTGTAAGCGGCAATATGAGCGGGGAGATGTGTCGCTCTGCCGCTGGCACCCTAAACCTTACCACCACGACTTGCCTTATGGACGCTCCTACTGGATGTGTTGTCGGCGCACCGATAAGGACACACCTGGCTGTCGAGTTGGGCTACACGATAACAACTGGGTACAGCCATGCGAGCTGGTTCAGATCCGCGCCAAAAGAGACGATGGGAGGTAAAGGAGATTGTAAGGGGATTTTCATTTCTCTCCGTTTTCACTCTACTGAAATCTCATGCCACTGTACTATTTATGGTTGAGCTCACCTCTTCTATCATAGCTTATTAACCTTGCTATCATTGTCAGTATCATTTCTTATCAGTGCACCATAGTTAATTCTCAGTCCTGCACAGACTGCAAGATGTTCTGAAATTTGAGAGCCAGTGCTGGTTAAATAAGGTAGTCTTGCTGCATGGGACTAGTCTTTGCATTGTACTTCTGAACTGGTTAGAAATTCTTCTGTCAATCTTGAAAGACCAGCTCTGATTCTGACCCCAACCTTGCAAAAACCCTGCAGGCTAGACACAGGACTTGTGATTATAACTTAAGGGGTTGTTGTCGAGTTTAATTTGCTGTCACTTTGGTCAAAAGCACGCAAAATGATGTCACTTTACAAATCCCTGATGTCACTTTGTAATCAACCGTTTGACTGCTTGTTGGATTTTTCTGTTTTGTGTGTGAATGTGAGTGAATCTTTGTTGTTTTTGGAGTTCATTTTCTCTCCTTCAAATTGATTTATGAAATCAATCTTTATTTCTTGACCAAATCTTTTCTTTGACCTGTGTCTTTGCCTGCCAGGCTGTCTGTGTGCTTGTTGGCAAAGGCAGTTTTTGCCAAAGCAGTAATTAGCTTCATGTGGCTGAAAGAAAAGTAACTAAGAACAGGACAACTCAAAACCTGATTCTAGCCTTAACCCATTCGTTCTGCTCATTCCACCAGTCTGTGATATCTTACAAACAGAAACATTATTGCTGATCTCTCTGGTTTGGGAGACTGTCATAGGTTTCACTGCAATCTGCTTTTGGGAATCCTTGCCTCTAAAGTGAATAAAAGTTATTTAAAACTGGAGTCTGTGCTGTTCCTGTTCATGTGTTTTAGTATTGCAACAGTCAAATATTTGTAATTGTAAAGTTATCTTGTCACATTAAGGTATTGTTTTTTTATTATTATTATTCATTGGTGTGTATAAGATAAATAAAAGGTGCTCTGTGGAACTCTGTCCTCTATCACCATATGTTGTTGGAATTTAAAATTACACGTTAATTGTGGAGCTCTGTTTGCTGTGCTACTAGTTATTGGCATTGTTAATTTTTACTTAAAATCTTCCATAGTGCACCTTTTATATGAAGGCTATACAGTAATTTATATATAAAAAAACAACAACATCATCATAATTAATAATAATAATAAAAGCTGAAATTTTAACAGAACCTTTTATTTTAAGTGACCCTTAAAATTATTTCACCCCCAAAAAATGAACATGTTATCACTCTCAGGCCATCCATCCCATCATGAAGATGAGTTTACTTCTTTGTCAGTAAAGATTGAAAGAAATTTAACATCACTTGGTTCTCCAATGGATGTTGTCAGAATGGGAGTCCAGACATCTGAAAAAAATGACCTACACGATTTCACTTCATCGATTCTTCATCAACGTTTTATGGATTAAAAGCTGCATGTTTGTAAAAATCCATCGAGATTTGTAGCTTTTCATTGACTAGTTTTGTATGGATCATTTGTGGACTATCAGCTGTTTGGACTTTCATTCTTACAGCACACTTTTGCTAACAATCCATTGAAAACAACTAATGTAAAGCTAAAATTCTCCAAATCTTTTTTAATGAATTTGAAGGCCTGAGAGTGCGTACATTTATTTTATTTATTTTTTAAATATTCATTTTTGGGTAAACCATTCCATTCCTTTTTTTAATGCATGGTCTCACATAGTCATGGATTAACTGATTCTGTAGACTTGTGTGAAGAATTTAAAGAATTTAAATGTAGTGTTCCCAACCCTGTAGCTCTCCCAACAGTACACACTTGAGGATGTATTCTTATCTGACACACTCACTTCAGAGTTTAGAGGGTTTCAGACTGATTAGGCGAAACAGATGTGTTTGATTAGGGAGACTCTTGATCCCAAGACCAGGGTTGGGAAACACTGATTTATAAACTGTGATCATTGTTTTGCCCTCACGCATAATAACCCCAAAAATAAACAGCCACAGACATCATTATCAGAGCATTAGCATTGACTATATACTTCCACAGTGGGTCTTCACTTATGTCAGGTAACTGTTTTGATGCTTCAGTCACTTCCTCCTCCGTGGGCTCTGGAGCCTGAGTATCACTTATGCCACAAAACCAGCCAATAATCATCATCATTATGGATCGGTCACCACGTTCAACTATGTCAAAGAGCAAAGAATCAAAATGTGTATCATTACGCACAGAAGTAAGTTTGACCTACACCAGAGGTGTCCAATCCTGCTTCAGAAGGGCCAAAGATTCTGCAAACGTTTCCTCCAACCTGCCCGACACACTTGCCTGGAAGTTTGTATTGATCTTTAATACCTTGATTGGATGATTCAGTTGTTTAATTAGTATTGGTGCTAAACTCTGCATGATGGTGGCCCTCCAGGGGTGGGATTGGACACCCCTGACCTACACATACAAATATACATTTTATCTACAATTCTATTCAAAAACAATCTTACTTTGATCCTCCTCAGTTGCGACCTCTTCCTTTTCATCTGCCTCTCTTCGAGCTTTTCGTCCTCGTTCCTCGTCTTCGCAGTCCAGATCGACCCTTTCTTCTTTAGAATGGCGCAAGGAAAAGACAAGTCGATGGAGCTTGGCAAAGAGAAAAGGTCTAATAAATGTTATAAATACAGAGAAGTATTCTTAAGTAGCTTCAGCAGTAGCTAAAACCTTACATGTTTGTCCTTTATGGGAGGAGTGTTGTAGCTTACAAAGATCACAAGGATAGCAGTGCAGAAGAAGAGCAGCACTGCAAAGTAAAGGTAATGAACTCCACATATAAGTTTTGGGCAGTTGGAGGGAATAAGGCAGGTTCCTGAGCCATATGCAAACTCGGGTACCATACGACACAGACCCATAACCAGTCCTCCAATCAGACCCCAGAAGGCTCCCTAAGGAGCGAAAAGTGAAGATGCAAGCTTTTAGTAAATTTGTGTTGTGATGTGGCATTAAACAAAGACTAAATATGTTTAAAGCAGTTACTTACTGCCTCGTTGACCCTCTTCATAAAAATGGCAAGGAAGAAGACTGCTGCAATAGGCGGAGCTAAGAAACTAGTCACAGATTGAATATAATCAAACAGCTGTCCGCTCTGGGCTGCCTGGACAACTGGGATCCAACAAATGCTAATGACGACAATGCAGAGTATCCACACCCTGTCAAACAAGTTAATACATGTGTTCAAACAATAAAACAGAAATAAATGCAAGTATGATGTGCATTTGGACATTAAGCATGCGTGCTATCTATCTAGCTATATATATATATATATATATAGCCCTTCTTTTTCAGGACCTCTGCAATTCGACTGGGCATGCTCTCAATCAACTTCTGGGCCAAATCCTGACTGATAGCAACCCATTCTTTCATAATCACTTCTTGGAGTTTGTCAGAATTAGTGGGTTTTTGTTTGTCCACCCGCCTCTTGAGGATTGACCACAAGTTCTCAATGGGATTAAGATCTGGGGAGTCTCCAGGCCATGGACCCAAAATTTCAACATTCTGGTCCCCGAGCCACTTAGTTATCACTTTTGCCTTATGGCACGGTGCTCCATTGTGCTGGAAAATGCATTGTTCTTCACCAAACTGTTGTTGGATTGTTGGAAGAAGTTGCTGTTGGAGGGTGTTTTGGTACCATTCTTTATTCATGGCTGTGTTTTTGGGCAGAATTGTGAGTGAGCCCACTCCGTTGGATGAGAAGCAACCCCACACATGAATGGTGTCAGGATGCTTTACTGTTGGCATGACACAGGACTGATGGTAGTGCTCACCTTTTCTTCTCCGGACAAGCCTTTTTCCAGATGCCCCAAACAATCGGCAAGGGGCTTCATCTGAGAATATGACTTTGCCCCAGTCCTCAGCAATCCATACACTTTACTTTCTGCAGAAGATCAATCTGTCCCTGATGTTTTTTTTGGAGAGAAGTGGCTTCTTTGCTGCCCTTCTTGACACCAGGCCATCTTCCAAAAGTCTTCGCCTCACTGTGCGTGCAGATGCGCTCACACCTGCCTGCTGCCATTCCTGAGCAAGCTCTGCACTGGTGGCACTCCGATCCCGCAGCTGAATCCTCTTTAGGAGACGATCCTGGCGCTTGCTGGACTTTCTTGGATGCCCTGAAGCCTTCTTTACAAGAATTGAACCTCTTTCCTTGAAGTTTTTGATGATCCTATAAATTGTTGATTTAGGTGCAATCTTAGTAGCCACAACATCCTTGCCTGTGAAGCCATTTTTATGCAACGCAATGATGGCTGCACGCGTTTCTTTGCAGGTCACCATGGTTAACAATGGAAGAACAATGATTTCAAGCATCACCCTCCTTTTAACATGTCAAGTCTGCCATTCTAACCCAATCAGCCTGACATAATGATCTCCAGCCTTGTGCTCGTCAACATTCTCACCTGAGTTAACAAGAGCTTTAACTGAAATGATCTCAGCAGGTCCTTTAATGACAGCAATGAAATGCAGTGGAAAGGTTTTTTTGGGATTAAGTTAATTTTCATGGCAAAGAAGGACTATGCAATTCATCTGATCACTCTTCATAACATTCTGGAGTATATGCAAATTGCTATTATAAAAACTTAAGCAGCAACTTTTCCCATTTCCAATATTTATGCAATTCTCAAAACTTTTGGCCACGACTGTATATATATATAGCCAGTTGTTTAGAGGGGTCTTATGACGTCAGGACCACTGCTGGCCAAATGGGTGCCCTAAGCAGAATAGTATTGCCCCTCCTTCAAAAGAAAGAATAAATAAATAAATTCTAATATAAGGCCTCAAAATAGAACTTGTATTATTGTATTAAAATTTTAATATTTATAAATTACAATTGTAGCTCTAGACAATTACCTATGGTTATGATTTTATTAATACATTTGTCTGATTGATTTTATAGTCTTAAGCATTCAGAAATCCCACAAAATAAAATTAAGCAGTTTTACTATAATAAAACCATGGATAATTTTGGTACGGGTTGTGATGTCCACATGTTTTTGTTGAAGAAATTAAAGAGGCTGTAGCATTTCTATCGCAAAAAGGTGGCCAAAAATTAAACATAAAGTGGATATTTGAATTAAATGTTTGGTCAATATTAAACAAGTATTTGATCGTCCTGTAAGTGTAACAGCAATTACCAGGCCACTGGTGCACTTCGCAGGCATTTGTAATAATGCAAATTGTTTGTTTTGTATTAACTACATTATATTTTAACAGCATGGTAATAAAACCATATGATTATTGTTAATTTACCAATCATTATTGCCTCATTGTCTTTATATAATACATTTTGGTCACACTTTATTTTAGGGTCCAGTTCTCACTATTAACTAACCATTAACTATGACTTTTGCCTCAATTAACTCCTTATTTGCTGCTTATTAATAGTTTATAAGGTAGTTGTTAAGTTTAGGGTATTGGGTAGGATTATGGATGTCATGCATTATATGTACTTTATAAGCACTAATAAACAGCCAATATGTTAATAATAGACATGCTAATAAGCAACTAGTTATTAGTGTGAATTGGACCCTATACTAAAGTGTTACCTAAATTTTAATTCATGAAAACTAGAATATTAAGTCAAATGCTTGTTGTTGGTAGTGGTGGAATTTTACTAACATCAACAGTCAAAAAAGTTTCACAGGATTATGAACGTAGCTACCTGAAATGCACGGGCTTCATTTTGGGCTTTTTTTAATTTATAATTTTTCTGTGCCGGCTGGCCTGTGCTGATGTCTTTTCCCAGATATAGCCTAGTTGTCCATTAATTATGTTGATAATTTGTATTCAGCCGCAAACCGGAGGTGAGAACGAGAGCGGGCGCAGACTATACTGCAAACTGTGTTCATCATAAAATGCTTTTTTTTAAATTGTATATATATATATATATATATATATATATATATATATATATATACATAATTACTGACTATAATGACTTGTATTATCTTATTATGTGTTGTGTTGCGTTTCATGCCGCGTAAACATAAAACCCATGTCTGTATTTGTGATCGGAGAAACGAAAAACAACTAGTGCTTCTCTACACTGCTCAAAACTAGCGTTTTAATCATCAGTGGCAAATTCTTTTAATATGTAAACGTACTTACAGAATGTGAGTCTGAAGCAACAGACTCTCTTTGCAAAGTTGAAATTGTTCTGTAACAGTGTTATAGATCCAACTTAACCAATGATTTCTAGTTGTGTCCTCCTTTGGAAGGCCAAACATTTTTTTTTTTTTGTGACAACAGCAAGAATAAAAGTTACGCTCTTTTTCTTTGAGTGTACATTTGGGTGATATTATGCAAATCTTCCAACATCGTCAGGTAGTAATGATGGCTCTTAACTTTTATAAAGAATATCTCTTTAGATTTGAGACTTTAGTCTTTGCAACTTTACAGATCTTCTTTATGCATAAATAGCTTGTAACACTCCAAAAAGAAAGGAACAATTTACATCGCATAATATTACCCCTTTCAAAAGTTTAATCTGGATCAGAATTATCTGTATTTGGAAATCCCATGTTTTGGTAACCAGGATCAGGTGATCCATCCTACTTTTTTGCTGGTTCTTCAACCCAACCCAAAGTTTTAAACAATACAAACTGTCGATTTGATCCGATCCAGATCAAAACCAAGATTGGATTTTTTAATCGAATCTGATTTCAGAATTCTTTTTTTTTCTTTTGAACTGCCCATGCTGAAATCCGATCAGATTACTTTTGAACAACTGGCCCGAGGTTATGAGCGATAACAAACCTAATCTCATATAAAAACTGTCAAATTATTTTATGGATTTGTACCATTTGATTTGTATAAAAACATATCTAGGAAAACAGCATGTATGGTCTGTCCCTAAACCCTTCCATCAATGGATTGTAAGCAGATTTTGCTCAATTAAATTTACCACTAATTCACCAAAATGTAAACAGGTTATGAAGTGCCATGAGAGTAACAAAAATAGAACAGTTGCTTGATGCAAGTTATGTATACAAATTCTATTTTCTGAACAATGTTTTTTCACAGTTCCTCAAAAGAATCATTCACTGTATCGTTATAATTAGAACAAGAATTGGTAAATTCAGGAACAGTTTGATGCCATTTGTACTATAAGATAAACAGTATACAGGCAGGCCTTAGCTGTGAACATGCCATATTATTAAAGATATAAATTGAAAGGTTACAAACCTTCCTACAATCATGAGCTCTTTATCTCTAGCTTGAGGCCGAATACGAGTCCAAATGTCCATGGTAAACAAGGTGCTACTGCTGTTGAAGATTGAGGCTAGTGAGCTCATGAGAGCTGCCAACATGACTGCCAGCATTAAACCTCTGAGACCTGATTAGGAATTGATTAAAGGAGAAAGTAAATATAGAGACAATTAATTACATTCATTTGTGTAGGGGATACTATCAGTTTAAAAACACTGGAAAAATAAATCATGTTGTTTACCTGTTGGCATTATAGAAACCACTAATTTGGGGTAGGCAATGTTGGAGCAGCCAACTTCTGTGCCGCACACTTCCTTACAGATGCTTGGCTCCACACAACCTACTTCATCTAAGAATTAAATAAATAAATCATAAATGGTATTCTTTGATAAAGATTGTAATTATAAAGATATTTCATATTAAATATGTTCAAAATAAATTGCATACCAGGGTAAAGCACTCTGCTGATCATGCCTGGAAACACCATGAGGAACATAGGGAGTAGTTTGAGGTACCCACACAATATACATCCGGCCTTTACATGCGTCAGACTACGGGCAGCCAAACAGCGCTGCACAATTACCTGTAGAATACATAATGTCATGTGAACAATTAAGCAAGGATGATGGCAGAGTTATATATAAATATATATAGCACTGTACAGGTGCATCTCAATAGATTAGAATGTTGTGGAAAAGTTCATTTATTTCAGTAATTCAACTCAAATTGTGAAACTTGTGTATTAAATAAATTCAATGCACACAGACTGAAGTAGTTTAAGTCTTTGGTTCTTTTAATTGTGGTGATTTTGGCTCACATTTAACAAAAACCCACCAATTTCAACAAATTAGAATATGGTGACATGCCAGTCAGCTAATCAACTCAAAACACCTGCAAATATTTCCTGAGCCTTCAAAATGGTCTCTCAGTTTGGTTCACTAGGCTACACAATCATGGGGGTGACTGCTGATCTGACAGTTGTCCAGAAGACAATCATTGACACCCTCACAAGGAGGCCACAAACATTCATTGCCAAAGAAGCTGTCTGTTCACAGAGTGCTGTATCCAAGCATGTTAACAGAAAGTTGAGTGGAAGGAAAAAGTGTGGAAGAAAAAGATGCACAACCAACCGAGAGAACAGCAGCCTTATGAGGATTGTCAAGCAAAACCAATTCAAGAATTTGAGGGAACTTCAAAAGGAATGGACTGAGGCTGGGATCAAGGCATACAGACGTGTCAAGGAATTTCCCTAAAGTTGACGTATTCCTCTTGTTAAGCCACCCCTGAACCACAGACAATTTTAGAGACATCTTACCTGGGCTAAGGAGAAGAAGAACTGGACTGTTGCCCAGTGGTCCAAAGTCATCTTTCAGGTGTGAGCAAGTTTTGTATTTCATTTGGAAACCAAGGTCCTAGAGTCTGGAGGAAGGGTGGAGAAGCTCATAGCCCAAGTTGCTTGAAGTCCAGTGTTAAGTTCCCACAGTCTGTGATGATTTGTTGGATGCAATGTCATCTGCTGGTGTTGGTCCATTGTGTTTTTTGAAAACCAAAGTCAATGCACCCGTTTACCAAGAAATTTGGAGCACTTAATGCTTCCTTCTGCTAACCAACTTTTTGAAGATGCTGATTTCATTTTTCAGCAGGATTTGGTACCTGCCCACACTGCCAAAAGCACCAACAGTTGGTTAAATGACCATGGTGTTGGTGTGCTTGACTGGCCAGCAAACTCACCAGACCTGAACCCCATAGAGAATCTATAGGGTATTGTTGAGGAAAATGAAAAACAAGAGACCAAAAGATGCAGATGAGCTGAAGGCCAGTGTCAAAAAAATCTGGGCTTCCATACCACCTCAGCAGTGCCACAAACTGATCTCCTCCATGCCACGCTGAATTGAGGCAGTAATTAAAGCAAAAGGAGCCCCTACCAAGTATTGAATACATGTGCAGTAAATGAACATACTTTCCAGAAGGCCAACAATGCACTAATATTGGTCTTATGAAATATTCTAATTTGTTGAGATAGTGAATTGGTGGGTTTTATAGTCTGTTGGCCTCGTGTCCTCTTTGCTTCGTGGTTTTTCTGTACGTGAGAAAATTGATGTGTGGCGTGAAAGCGTGTGAAAAGAGTCAATTGCGTGTGTCTCACGGTGAATGCTTGAGAATTGGCAGCTCTGGTTGCGTTGGTTGGCGCTAGCTTGGTCAACATCAGCTGTCTGATGTTGACCAATGATGTTGACAGAATGCTGTCTGTCAAATTAATTTAATTCCAATTATGTGTATATACAACTCAATGTAATATGAACAAAACGAATATGAACATATTCACTGGTAAAGGGGAAGGGGAGTAGCTTGAAGATGTCATGTTTCAAAATCACTTGACATCACCCAACGTTCCTCTGGAGGCAAAACGTCCTCTTATAGCAGCGGTTCTCAATTCCAGTCCTCGCGCCCCACTGCTCTGCATATTTTGCACGTTTCTCTTTGTTAACACACCTGATTCAGATAATCAGCTCGTTAGAAATGAACTCCGTGCATGAACTGTTTTTCAAATGTTCATTGCTCCCTACTCTCTGAGGAGGAGAAATCTGTTGAAGTTTACCTCACATCGAAACATTCATTCACTTATTTGTGCTGTGCAGCGTCTTTAAACATGGACAACTGTGACATCATATACCTCTGTAAATCAATACAATTTAAATTCACGTCTTGCACACTTCAATGCACTTTGATTGGAACATATAGCTACGTTCACTTCGAACTGGAATCATGGCTGAATATCCTGTGATGTCCATTTCGCAGGGCACTTATGTTCGAATAGAACAAATGTCTGAAGCTCTAAGAGAAACGTTCAAAATCTGCAGAGCAGTGGGGCGCGAGGTCTGCAATCGAGAACCGCTGTCTTATAGGCTTTGGATATGCTCTAGTGTTGTTGTGAAGGTAGGGGCGGAGCATAGAGACTATGCTGTTTCTCGTTTGTTACTCTAGAGTAGACCAATTCACTTCATTGAGGCATACTGCCCCCATCTGGTATGGAATGTGGAGTATGACTTGATTTTTTTGCCAGATATGACAGATGGCACCTTTAAGGCCACTGTCAAAGAAACTTGGGCTTCCATACCACCTCAGCAGTGCCAAAAACTGATCACCTCCATGCCATGCCAAATTGAGGCAGTAATTAAAGCAAAAGGAGCCCCTACCAAGTATTGATTATATGTACTTTCCAGAAGGCCAACCATTCACTAAAAATGTGAATGTGGTGGGTTTTTGTTAAATATGAGCCAAAATCATCACAATTATAAGAACCAAAGACTTAAACTACTTCAGTCTGTGTGCATTGAATTTATTTATTACACGAGTTTCACAATTTGAGTTGAATTACTGAAATAAATTAACTTTTCCACAACATTCTAATTTATCAAGATGCACCTGTATATAGCAGTATATTCTTAAATGTATACATTGTTTTATATATATATATATATATATATATATATATATATATATATATATTTACATTTACATTTATTCATTTAGCAGACGCTTTTATCCAAAGCGACTTACAGATGAGGACAGTGGAAGCAATCAAAAACAACAAAAAGAGCAATGATATATAAGTGCTATAACAAGTCTTAATTAGGTTAACACAGTAAACCCAGCATGGGATTTTAAATAATATAATATAAAGAAAACAGATAGAATAAAAAAAGAATAGAGCAAGCTAGTGTTAGAGGTCTTTACACATACACACACACACACACACATACAATTGCATAATTAATGAAGAGAAAATAGAATATAAAAAAATTAGAAAGGTAGTTAGATTTTTTTAAAGAATAGAATTAGAATAGTGAGTGTTAAAGTTAGAGGGTCAAATAAAGATGTAAGAGATGTGTTTTATATATATATAGTTCCTTATCCTTAAAATGCCCTGTCCTTACCTGATCAGTACACCAGTACCAGCTACCAATAATTGCAATGCCAAATAACACACCAGGCCATGGCAGGTCCCCAGTCGTGGGATCTCTAAGTAAATGAAAGGCATCCTCACGTGGCGTGTAACATTGCTCAGAAATGTTAAAACCCCTCTGAGATGGCAAAGATAAACTATATTTATCCAGTAAAGCATTGTATCCTCCAACTTCATAGAAGGCTATTAACAAATGGGGGACAACACAAGTAGCAGTTTATTATATAGTAGTTCATTTGTATTGACAAGTTATTTACACAAATATTGGTAAATTTTTGTTTCTTTTGTTAATGTAAAAAAAAAAAAAAAAAAAAATTAGAAAACTTTTGCACATTCATTATGTGCAGTATGATTTTGAGACAAAAGTCTGACCACATTCTCCAGGTGTACTGTCAGTTGTGTCTGCTGGCCTATCCAAATAAATGACTTATTTCATACCCTTTACCTAGTTCATAAGTGTGGACTGAATACAGATGCAATATATGCAAAATATTTAACCTTTAGGTGAACAGTCATTACTTTTCAACCTAAAACACAGTGCAATGCAGAATTAAAAATAAGGATAAAACATGTAAAAAACAAAAATGTAAAAAACAAAACAAAAAAAGAGTCATTATTATGTTTAATACTACTAACTAAAACAATTTATTTTAGTTTTTAATCATAGATGATTAGTTCTTAAACTTAGCTGATAGTTAACTTGGTAAAATAAACAAGAAGCGCATCATTAAACTGTGAATAATGATAAGACAATAAATTTGGATAAGCATTTGGTACATACAGAATCCCATGAGGACGAAGGCTCCAGCAATGATTACAAAGGTTTGGACAGTGTCTGTATACATCAATGCAGCCAGTCCTCCTACAGAGACATTGCATGTCAAATTTTAATGCATTAAAATATTATTTGTTTCAAAAGGCTATTTAATATCTATAATATATTGTCTGTCCAAAGCTGATTGTTTTCTAATGATTATAAGCATTCATATAGCTCAAACAATAGAATAATGTCACGGTCATGGGTTTGTTTCCCAAGAAATGCATGATCTGACGAAATCTTTGTCTTCAATATTTAAATCTTTAAAGTTTCTTTATATGAAAACGTCTGCCAAAGGATGAAAAATGTAGAGGGGAATGAGACTGATCAGTAGCTGATTTTACCTGTGACTGTATAGAGTGCTGTAATGCAGAGCAGGGCAATCACTGCAACATAGATATTCCAGCCAAGAGCCTGCTGTATAAAAACTGCTCCTGAGAACATGTCAACCTTTGTTCAGTGAGAGATTCATAGAGGGAGTGAATTGGTGCCCTTTTTTGCATGTAGCATTATGATTATTTAGTGTTTTATATTATCAAGACGTGTTTATACTTACGGAAATCTTTGTGAAGATATAAAGGAACAGTGAAATGACAGAGAGATACAAGCTAATTCTAGTTCCTCCAAATCTTTTCTTGAGGTACCGAGGCATCGTAATCACCTTTTGTAAAAAAAAAAAAAAAAAAAAAAAAAATTCACTCATATCATTCAAATGAAATTTTTTTTTATCTAAAATATCACCGTAAAAAAAAAAAAAAAAATCAACATACCCCTGCAGTTAAATAAACAGGGACAAACACCCAGCCCAGCAACAAAACAATAAATAATGCCTGTGGAACAGAAATGTTTGAAATTAATATTGGAATCACAATCTGATCTGAACTTTACCAATGACAAAACACAATATTTATTTCTCTCTCTCTCTCTCTCTATATATATATAATAGAGCTTACATTCCATTCGAAACCGCCGACAGCTATTCCACTTGCAGCTGCTGTTCCTGCAAGACCAACAAAATGACCACTTCCAATGTTGCTCGCGAAAAGAGAAGTTCCCACCTGTGTGTGTGGTGTGAGATAAATACATACATAGAAGTAGAAAGCTTTAAAAATAAGCATTGAAATCTTTAGATAGAGTCACAACTTTTATTTTCATGTAAATAGTGACAAAGAAGAGTGACAACATTTAAAAACTACAAATCTGTAAAAAAAATAAAAAAAATAATGTTTTTAATTAAACTTATCAGTGTTGTGGGTACCGCATTACAAGTAACGCGAGTTACATAATCAGATAACTTTTTTCAAGTAACTAGTAAAGTAACGCATTACTTTTTCATTTACAAGAAAATATCTGAGTTACTTTTTCCAAAAAGTAACGCCAGTTACTTTGTTTTTCTCATTTATTGACTAACAAGTCCCCTGTCCCCATATTGGGAGAAATCGGAAGTACAGAGGCACTGTCTGAACATGATGTAGTTCTAGACTAAATGTGAACATGCTTTAATTCATCCCACTTGAAAAAAACAAACAAACAAAAAACAGATTTAGTATTCATCAAAATGAATTAAAACAGTGTAATGCAAACTCAGAATATGACAAAAACATGCAATAATTAAATATGTTAAATAAAACAAATGTATTTAATCCCATTTTATTAACTAATGTCTTTGTGGCTGACCTTTGATGATCCAGTTCAACCATATTAATTAGCAAAAATGACTTTAGATAAACTAACAATTGTGCTTCAATTTATTTTATTGCTTAAGAGTTCTCCTGTGTTCTACTGTAAATACGTGAATTTACTTTTCTTTCAGCTTGAGGTTTATTCATTACAGTTTTTGGTATGAAAGGGCTTTTATATTTAATATAAAAAGAAGTTCTTATATTAAAAACAATCAAGCCCTGCTATATTTAAAAAGTACGCAAAAGTAACGAAACATAACTTTCCATAAAAAGTAACTAAGTAACGTAATTAGTTTCTTTTTTTAGGGAGTATCGCAATACTGTAGATGCATTACTTTTAAAAGTAACTTTCCCCAACATTGCTTATAATTATTAAATTTTATATTTAATACTCACAGGCCACCATACCATGGTCCGACCTGCAAGAAAGTAGCCGCCTACTGTGCCACGATTAGTCCTAAATGTAGACTGAGATAAAAAAAGAGAATTTTTTTTTACTACATTATACACAAATTAAAAATGTAGTTCTTTTAACAGACATATCAATTTTTTTTAAATGTTAAAACACACAAGAACAAACTTTTACTAACCCAAATTCCTACTGCAATAACCACCATAAAGTAGCCAACGATTACACTGATGTCAGCTGGATTGTTGATGGTTATGTGTTTCGCTGTAGTGTTTTCCATTTTTGAAGTCAGACAGACACGATGCTGGTATCATTTATGAGATGACAATACCTGAAGCATCCAACGGATAAGGCACTTGAGGAGGAAAACATTTCTTTATACAGGATTTGAGGGTAAAATCCATGATCTTTGCCCACATGGCAAAAAAGCTGATGAAGGAATATTATTAACAATAATTAACTTATTACTAGCCACTCAGAAAAGACTTTAAATGCTAAACTTACACCTTAACTAATGCTGTGGTACTTCTAGTAGAAAACAAAACAGTATAGTGCTTAAATTTTAAAACCTTAAAGCATTTTATGATTTAAAAAAAAAAGCAAATGAAAAAGTATTACATATTTTTCAAAAGAAGAGAAAGAAATACCCTTGAGCACTGTTCAAAATGTCATCATAAAAAAAATTGCAATTAATTAAAGAATTTTTATTAATAACATCATGTAATTGTGTTTATTTCTTATGTATTAAAATATACTTATAAAACTCTTGACTTTTGCCTTATTACAGTATTATACAAGCATAATTAGAGTAACTGGCTAAATTATGTCATAAAACATTATTTTGCAGTTTTTCTTTATGCTGATATAAGCAGAATAGCATTTTCTTTTTATAAATGAACATATCTGTTTCTCACCAACTCCTAAAATTATGTTCCCAACAGTACAGTTCTAACCACATTTGGAAATAACTAATGCGGGGGGGGGGGGGGGGGGGGGGGTACTCTTTAATGGATGATCAGCTTGTGAATGCATCAGCTCTGTCACTAAGGTCTGGTTAATAATCCTGTACTTTGGTGTGTGACAATATAACTATTTCACTGCTTTTCAAATGCAACAACAACTCGCTTATATTTGCAGGACAAGCAACAAAGAAACTTCTGTTCAATTTATTTAATGTAAACCAGAGCACAGACTTTTCATTCAGAGAATGTTCAATATTTGACAGTTGTAGGTCTTTAAAAACAAACAGACCTGTTTAACATCAAATGAAAATACAGTCCTTTTGTCTCTGCGAAAATGTTACTGTAAGACAAAATTACAATAACTGAAACAAAATGAAAACAATCATACAAAAAGCAGTCATTTGGTTTCTATTGCGAGTCTATGCTTTAAAACATTTCCGATGACCAGCTAAACCCAAAAAGATGGCATTAAAGCACAACAGATAAGTATACTGATCCACTTTATTGAGGGCAAGCTGAAGTCCATTACAACAATATTCACAAATTCAAGTGGACCCCACAAAATTCACACAAGATACTTAAGGACTATAACATGGATTATGCTGATGTTAAGACTCATGTTTTGTTGAATTATTGTTCAATGTTAGTTCAGTAATGTGAGTTTAAAAGACAGAAATTTCAGAAAGAGAAAGTGTGTCTCTTTATTTCATTTGATATGTAAAAAAAAAAAAACCTTGAGATTCTGGTATCAAATAAGCATGACTTCGGGACAGTTATAGTAAATGCATTTGTGATTTACGGGTCATTTAAAATACAGTAGGGGTGCAACATTATATCTGAATAGCCACTATGAATTAGAATTACATAATGTTGTTCATCAGCGGATATCATCTGGGTCTATGTTATCACATTAGTGATTGCATTAGACAAAACAATATAACAAAAAAACAATTTGCAACATACATTCAAATAATAATAATAATAAAAAAAATAGAAATGGAAATTGTAGTCCATGGGAAATCTGCTCCTTTATTAAATGTAATAAAATGCGCGTGGTTTCGAATGTGCACGCTTTAACACTCTTAACAGACTTCATGTGTGCTAGCAATCATCTGCAAGATCAAATTTCAGACTGGCTTGAGCAACATGATTTTTTTCTTATTCTCCAAGCATTTATTTAATCTCATATCTTCTGAATACACATCTTACAATTTCATCTGTAAATGTATTTCCACTGTAGTTACGCATAACCAAATAATAATACAAAAAAATAATCCACCTCAAATTAATTGTATACATTTATTAAGCACATTATGCAAATTTCATTCACATGACGGTTTTTCCATCCAGCATTTTATTTTATTATATTTTCATGCAAATTTTGGGATACAGTATAGAAATGCTAGTTGGCCAAAAACCTGGATGAATCAAATGATGTTGCTTAATAGCAGTTGAACATAAGTGTAATTTGAAACCACTGTCATCATTCAAAAAATGTAATAAAAAAATCTATTAAATGATAAAGATTGGAAGCTTCAATTTGAAGAGATCCAATATTAAGCTATGACTTTATATACCGCTGTTATGGTAGAAATCTAGATGTTCTAATGTGTGTAAAACTATATTCAGCATCAAAGCAATAACTGTAACCAAAAAGGTTCAATGATTTTTTCCTCATTGAGTCAAGCTTGTGTTTAACTTGTTTTTGCTGTGATTTGAACAGTTTTATTATTTAACAGGATGATAACATTTCTAAGATCAAATTTGGGAATAAAAACATTCTGAAATCATATCCAAATGTTATGTATATTTTCTGTCAATACTTCGTAAACAAAAACTGCAGAAATTAAATAATGAATTTCAAACCATCTAGACATCAACCAAGAGTAATTACGTAAAAGTAGGGGTACATGAATGGTTCCAAAATGCCCATAAGTCTAACTGAAAAAAAATTATAATAATAATTTCACACTTCCTGATTTGTCCTGTCAATCCGCATGATTCTGCATGACCGTGTCGGTCGTTTCTCTTTTCCCCGTTTCTGTTGGGCAGCACGAAGACGTGCTAAAATGTGTTTTTTTGGGAACTTCAGTGTGGTACATCCAAACTGGCTAACTCCTCCTGTTTCCCCTGGTAATTTCTCCCGCCTTTGGACCCAGCTTCGCCAGCCAGGTTTCCAGCAGTAGACGCTATCATAAAATCTCGATCCATTCTCACCGCCCAACACATATATCCTGCGTTTCCATCTAGCCACACCTCCAGCTGCAATCCGCCTTGGCAGGCCAGGAAAAACCACCGGACTAGGCGCACGGTCACTACCACCACCCCCTCGCTCTACTGCAACAGCCACCTCCCGTTCTACTCCTGATCCTCTTCCTTCTCGGAAGAACAACACACGTCCTGTGGCATCTAGTGGTTCAGCCTGGGTGTAGTTGCCATTGAGGAACTTGGCGGCATCACGCAAGTAACCACCAATTGCACAAACGCCGCCACGTACTGCCACGCCTCCAGCCAGGCAGGTGGCGCCAGAGTCTAGGGCGACGCGGCTCCAGGTATTTGTAACTGTGTGGTATATAAGCACGCCAGCATGCACCACAGCCCTGCTCTGCTCCAGTGTGGTACCACCAAGCAAGTAGAGACGACAGCGGAGGGCAGCGCAAGCAAAAGAACGCAATGGCAATGGTAAACGAGGTCCTGATCCCCAGGTCAGTGTGTTAAGGTCAAATTTTTCAGATGTGTCCAGAAAGGCTGCTCTGTTACAGCCACCAAGAGCGTATAAAAAACCTCCGCAACCAAGAAGACCTAACATTGCACGTGGTTCAGCCATCAATGGCTGTTCAATCCAGCGGTTTAGCACGACATCGTACTCATGAAGTGCTGAGGAGACCTCGGAACTCCGCAGGATGCCTCCCGCCACAAACAGTCGACCTCCAACAGCAGTACAGCCGGGACAAAGCAACGAGCCCAAGGCTGCCAGCTTCTCCCACTTTCCTGTACGAGGGTCGAAGCAATCCACTGTGAAGTCCCTTTCCTGTAAAGACTCATTCTCTCTTGGCTTAAGGTCTACACAGACTATTTTCTTCTCATACATGCCTTCTCGAGGCCTCAATGGTCCTCCCATGCCCTCTGTACTGGCTCGAAGTCCAAGTTCTTGGTTCATTCGGTGGCTCTCTTCAGGGCCAAAAAGACCGCGGCGTAAATGGCGTAACAAATTGGGCATGTGACTGTAGCGATCAGCTGGCTGGTTTTCTGCCCAGCGCCTTGCTGCATCATATACTTCAGTCTCAGACTCCACACCCAATCGATCCGACTCCAACAAGCTGCCAAGAGTTCCTGGGTCCAACAGGAGGAAATCTCGCTGCCGGGCTACTCGAGGGAAATGCTGGCCCACCAGTCTCAAAGAAGCCCGAAGAAGCAGCTGGTCATGATGTGAACGAGCCAGAGAGTACATGCCCAGGCAATTCTCCACAGACAGGTGTTCAAAAAGGAATCTAACAAACAGGAAAATAAAATGTGAGCATCAGCAAGACAAGATACAAAGTAGAACAATTACAATAGGATCACATCTACATTTTACCTAGAGCAAAGGTCCTGCAAGGGCATCACTTGAAGACGATTGGCTGCTACAAACAAGTCCTCTGCTGTGTCAAGACTAAGACCTGCTTCTCCTGTATAAACAAAGTGGATAACTGTCTCCATAACAGAAGGTGTCACCTCCTCCAGTCGGATCTCAGTAAGACGAGACTCTACGAGAGGGCTGGTAAACATGGCACGGAAATATGGACTGACTGCTGCTAAAAGAACCCTGAAAAAAGAAAAACAGCAGACGTCAAAACAGAACAGTTTTTTTAATGTTAAGTGAAAACATGTCTTTTATGTTCACCTAAGCTGCATTTATTTTAAAGCCCTGCATTTCAGCCCGAGCCCGACGGGCCCCGACTTATTTATGCCCCTAAGGCCGGGCTTCGGGACAATTTTCACGTTATAGCTCACATGCGGGCCGGGCCTTGGGCCTTTTTTGGGTTATCCTTCTATTTATATTTTTAGACATTAATAAAAAAAAATGAGAAGTTGACCTCGACGATAGAAAAACAAATATATACATTTCATAACCTCATAACTTTGATAATCTGATAATTCAACCCGTTATAATTATACTGACATGACAGTCTCACGCACGCACGCTTTTCCGTCAGCGCGACCCACGATTATACTTCACTTATATCCACTTATTGCAGTAGTAGCTATTATAGGCTTCTAAATTAATGTATTAATCATAGCCTAGTTGTCCAACTAATAATTATAAAATGATGATTCATGCAGCGGCGAGCATTTCTGTGTCTGCACCTGTTGTTGCGGGCCACGCAGGAAAGAAGAGAGCGCTGGCCGAGTTTGAAAACATTGTGGAGCAGGACGAGGATGACGACGATGAAGTACAGCAATACATGCGCCTCAATCACAGCATGGAAGGTGATGGACGAGATGTGCTGCTATGGTGGAAACAGCACGAGACCCTGCTACCTCAACTGTCAAGACTGGCACGCTCTGTGCTTAGTGTCCCGCCAGCAGCAGCAGCGAACGTGTCTTCAGCGCAGCGGGAAGAGTGATAGAAGAGAGGAGGACTGGGTTAAAACCTTCCACTCTGGATGCTATTCTTTTTCTCCACGATGCTCTGTAAGAGACTGTTCTAACTTTTCATTTGATTGGACTTTATTTTCGTTTAACTGTTGGAAACTAATGGAAAAAAGAATGGACATGTTCTGTGGTGCATTTTTGAGGTAAGATAACCTGCAAATTTGTTTTTAATTAATTTAATTTGTTTAGATTGTAGGCTATTTCTCATTTTGTTTGATTAACGTAAATCTTCATTTAAAAAAAAATGCTCCAAACATTTTTGTAAATTAACTTGATAAAGAAATGAAAAGAAACATAACACAAAACTGACCCCTTTTTAATTGTTGCAAATAGGGCAGGCTTCTGCTGTGTAATAAAATAAATAAATAAAATAATAAATAAATAAAAACACGGGCTCGTGTCGGACTCGGGCTGATAATTCTGATGAGCTGTCGGACACAGGTCGGGCTAGGGCCTGAGCGTTTTGGGCCAGGGCCGGGCTCGGGCCTAGATTTGAGGCCCGTGCAGGGCTCTAATTTATTTGAATAAAAATACAGTAAAAACTTTATTTTTTGTGATATTTAAATAATTTTTTATCTACTGATTTGCTGCTGAAGAAACACTTCTATATTATAAATGTTAAAAACAATTTTGCTGCTTTTTTGATAGATAGAAAATTCTAAAGAAAAATTTATTTAAAATAAAAGTCTTTTGTAACATCATAAATGTCTTTTCTGTCACTTTTGATAAATTGAATGCATCCTTGCTGAATAAAAGCAATTTGTTAAAAAAACATCTTACAGACTGAATGGTACTGTATATCATTCATTATACTGAAATACATATAATTATAATCTTCATCATTATTTAATATTCATTATGCAGTTTAATAGCTGGGGACATTAGACTGTATGCCATTTTTTTAATTATTCATGTTCTGAATCTTTTTTTTTACATTCAATATTACAACCAGATAACCTTCAAAGCGGAAACCATAAAACCTACCTGTGACACATAAACTTTTTTCCCTCCACCACAAGAGTGACATCACACAACTGCTGAGCATCAAGCAGCTGTTTTAACCCTAAATGAGAATGCAAAGAGAAAAAACTAAGTTGATAAAAAGGTGGCTAAATGATTCATCTATGTTCTAATCACAGTTACATTTAAATTTAGCAAATGCTTTTATCCAATGGAAGCAATCAAAATCAACAAAAGAATAAGTTTTATGACAAGTCTCAGTTAGCCTAATGCAGTACACGTAGCAAGGTGTTTTTTTATTATATAAATAAAAAGAAAATGCATAGAATAGAAAAAGAATAGAGCAGGCTAGTGTTAGAAACCTTCTTTTAGCTTTTTGTTACTTGTATAATAAATAAAAAGAAAACAATACAAATAGAATACAAAAAGAATAGAGAAGCTAGTTAGTTTTTTTAAAGAAGAAAATTAGAATAGAGAGTGCCAGTGATAGAGGGTCAAATAAAGATGGAAGAGATGTGTTTTTAGTCGATTCTTGAAGATGGCTAAGGACTAAGGCTGCTCGAATCGACTTGGGCAGGTCATTCCACCAGGAGGAAACATGTAATGTAAAAGTGAATTTGTGCCTCTTTGGGATGGCACAATAAAGCGATGTTCACTTGCAGAACACAAGCTTCTAGAGGGCACTTAAGTCTGAAGTAATGAATTTAGGTAAAGGGGTGCAGAGCCAGCGGTGGTTTTGTAGGCAAACATCACTGCCTTGAATTTTATGTGAGCAGCTATCGTTGGATCATCAGGATGGAATGAGAGGTAGAGCTGAGTATCATCAGCATATCAGTGATATAAAAAGCTATGTTTCTGAATGCCATGTAGACAGAGAAGAAAGGTGGTCCAATCACTGAGCCCTGAGGCATCCCAGTAGTTAGATGTTGCAACTTGGACACCTCACCCTTCACCTCATGACTGTTACATAGCCATATTTGATACATGTAATGTTGTTTCATTGTTTTTGAAGTACTGAAAAGTTTTTGTTTACTTATTATCACATAACTGGATCTGTAGGGTTTAAAGGGAACTAAATAAAATGCAGTGCAATTCTAATCTGATTATTTTTCTATTATAATTTAAATTACAACTTTATTTAAATAGTGACAAAATATTACAGTTTTCTTCATTTTACATTTGAGCTTTTTTCTTTTCTTTTTTTACAAACCTAAAACCTTATTTTAAGGTTAAAATTAATTGTATGGACCCCAAAGCATTTACTGATGTTTTGCTATTATTTGGGACATATAAAGAGCAATAAATCGGGTTTAGACTGAAGAATGAGCTGTACAGATTGTTATGAGACAATTAAAATGAAATAAGAAATTACATTACACAACCCAGAATTCCATTATCCAACAATGATCAAAACTAAAACCATTGTCTTACCCTGAGTTACATATTCCCCCAAGGGAGTAGAGTAGTCATCAGGAAAATCCTCTTCCTCTGAGTCACTATCCGAGAGAGGCTCTCCACCACCTCTATCTGCATCCTGCCATGGCTGTGGTCGCCAGGTAACTGCACCACCTCTGACAGAATTCATCTGTGGCAAGTTAATTTAAAAATACATTGTTTATAACATGTCATTTATAAAATGCTCATATAGTGACAGTATAATGCTGTGATCACATTTATAGTTTGTAGGGCTGAACTGAACATACATACACACATATTGTGTGGAAATTCACCTGTTGAATTAAAGTCCGGCCACTCAAAGGCAAAATGATCAATTCAAAGTATTTGACTGAAAACTGCAATCCAGGGCAGTCTCTCTGACTGAAACATACATCTGAGAGCTACAAAATGACTAAGCAAAACAGAGTAAAGCAACACAAAATAATTTATCATTGATGACTAGATAATCAAATGAACAGTTTACAATTTACACATGTAAACTGTTTTAATTCATTTGAAACATTTCATTTGACTTCCTAGACCTTTTCCAGGCCTACTGACCTTGACCACAGAAAGGGGCATTATTCACAAGTTTTTTTCTTACAATATTCATAGGCTAAATTTGAAACATTAGAGTGAGATAAAAATAACAAAAAGGCAACATAGCTTATACTTCTGTGTGACAGAAAGAGAAGGCCAGTATTCAGCATGTTTTCTGAGGCCTTGTATGTGAGTGCCTCGGATAGCTTACATCTAACCCAGTCTAACCCTTACATGTATGGCATAACCTCAGTTGTTACTTTTCATAAAAAACACCATATATTAATGAACAATAAAGGTAGAAAACCTATTTTAGTACATATAAATAAAATACAGAATACACACATGCATACATATAGCTATGTAAAAGAACAACTAGTATATTTCAGGATTTCAAAGATATTTAAGGAACTCTCTGTATAAGCAGTAACGTTGATTGAACACACATAGAAACAATAATATTTCCTTTTAAAATATGCTCACTCCAGACATTTCCGAGACTTCCTCATGAGGTTTATGGACAGGGAATATTTTTATTATTTAACAGTTCCCTGCTATATCCAGGTTTCTTACCTCATCAAAACATTTCCCAAAAGCCATTTGTTGATCAGAATATTAGTAATGGGATTGCCAAAGTAACCCGATTCTTCATGCACCCTATGAATATAAATATTAATACTACACTGCAAAACGAAATTTGCCTTCCACCCAAATACAATAACAGCTGAACAGAGCATAAAACTCTTGCCCAATAAAATCGTTTAATTTCTTCTTTTTTAAATATTACCATGAGCGGTGAAGCTTTCTATCAGAGAGTGTGAGAGTTGACCCCAGCGGTACAGATCTGGGTGATATATGCTCTCTTAATTCTTGGGATGTCTTGAGTTCGATTTTGTGTATCAAGAATTTCAGGGCGCCGCGATGAAACAGACGGCCCGTTTACAACGCCTTGACCTTCCTGGGTAGTTTCAGCGCAAATTGATCGGCTCATTACGGTGTGTTGTCCATCCTTAGCATATGAGCACAAAAATATACACGAGCGCCTGATACATCCACACTGTCGAGCACGGCTCCATGCAGACTATTAGGGGCTGGTAATCCGGACTGGCCAAGAGAATACGCAGTCCTGGGGGAAACAAGTGATTGTTTGATCAGTAATGTCAACTATTGCTCACAAGTGCCAATATTGCTCCATGATTGGAGGCGAAACAAGCTGAGGGGTTCTCTGTCACTTGCTGGAACAACACACTAAACTTCCGCTTTGCTCATTGACCAATTTACCGGATGTGACGGATATTTACTTCCGTTTCCGAGAACTTTGAATTTGTGACTCCCAAAGCCGGAGAAATTAATTTCAATTAATTCATTAATAAACTGATTATATCCATGCAGTGAAATCTTACGACGAAGATTTGACTTGACCAAATAAATACGTGAATGGGTATTTAGTGATAATACTGAAATTACTGATAATGTATTTTGTATGTATGTTTGATATTTACGAAGTTTCCTCACCTTAAGATGTTTTGTTCAAAGGACATTGTTAATGGACGTGTTGTGTGCAATAATAAAAAAAGATGTCTTTGTAGTAAATAATATCCTTATTCTGAGAGTGAAACCTAGGATTTGTGTATTTCACAATGACTTTCTTTTACAAAAGGTGATGAAAAATAAAAATGCAATAAATCTTTTTAGCCATAATAGAATATTACATTTATTTATTTAATCAATTTATTTAATTTATTAAATTAAATTAATTATTAAATTTTATTCCCCTACGTAAAAACATAATGTTCTTGCCAAACTGGTCGTACAAACGGTTCAATAATACAAGAAAAGTCTTATGTATGTATGTATGATTTCCAAAACTAATAATAATTTCCACTGAAATAATGCAGCCATAATAACCATAATATGGCTGAAATTGTAATTCGAAGTGTAATAAGCTTTGAGAATGAATGAATAAATAAATTGTGTTTTAAACATTATTATTATTATTATTATTATTATTATTATTATTATTATTATTATTTTAACAAGTCATCACATTTCTTATCGCGGCTGGACGAAATCAATCATATCAGCAGCATGTGCGAGGAGACGGATGCGGTGAAGGAGGAGGAGGAGGATAATCGGAAAGGCGATCGCGGCCGGCTGATGTCAAAGTTATTGTAAGACACATTACATGTCATTCATTAATACAATACTGCTACGTGAATTTGACTTATGTTTTATTTTATTTTTATTTTGTTTTAGATCATGAATGTGCACACATATTTGGAACATCTGTGTGTATCCAGATCTCAGTATGGAAGGAACTGCAGAAGGTGCATAAAGACATTTCAGATTTGGAGACGAGAAAGAATGTGACCAGTACCAAAGTCCACGCCCTTGTGGTACCGTAAGTGTATGCAGTATGATGTGTTGTTCATCTTAACTAGCTCAACTATTTAAAGGGATAGTTTACTTAAAAATGAAAATTCTGTCATCATTTACTCACCCTCATGATGTTCCAAACCTGTTCAATGACTGCTCAATGATAAAATTATCATATTAAATGTTTGTAAATCGTGATCTAGGGTAGTCTTGTTATGGCCAAAACATTTCTCAGAGCGCTATAAAATGAAGTCTAAGTATAATTCAGTAAAATCATACACAAAAAAATGTTGGGTTAAAAATAACCCAACCTGTAACCCAACTATGGGTTGGTATAGCACCTTCCCATCTATGGGTTATTTCAACCCAACCCATTGGGTTAAAATCCTGTTGGGTTAAAAGTTACCCAACAGTTGAGTTCATTATTTATATTAATTAACATCAGTATTTTTATTAAAAATTACTTAATACAACCATATTTTGAAACTACTTTTGTTGTAAATTACAGATTTTATTTTAATATGCAAATAACACATTTAAAAATATATTTTAAAATATTTAATTTAAATGAACAAGAATGTGTAAAAATACAACTGACATTTTCAAGATGTACAAATGTGTCAATTCATATTCATATCAAAACACACAAGTGTGAAAATACAGTTCACAGCTGTGGCCTAATGGTTAGAGAGTTGGACCTGTAACCTGAAAGTCGCAGGTTTGAGTCTTGGTGCTGGCTGGAGTTGTAGGTGGAGGGAGTGAATGAACAGTGCTCTTTTCCACCCTCAATACCCATGGCTGAAGTGCCCTTGAGCAAGGCACTGAACCCCCGGTTGCTCCCCGGGCGCTGGATCTATAGCTGCCCAATGCTCCGGGTGTGTGTTCACTTCTCACTGCTGTGTTTGTGCACTTGGATGGGCTAAATACAGAGCACCAATTCTGAGTATGGGTTACCACACTAGGCAAATGTTATGACTTTCAAATAAAATGAACATAACATATAATAATAAAACAAAAAATAATCATAAAATAAATATACTAGCTGCTGGACCTACTGATGATCAATAAAATAAAAAAGTTTTTTATTGATTACTAAATACAGTACTAAATACTAAATAAGTTTTTAAGTAGAAGACAGTGTGCAAAAGAAACTATTAAAGACTGTGTGTTCCAAAAACTTTGGGTAGTAGATGTCATATACAAAGAAAAGTTTGAAACACAGATCGACTGCTTGTAGTATTGTCTTCTGTTCCAATGCTTCCCCGTTTAAAATAATACAAACTTGGGAGGAGTTTTCCTTGTCACCAAGCACCAGGACATGTGGATTTTGGCTTGTCTCGTGATGCAAGTACAGCACTAGTTAGTGCCAACCTTAAAAGAATAAAAAAAAAAAACAAAGTTCAGTTAACATGCATTGTGATGATATTTCATTGATACAATCACTACAAATGAGTGAATTTAAATGAGTTAAAAGCTATAGTGAATTTAAATTGGTTAAAGTGATAATTCACCCAAAAATTTAAATTCTGTCATCATTTTTTTTTTCAAAATATCTTCTTGGATTGTACAACGTGTGTCTTATACAAAATAAATAAAGGTGATTTGACTACACAGGGCACTGTAATTTTAAGTGTTGCTTTTACTTACAGGTAGAATGTCAATGAAGGACTGCTTCATTTCCGTGTATGATGTGCACACCATTTTTCCATTTGTGTGGTATGGTGCAGATGGCAGGAAGGGTTTTAAAGACAATTTCAGCACGAAGGCCTTTAAAAGACAAAAGTACAGAGAAAGCACAATTAAAAAAAAAAAACAGTTCACAGTTTAAATTTTTACAGTCTTTGTGGGGATCTACTATAATTTGCACTAAGAGTTTTCACTCCCTACAGAAAATTTGTGGCAATATTTGCGGCTAATGTGAGTAAATTTTACCACCCTTTACCCTTTGACTGATTTGGACTTGTAGGGAGGAACAAAAGTACACTGTAAATGAAAGGAAAACTTATGTATCATTAATTTAATTAGGTTACTTACCTTGAAATGTTTCAGTTAACAGGCAGAAATTATTTTGTTGCAATTTTTCCTTCACGAAAAAGTCCATTATCTAAAACATAAGTATAAACACATTTAGTACAATACATTTAAAAAACATGTTAATCAATCTAGCTTCATAAGAGAAATTGCTGTAATTATAGGGTATTCTAATAGATGCATAACAATATTCAATATGAATAAACCATTAAAACACTTACTGTACAATTAATTAGTGCTGGACTGGTGTGCTAAGACTAATATGCCTTCTGTTTTACGCTCCCCTCTTAAAGGTTGGTTATAGGAGTAACGTTATGTAAATTTGGGGCACTGGTATAAATTTTCGCTGAAGCAGCGGATTGCCTCACGACTGCGCGCTTTTCAAAACCCAGACGAAATAACTTTTATAACAGAAACATGCAGGTTCATTCAAACGATTCTTAGGCGGCTGCATATATGAAAATAAAACACCTAACCCTAAAAATATTCTAACAAAAGGTTTCTCAGCTGTTTTTTTGTAGTATTAGGTGTCCTTAATAACATACTAAAAGTTTACCAAAATTTGACCACCAGAAAGGTGTAATTTTCAAGATGGTGTCCAAGATGGGCAGGGAGCCCTTAAAATATCCTAACTCCTTCATTATTTGACTTAGTCAAGTAATCTTGGAGTCTAACCCCATGTTTTCTGGGTCTATGAATCCATTGGACTTGTCTAAATTGTACTGACATGATTACATACTAATGAAATACATGATTTTGTTAGAATACTGTAAGGTTTTATCATTGTTTGGGGTGAACCAGAGATGTAAACAATTTAGCCTATGTCATGTAACTCCTACTCAGTACCTGTTTTTTTGCTAAAACACAGACTTAACATTTGATGTAAAAGTTATTGCACCCAAAAGTAACTTAAATTGGAGTTGTATAACTTTGATCATAACTTTGATCATAAACAACCCTGTATTAGCTCGAACAGAGGCCTGTGTGTGAAACCTCTAAAATGGTCACTCATTTCAATTTTAATAAGGTAATACATATGTAATGCCTCCTCTATAGATGTTTTTGAGTATAAAGGTGGCATTATACTAAACCCAACAAAACTAATTTCACAATTTTCAGCAATTCAGAAGATGGTAGAAGAGAATACTGACATTTGATATTGCTTGACTCATTGTAATGTTGTTGGCAGCACAGTGTATATTATTTTGCTCAAACAAATTTCATCCTTGACTACTTAAAAAAAAAAGTTCTTTATTTTGTGTAATTTAATTCAAAAAAGTAAACTTTTGTATATTCTAGATTCATTGCACACATACAGAAATGTTTCAAGAGTTTTTTGTTTTAGTTCTGTTTGTTACGACTTACAGCTTAGGAAAATAAAAAATTCAGTATCTCAAAAAATTTGAATATTCCATTTTGAGCTTGATTAGTTTTATTAATTATGAGTATAAGTACTGGGTACCTCCTGGGCTAGTTCAGAACATGCAACCACAATTATGGGAAAGACTACTGACTTGACAGTTGTCCAGAAGACAATCATCAACATCCTCCACAAGGAGGGTAAGCCACAGAAGGTCATTGCTGAAAGGACTAGCAGTTCACAGATATATAATATATAATAAATATATTTTGATACAGCTGTTAACAGTGCTGTATCAAAAATATATTTATAGAAAGTTGACTGGAAGGAAAAAAGTGTGGTAGAAAAAAGGTGCACAAGCAACAGGGATGACCACAGACTTGAAAAGATTGTCAGGAAAAGCAGATTCAAGAACTTGGGAGAGCTTCGCAAAGAGTGGACTGAAGCCGGAGTCAGCGCATCAAGTCATCATGCTCAGTGTAGCCGCACTGGTTTGTACATTATAATTAACTCAATATATAGAGAATTTTAATAATTAATCAGGAATATGATTAATATATATATCTCATATGACAGTTACATTAAAATAATTGAAGATGAAAAAATTGGTCAATTGTATACATCAATAACTCATTACAAGGTACTGTAATTTACTCATTAATATGTCAATATTCCATTCTTCATATCAATTATATTGCTATCTCTTACTGTAAATTACCGCAAATCAAACAGTGGTTTGTCCAGCAAACGGCCGTAAGATTAACTTATCAACTTTCAATAAAGTTATCACTTCTTATAATTCAAGGAAAAATATTCTCTGGCCATGAAAACATTATCCTATCACTATGAAAGTTCGGTTACTAAAAAGTAAAGAACTTGTAGCTAAAGATCAGGGGTGCGTTCTCCGATAACGTTGTCTCTTAGCGCGCTACGAATACTCAAAAGGTACACCTTAACTACAGGTATACCTTTGCTACGTGTGTTCTCCGAACTATACCTTAGGATGTTGCTTAAGGTAAACCTTCTTAAGTTCGACCTTAGCAGTTGCTGTCCATGGTGGAGGTGCTGAATAGGTTGATATCGACGCCTCGATGATCGATTGTGCGCTCTTTCCTTCACAGTGCTATAGGTAAAGTATTGAGAAAACAATGTTCTTTATAAAGAAGCGTTTTAGAAATAGTACAAACTGCATTTTTCGGGGCTTATTGAAATAAGTACATGCAGAAATAAATATGAGTATGTGTTTATAATTTAGCAAGTGTACAATCCCAAACCCTCACGGCCATAAGTGTGTTAATGTTCTCCACAACGTATGCTGATTATCCACCAGCCGTATCACATTATTGCCGTAAATCGCTCATTTCTGTAATTGGATGATTTCCTCAATAAAAGCGCAAACATGAGAGACATACCGACATTCACTATGTCGGGGAAAAAAGTCAGCAAAAAGAGATCGCCCAGCCACACTGAGGTCTTACTCAGCCCATATCCATCCCCAACAACCTCCAGAAAACTCCCCAAGGCATAAAAACGAAGAGCCGCCAGCAGCTGAATTTCGGGGCTGAGGGGGTAGCTCCGTCGAGTTTGTCTTGACAAATCTGGGCCAACAAGATGCAAGAGCTGCAGTATTTGCTCCCGTGGCAGGCAATTTTTTTTTACAATGGTCTCTTGTAAACTAAAATGTTCTCTTATAAAGTAGTTGACATACACTAACTGGCTCCGCGGACGCCGCCGTCTTTGATTTAAAACAAGTACTCGCTGTCTCGCTGCCATAGCTATAAAGTTTGTGTAAACTCATCTTTCTTTATATAGACTCCTAAGCCTTTTCTGTCAAATGGTTCGCCAGCTGATGTGCCTTAGGATAGTAAATAAAAAAGCTAACAACCATTAGTGTATGGAAACTTTATTAATGAAAACACTTCCATACACTGGGTGTAAGCTATAACAACTTAAGTATTTTATGTGTATAATTTTAAAGTAAAGTAAAAATGTAATTTTAATACTAAATCAGATTTTATATTAAATGTTCATATAAAATTTTCTATGTGTAATTAAACTGCGATGTAAAAAATCTTTTTGCGTAGTGGTGGCCACTAGCGGTATGAACCGTCAGCAGCGATAAGGTATAGCTAAGAGCGCTCCAGACCAACCTTACGAACGCATGACTTACAGAAGGTATACTTAACTAAGAAGGTTTCGGAAACCACGTATTAACGATAAGGTACTTCTTAAGGTACAACTTAAGAACGACGTAGCGTTAAGGTAGTTTCGGAGAACGCACCCCAGACATTTCATTGACTCGTGATGTGAGTGACAGAGGCAATCATGAATATATATTGGTTTTTAATAATTGAACTAATAATACATCAAACTACAAATCACACAGAGTAAATACGCGTACGACAATACAGACAGTAAACTTTGTACAAGACATAACGGAATCCAAATGAGGGAGAGAGAGAGAGAGAGAGAGAGAATGAGTGAGAGAGGATGATAGAGAGAGGTGAGAGAATTAGGCGTGATCACAGAATTACGCGCTCAGTTATGCAAACTCACAGACAGTAACCCTTGAAAGACAGTAACGAATCAGATCACCTTGAAAAGGTAATAGACAAACTTTAAGCAGCATTTAAATCTCCATAGAGAATGATACTTGCATGTGGTCACTTTGTGATTGGGCGTGTTCTCTCGTGTCTTCCGGGACTGCTACGGATTTGCGCGATATTTGAAAGTTCGAACAAACTTAATGGTTCAGAATTAGTCTTCCTCGTGTAGAGAGGAACTTAGTAAGTAAAAGAAATGAAAACAACGGAGATGAAAGCTACGGAGATGAAAGTTCCCGAAGGAGCCATGAGAACGGCTGTTCTCTCAGCCGCCGTGCTGAGATCAACGGCGATAGAAGAGCGGACCAAGAGCGCGAAGAAGAGCAAGAAGACAAGCAGAAGACCAGGAACTTCCTGGGTCAGTTCTTATGGCTTGCCTGGTTCACGCCTCTGTTTGCGTGAACAACCAATGAACGTCCGCGATCTGAAGCGGGAAAAACGTTCCTTTGTCTCTGGGGAACCACCCACTCTAATAAGTTATGGCTTATCAGATTTCAGCAGTGATTTTCTAGCAAGTTCGTAATTCCAGATTAATACATTTTTCATTAATTTCCTTTATATAAGTGAGTCCGTCAAAGCATGACGATTAAACAGATATCAAAAATAACATATATAACTGATAGAAACATGACGTTACATTCAGATGCAGAATTACACACATTTAAAGTTTGATTAACACACGATAAAACTGCAGATACTCCAATCTATATGGGGAAAACATCTAATGCACCAAAAAGCAATACTCAATACATTTAGAATACATTGAGAAAAGGTACCAGTTTAGAATACATTGAGAAAAGGTACCAGTGATCTGGCTTTGCTGTTCTGTCAGTTAGGTCATAAAGTTTTACGACCTGGTCGGGGGGTAGGTTTACATAATCATGACTCTTTTTGAGAACATTCATTCCAAAAACATTTCCCATTTACAAGTCAGCAATTTATAATCCTCGCATAACAGGATTAACCACTTTAAGCAACACACAAACCTATTCACAATGCATATTATTAAGGACTTACATAAAGAGCGTAAATTGTGTGTGTGTGCTTATGTGTGTGTGTGTGTGTTGTGAAATGTGTTTCGTTTCTCCTTTGAGGCTGCTCACGTGACTGTGGAATTTCTCGTCCAGTGTCGTAAATAATTTAATTCCAGCCAGGCTGGCGCCAGGCCAGGCATTTAGTTTAGAGAGAGTTGGGTTTATATGCCTGAATTCAAAATCTACAAGCTTTGGGTTTGCATTGTTTTAGATTCAACGAACCGTGATTCATTAGTTCAGAACCAATGAATCAATGAACTGCATATCCGTTACATTAGACATCTTCAAGAAAAGGGCTACAGCTGTCACATTCCTGGAACCAAGCCACTCCTGAACCAGAAACATCATCAGAAGCATTTCACCTGGAGTAAGGAGGAAAAGAACTGGACTGCTGCTCAGTGGTTCACAGCCCTCTTTTCAGATGAAAGTAAATTTTGCATTTAATTTGGAAATCAAGGTCTGGAGTCTGGAGGAAGACTGGAGAGGCACAGAATCCAAAGTCCAGTGTGAAGTTTCTGAAGTCAGTGATGATTTGAGTGCCGTGATATCTGCTGGTGTTGGTTCATTATGTTTTATCAAGTCCAAAGTCAATGCAGCCATCTACCAGGAGATTTTGTAGCACTTTATGCTTCCATCTGCTGACAATCTTAATGGAGATGCAGATTTAATTTTACAGCATCAATTTAGCATCTATGTCAGCGATCTAGGAGGGAGGACCCAATTGCAGTGTGAGGTAATACGTTTTTATTGACAAAACAAACTGATACAAGAGGGTAGTGAAGTGAACAATAGATACCACAGGAAAACAGTAACCAGGAACAGCTAGGGGAGGCCACTGGGAAAGCTTTAGTAAACAACTGGCAGAATACTTGGCAACAGAGGGGGGAAGCAAAACCAGGCTGATGGAGAAGACCACACAAGGCACCATAGAGCAGATCTCAGACACTTGTTGACCACTGACTCTGAAACAGACCAAGTGCCAGGTAGGTAGAACCAGGGCAGGACACACGGGGACAGGTCAGGAACTCGAACAAAAACAAAATTAAACTCAAGACAAGGAAAGATATAAGCCAATGAACTAATAAAAGGTTAAGTAACAAAATAATAAATTACCAATTTAACCAACTTAAAATAAATCAAACAAAACCAAGAATCAAGACTAGAAAAACTAAATAAATATTACAAATAAAAGCCAAAAGCAAGAACAAACAAATTACTAAAATAAGGAGCAAGACAAAAACATAGAACTACAAGGACTAGACAAGGGCACAAGACCAACCAGACACGGACACATATTCAGACAGAGACAGAGGGGGTAAGAATGACCATGAACCAGCAAACACAAAAGTGTAAGGGGCACTATAAATAGGGAGGAAAATACATGAGGGACAGGTGAGCACAATAAGACGAACCAGGCTAACAAGAGGGTGTGGTCGAAAAGAAACAAGGAGGAGGGGCTAAAGGAGCACATGGCCGAGAAAACAATTAACAAGGCCATGTGCTGACACTAGACACAAGACACAAAACAGAGAATCTATGGGGTATTGTGAAGAGGAAGATAAGTAACATCTGAAAAACAATACAGATGAGCTGAAGGCCGCTATCAAAGCAACCTGCAGTGCCACAGACAGTGATTGCAAAAGGAGCCCCAACCAAGTATTGAGTGCATAATTAAACCTACTTTGGAGATCTTGAACATTTCTGTTTTGTAAATCTTTTTTTGATTTATCTTTGAGAAAATATTCAGTTTTTTTGAGATACTGAAGCTGCAAGTCGTAACCATCAGAACTCAAACAAAAAAAACTCTTTAAATATTTCAGTTTGTGTGCAATGAATCTAGAATATAAAAAAGTTTGCTTTTTTAAATTAAATTACAAAAAAATAAAGAACTTATCCATGATATTCTATTTTTTTTCATGTACCTGTACTTAAGGGAAATTGTACATATTTTTACCATAAATATGCTTGTAACCAACTGCTTTAATATATAATTGGACTAGTAATCACTTATCTATCAAATATGCATCTTAGAATATTACATGGCCAAAACATGTATCAGGCACCAATATTTCTGGTCTAGGAGGAATACAAAGGAGTAATGGTCATTTTAAGGACATGGCGGCTGCCATTTTGAAAACGGGGCCATTCTTGGAGTCAAACTTTGGTAAACTTTTAGTGTGTTTTTAAGTACATTTGATACTACTGTAAACCACTGAGAAACCTTTTGTTAGAATTTCTTTGGCATCAAGACATATTTGCAGCTGACTATCTCACGGAGTCTGTTGTCTGTCGCATAACTGATGTGTGTGAGCTCAGCTGGCTCGAGCAGCTTCATTCACTGGTCTGATCCGATAAATCGTCCGTGCGGCTTTTCTAGCTTAATTCTAATGATTTCATCAAACTTTCACATTTCACCAGACATTTTTATTAACTTTAAGTAATACTTGTCTGAAAAGTTTTGCAGCTAATCTTTTAATGTATTAATGCTCGCGAACAAACAGGAATAGCATTCATTTACAATCGATCTGATTCTCTGGGGGAAACAAATGGACTAAAGGGAATTAAAACTTTTTTTAACATATAAAAAATAATAATTAACGTATCAGACACATTGCTTAATGTTATAACAGTTATATACATCATACGATTATATTAACAGTTACTTACCTTTCATAATCATGCAGGCTGCCACTGATGTCCGCTCTGAGTATCTGACTGGACCGTTAAAATTTGAACGGAGTGAAGCAGGAAACATATTTAACCCAACAGTTGGGATATAAGTAAAAATAACCCAACGTCGAACGACCCAACAAATTTTAAGATCAGGGCAGGCGCTCCGCACACGCACATAACGCACTGCGCGTAGGGCACCAAGTGCTTGGGGGGGGGGGGCACCAAAAAATCTGGGTCGTGAAAAAATCATCACAATAGGCTACTAGTATAAATAACAAATAAAATATTTCTAAAAGCATCTTAATATACAAAAGCAATACAAAAGTAATATAGGCCTAGACCAAATTAGTCGAGAAAAAGGTGAATCTCTGTGCCAGTCTCCCTCTGGTGCCTCCCCTTCCCCACCTCCCAGTGGTCTGTTCGATTATGCCTCAATCCACGCCAAGCATTTGTGCTTAGGGCACCCAAATGGCTAGCGCCGGCCCTGTTTAAGATAACCCAACACATTGACCCAATATGTGTAACCCAACGGTTGGGTTAAAAAACAACCCAACGTTTTTTACTGTGTACATACATAATAGTTAGAGAGTATGACTTCTAACCCTAGGGTTGAGGGTTTGAGTCCTGGGCCGGCAATACCATGACTTAGGTGCACTTGATCAAGGCACCGAATCCCCAATTGTTCCCTGGGCGCCGCAGCATAAATGGCTGCCCACTGCTCCGGGTGTGTGTTCACAGTGTGTGTGTGCACTTTGGATGGGTTAAATGCAGAGCACGAATTCTGAGTATGGGTCACCATACTTGGCTGAATCTCACGTCACTTTTAAAGTTGATTGGATAATCAAATTAACACACTCAAAGGGTCTCCTACTTCATTTTATCATATACATCGGGGAAAATAAGTATTGAACACGTCAGCATTTTTCTCAGTAAATATATTTCTAAAAGGTGCTGTTGACATAAAATTTTCACCAGATGTCAATATTAACCAAAGAAATCCATGCATGCAAAGAGAACAAAATAAATAAGTCCAGAAATTAAATTCTGTGCAGTAAAATGAAATGAAACAGAGAAAAAGTATTGAACTACTGAAATGTGTTTAATATTTCGTACAAAAGCCTTTGTTGGTAATAACAGCTTTAGGACGCCTCCTGTATGGAGAAACTAGTCGCATGCTTTGCTCAGGTGTGATTTTGGCCAATTCTTCCACAGAGTCTTCAAATCTTGAAGGTTCTCTGGGTCTCTTCTATGAACTCTGATCTTTAGTTCTTATTTTCTATTGGATTCAAGTCAGAGGATTGGTTGGGCTATTCTAGTAGCTTTATTTTCTTGTTCTGAAACCAACTGAGAGTTTCCTTTGCTGTATTTAGGACCATAGTCTTGCTGAAATGTCCACCAGTTGTTTCATCTTCATCATCCTGGTACTGTAGGTGTTGGGACCGAACCAGCTAATATTCATTTAATTTCAATTGACCAAGTGCAGGATTGCGTTCTAATTAGTGATACATTTCAGCTGGTGTCTTGGCTTTCCCTGCCTTTTTGGAAGTGCCATTTCTCCATGTGTTCAAAACTTTTTCCCTGTGTCATTCATTTTTATTACACATAACTTAATTTCTGAACTTATTTGTTTTGTTTTGTTTGTATGTATGGATTACTTGTGTTGTTACCGTCATCTGGTGAAAATGTCATGTCAACAGCACCTTTAGAAATGCATTTACTGAGAAAAATGGTGATGTGTTCAATACTTACAGTATTTTACCTGTTGTGTGTACACTTTCCAAGTTTATCTTCATCCACCTTGGGCTTACTCAATATCCTATAATAAGCCCATCTAAAATATGTAAATATTCTTCATTTAAACATTTAATTTGACCCCCTAAACTTTTCCAAGGCCTACCGACCTTGATTTCAGGCATTACTCTTTTTTTCTCCATGCATTCGTAGATTAAAATTGAAACATCAAAGAGAGACAGAAAAAATAATAAAAATGGAAGTATATCTAAATCTTCTAGTTATCTGAGGCCTTGCACTTGAGTGGCTCATATTGTTACAACAGTGATAAAGACTCCCAGGTGAACTATCCCATTAAGCTAAAATATGAATTATTTACATATACATATACATTTACATATGTTTTAAATCAACAGTTTTCCCATAAATTGTCAATGAAAGTCCATTTCTGGTGTGTACTCTGTATTAATGAAGTAAATGTCCTCTCCAAAATAGACAAAACCAAAGTTAGTAGTTTACATAAATAGTGCACAAGCCTATATTCCAAGTCTTCAAGTTTAAATCTCTTGATACTGAAATGAAGTTATTATTGATGTAATTGGTCAACTGGGTTTTATTTCTGGATAAAATGTGGTTTAAGTAAAAACTGTTTTTTGTGTTGTTTTTCAGGATGAACATGACAAATCTACTTTGGCTAGTGTAGGTGCCATCTTTCTTTGATTTCTGTAAGTTTTTAGACTTTAGTTTGAGAAAATGAATATGACCTTTTAATCAATAAAAATACTTGAGAATAATTTAAAGCTGTGTATATATAAGAACATTACTGCTGTGCCCTAAGATTGCCCAACAGAACACATCCTTATTTTCAATTCAAAAATACATTTTATGCAGTAGTTTAAGTAAGATTTCTTTTTATTAATACTTCTTTACTGATATTAAATGTGCCGTATGTAAGAATCTGAATCTGCTAAAGCATAAAAATACCATAATGTTTTATTAGATATTTAAGAAACATGCTAAGTTAACACTTGTTTATCTAAAAAAAACAATGCTACTGTCAGTTATTCTCCTTTGAAAATGTTTGTTCCTGGCCAGAATGACGTTCTCTGTTTTGGTTTGTGAAACCCACCCACTGCCAGTTTACCTAGTTGTATTTAGGCACACCGGGTTGCCAGTTGGCGAAAAATGCAATCCTGTTGGTATGTTTGGCTAAATATGTTTGGTCAAAAATACAGTTTTGTTAGTAGCAGCAATCATAACTTGTACTGACAGTGAAGATTGATGTTCCTGATTTCTTACGTTTGACAGCAATTCTCTAATAAGACAAGTGTTTTACAGAGTAGTTTAGTTATTTTATGTTAATATTTGTTGTTAACTACCTTTATAATGACAGTGCCTGGTAAATTATTTTGGAAATGCATTAATGTGTTGCACAAGATGTATTGTAATTTACTATCATGTGTCCACTACAGAATTTGAATTCAAACCAAAAGGCCACCTGCAAATTGGAGAGAGTCCTGACAAAGGTTAGATGCTTTCTTTCTCTGTTTTAATTTAATAAATATAAATTTTTCATTTTCATCTAAGTTTTCTCGTAGATGTCTTACCCATGTGTCAGGGCTCAAATCATACTATTTGAGAGGTGTAGGGGACAGGCTTCAGTTTGCCTTGCAAAATTAGACCATGGATCTTCTTTAGAAATGGGTTAGTATGTTTTCAACTTTTGGAATAATGTGTAACCATGAATGAAATTAAAGGTAAAGTTCATCATTAATTGCTCACCCTCATACCATTCCAAACCTTAAGACCTTTGTGTGACGAGTGGGGAGGGGCCGAGAGCCATGGGAACGGAGCGAGTCCGGTGGAGTGATTGGAAATGAGCGACACCTGCTCCACTCACTGGTTTCGAGCCCCACTCGTCACACTTTGTTTATCTTTGGAACACAAATTAAGTGATATTTTTGATGAAATCCACGAGCTTGAAGGTTTTACGGGGTTGGAACGACATGAGGGTGGAAAATTAATGACAGAATTGTATTTTTTGGGTGAACTATCCCTTTAATAATGTAAACAGGGTATATAAAGTGAAGTGAAGTGACATTCAGCCAAGTATGGTGACCCATACTCAGAATTTGTGCTCTGCGTTTAACCCATCCAGAGTGCACACACACATACCAAGTCGTGGTATTGAAGGTGGAGAGAGAACTGTACATGCACTCCCCCCACCTACAATTCCTGCCGGCCCGGGACTCGAACTCACAATCTTTCGATTGGGAGTCCGACTCTCTAACCATTAGGCCACGACTTCCTATATATATATTGAGTGTACAAGTTCATGCCAAATTTTCACATCTGTCCTATTTAACTCCTGGAGGAAGACCTCCTTAAATGCTCTGGTCTTAAATGGGGAGTTTTGCTCAGCTCGTCTCTACAGAATCCCCCACAGCTGCTCAACTGAAATACATGTCTACTGAAGGATTTTCACCTTGGGATAATGAATATATTAACTATCATGCTGAAAACATGCCAAATAATGCAGGGAATGAGGGGAGGGTAGCATCTTCTGCTTCAAGTTTTTGTATTACATCACACATTAGCGTGTTAATTTATTCCAGTATTGATAAAGCACATCTTCAGCACTCATTCGTCGCTATATAAAGGCTTTACTACCACTGAACGTCACTGTGGGCAGTGTGTTCTCCTCCTCCAGCAACACCAGAACATGTTGGATGCTTTTAGAGCCAAAATGATTGACTAGGTCTCTTGAGACTAGAGTATGATTTCCCAGAAGTCTCTATTTTGGCCTTGGAAGAGGTTAAATTAGTTTATTTTGCTTTGGCTACAGTAGGTAATTCTAGTGGTGATAACAAGCATGCTTGTCACTTCTTCAGGCTATACTCTGTGAGATAAAGAGTCACTCTTTTCATAGCCTTTGCTGTCTCTGAGAGACTTGCATGTTATTTCTCCTCTTTTTCTATCAAAAATGTACTCATCACAAGTTATTTTGATTAAGTAAAAAAAAAACAAACAAAAAAAAAACAGCTAACTAACACAATAAAAACAAAATAAAAAAAGTATTTGTCTGTTTTTGCGAATAAATTCTTCACACACACACACACACACACACACACACACACACACACACACACACACACACACACACACACACACACACACACATATATATATAGTCTTTAAATTCTCATATTCTTACAGGGCTTTATTCCCATGGTTGTTCCTCACATGCTAAAATCCGTAGGTTTTGTGAGTACTGCTTTGTTTTGAACTTCATTATGTTGATTTTTATTTAGCAACATTTTTATCACATTGTAGTTCTTTATCATGATTCTTCATGGAAAGAAGCCTTATAAAGTTTACAAAACTATCCAACCTTTAAAGTATCTCCATGACATTGAACTATTTTTGCATTTGTTGTTTAGGAGGGCTGTGGGATGCAGCCTAATGCTTATAAATCACAGGTGTACTCTCTGGACCCTTCACGCTTTCCTGACCTTAATATTGCTGGAAGTGGGAGTGGCAGGTGAGAAAATCAAGAACTTCTGTGATATGATTATTAATTATATATGAATGTTTTAATATTGATAATCAATTCTAGGGTTATTTCTAAGTTAAGTGTAATTATTTATTATGCAAGTTAATACATTTATTCTGAAATATAGACCAGTAGGCACCAATATTTGAAATATATTCAAAATACTTTGCTATCAATATATGATGAGCAAGGACAGATTTTCCTTTTTTTTTGACCTTCCAGGCTATTTCATGGATCATGCTGTAAATCTAAAGGATTTACCTGTCAGGTACAAAACAACCCCGGATTGACCTAAATGGTTGCCTTAATGCTGCATTAACATTTAAATTAAATGCATAATATATTATTCATAAGCTTCATAATTATTCATAATTATTCATAATTACAGATCTACAGTCTAACAATTTTTCTGTCAGTATATATATATGTGACGAGTGGGGCGGGGCCGAGGGACATGGGAGCGAGGCCGGGGGAGTGATTGGAGATGAACTACACCTGTTCGTCCCACCGGTCTCGAGGCCCATGGAGGAGATGGAAGGATATAAAACTGGAGCGACGACAGTGAAGGACGAGAGAGGACCAGGCCTGGGATTTTAGTTGTGTTTTGGTTTTATTTTATGCGCACCAGTCGTCCGTGAGGGGCTGGTGCGCTGTTTTGTGTTTGTTTTGTTATTAAAATGTTTTTGATTGTCCGCCGGTTCCCGCCTCCTTCTTCCGGATGAATATGAAGGTTGATATCGTTACAGTGGTGCCGAAGCCCGGGAGAAGGAGGGACGCGCTGCTGAAGATCCCTCGCCGCTGTGGTGAATCCGCGGTGCCATCGAGCAGGCGAGGAGTGTGCCGCCATGGACGCTCGAGGCGGTGGGCTGGAGCGAGTTGCCGGGGACGGGCGAGCTCGCTACCGGCCGCCCACGATGTGGAGAGACGGCTGCCGTCCGTGAGGGAGCGGAGGAGTCAGTGCCGTTCGCCAGGTGGCCGGAGCCTGCTGCCATCCGCCGGAACGGGGAGGAGCAGGGAACGGGGGACTCCTGCCGGCTGCCCAAAACCGGAGGAGCCGTCGCCGTCCACCGGGCGGCGGAGGAGTGTCGTGCCGTCCGCCGAGGGCCGTCCAGTGCCACCGCCAGGCACCGCGGAGGAGATCACCCAGCTGGTGGAGGGCCGAGCAGCGGTGCGTCTGGGAACCGGAATTTTTTTTTTTTTTTTTTTTTTTTTTCCTCTCTCCCCTCTCTCGTCTCTGTCGCTCCTCCTTCCATCTCCTTTTCTCTCGCCTCGCCTGTCCTACCCCCAGGTTCCCGCAGGTCCCCGGGAGCGGCCCCCCCGGAGGGAGGGGGGGGGGGAGTAGAGCGCAGTCTCGGGAGTACCCCCCGGCCTGCGAGGGGCGATGGGGGTATGTGACGAGTGGGGCGGGGCCGAGGGACATGGGAGCGAGGCCGGGGGAGTGATTGGAGATGAACTACACCTGTTCGTCCCACCGGTCTCGAGGCCCATGGAGGAGATGGAAGGATATAAAACTGGAGCGACGACAGTGAAGGACGAGAGAGGACCAGGCCTGGGCTTTTAGTTGTGTTTTGGTTTTTATTTTATGCGCACCAGTCGTCCGTGAGGGGCTGGTGCGCTGTTTTGTGTTTATTTTGTTATTAAAATGTTTTTGATTGTCCGCCGGTTCCCGCCTCCTTCTTCCGGATGAATATGAAGGTTGATATCGTTACAATATATTTAAACCTGATTCCAGAAAAGTAAGAATTGTGAATAAAAACAGAATGCAATGATGTGAAAGATTCAAATTTCAATATTTTATTCAGAATACAACATAGATGACATATAAAATGTTTGAACTGAGAAAATGTATAATTTTAAAGGAAAAATAAGTTGATTTTAAATGTCATGGCATCAACACATCTCAAAAAAGTTGGGACAAGGCAAAAAAAGAGGCAAGGCAAAAAAAAAATTCTGAGAAACTCCTTTCTGATATTGCTCCATTATTTTGCGCCGCAGCATTGGGGGAATTGGTGATCCTCTGCCCATCTTGACTTCTGAGAGACACTGCCACTCTGAGAGGCTCTTTTCAATCATGTTGCCAATTGACCTAATAAGTTGCAAATTAGTCCTCCAGCTGTTCCTTATATGTACATTTAACTTTATCCGCCTCTTATTGCTACCTGTCCCAACTTTTTTGGAATGTGTAGCTCTCATGAAATCCAAAATGAGCCAATATTTGGCATGGCATTTCAAAATGTCTCACTTTCAACATTTGATATGTTATCTATATTCTATTGTGAATAAAATATAAGTTTATGAGATTTATAAATTATTCCATTCCTTTTTTACTCACAATTTGTACAGTGTCCCAACTTTTTTTGAATTTTAGTTTAACAGTTATTATAAATTGTTTTATTAAATAAATATTATTTTATACAGATCATGTAATATAAATGAGCTGTAGTATCAAAAGATTGCACTATTTAGAAAAAAAAACTGACCTTATATGTTCTAGTTTCTATCACTATATATTTTCAAATGAATAAACTAAGTTAACAAGTTTCACTTTTCACTGTGCTGATAGAGCAAGATTATTTTATTTTATTTGTCCTCCTTAATTTTTCATATGACATTTAAATTTGTCATATTCTTCAATCTATTAACCTTCTATTAACAATCTATTAACCTATAAAACAAATCCTTTAGTTTTGAATCTAGCTGGGTCTCTCATGAGAAGTAAATCAAACTTGCTTTGCATTGCAAGTCTCGTGATTGGCTGTTCACCAGTGATGTCACACATTCATGTGCACGCGCTCCACAAACTCAGGATCAAAGCCCGAGTTGACACAGAATATTGATGATCAGCATCATGGTACCAACAAAGCCGGATTGGAGAGGTTTGGTTTTGTCAACTCAAAATTAATCCTGTAACTCTGAATTTGTTCAGCAACCATCATGATACAGGCCCTTGAACATAGCCTGCCCCGGAGCAGGTTAGTCGTGGAGAGTAAGTTACTATGGCAATGAATGCCACTAAAAGCCAAGCCACTTGCGTGGTACCTAAAACCCAGGATTGGTGCAAACTAACCTGAAACTTACCTGGCTAGCCAGCTGATCTAGATTCATGGTACAGGCCCCAGAAGGAGCATAACAAAGTAATACAAATCATAATTAAATTTGATGATGATGTCAGCCCTCTCATTTATCATGAAGGCTAAATAATTGTTCAGTCGACTCACAAGTATGCAGTGCTGCTTTCACATCTATCAACAATGTGGAATTTAGGATAGCAAGGGCATATGTCAGCATGGATAACTTGATCAATGAAGATGGGAATCATATGGTATTTAAACATTTCTTAAAGTACCTGGGAGTTACAATTCCTCCAATTCCAGTTAATTTTTTATTTATTTATAGTTGTGTTAATTTGCTTCAAATAAGTTTTATTCAGATTAATATGCTGCAAAGCTCACAAACTGAGCAAACACATGATTTATTTTGACATAAGATTACTTTTAATGGCAGGTAAGGAAAATTATGTTTTCAGATAAAGAAAATATTTGCAGTAGTATTCATCTCATGCAGTTTGTCTCTAACTACCATTGAGAAGAAAGCATGCTGGTAAACTTTCTATTGCTATCTTAAGTCTTTCTTAAGACGTAAGAAATCATGGGAGCCTGTTTTACAGCCAAATTGTTTGGTATTTTAAGTCTTTACTTAGACCGTTACAAAAAGGTCAGTCATCTGACTTGAACATTATCAAAGTAATGTTTGCAGGTTTGGAAAGAAGAGAGTGAAATAGATTCCCTCCTTTAACATATCAGAAACAAATGGCAGATGCTCAGTTGGACAGAAAAGTTATGAGACTATTCAAAAATTGTATTAATCCATTCTAAAAAGGTGGTAAGCTGTATTAAAAGACAAGGATGCCTTATACACATGTTAGAACCTATATGCAGTATACTGCTTCAAAAAGCACATACATGCTAAGTAAGTAGCTGAAATATGTTGTTTTATTTAAAACCCTATTTATTTTTAAGGTACAGCAGCACCATCAAAGTAACTGCTGGTATTTGAATCTTAAAACTCCTGTTTACAAGACCGATTTAACAAGCTAATTCACGGCCTCTTGCTCCTGAGATGTGTTAGGCTAGGACAGTATTTCTTAAACCGACTGCTGCCATTTTACTCCAATTTGCATTTCGTTTTTGCAAAAGGCCATGCTCTGAAAGGAGGTGCAGGAATTCTTTCAAAGGAAACCTTAAAAGTGATATTTTACAACTTTTTTTTGCTGAGGGCAACACCGTGAAGTGTTAACAAAAAGCAAATTGCTACCACTGGTGGAACTTAAACCCACAACCTTCGAATGGCCTCACCTGACAATCTGAAAGTCCAAGGTGTAATCCATTGCACCACAGAGCCCTGTCCAGAGGATTCTCCTGGTCTTGTGCCCATCCAATGCCATGAGGTCACATGCTCTGTGGGCAGGAAAGACCGGTCATCTTGTCTCTTTACAATTTAATTGGGGTTTGAAAAGTAGAGGCAGTGTCAGGGCCTCCTATCCAAAAAAACAACAACAAAAAACCCCCCACAGAACCCACAGAGTAAAGCCACCAGATGAGAGGCACAACTGGGATTTGAAACCAGGATCTCTTCTTTACAAGACAGGCATTTTGACCAGATATGCCATGGGGTGCTATCCTTCAAAAGCAGCTGAGGGGTGGTTTTTATCTCTTGATATTTTCTGTCCATTCTCAGAAAAACACATGCTCCGCGAGGACTGCGGTGTTGAGGCACACGAGCATACGAACAAAGGCACCATAGGGATTTTAACCCAGTATCTCCTGTTTACTTAAAAGGCACAACAATCAAAAACAATCATTGTATTAAGTTTTTCACAATTTCTATGACATTATTTAAGTAACAATGAGTATCTAACAATTTTTCTAAACTCTTAACACACCTACAACACACAAATGACAAAACAGTTTCATGCTCAAAATCACACATTGCAAACTAAACTCCAACACTAATTTAATTTTCAAATTACAATAATACACTAACACAATACACTACATCTACCAAAACACTGCAAAAGTGTCTCAAAATAAAATAATTATTCCAAAACACTAACACATGTTCTCTTTCATCACAAACATTTAGTCAATCATAGCACAATATCATAAAAACACTAGAATCAAATGGAATTACAGAAACTGCATTATTTTAGGCGTCAGATCTGACCTTACAATAGTATATTGCATTGTTCATAGATTGTGTTTTACACTACAGTTCCTTTTTACATCTACCATTACATCTATTACATCTACCAGGTGTGGAAGCACACATGTGCTAATTTGAAAACGCAGCACTCAGGTGTGCTATAAAAGGCAGCAGGTGAGCTCACCTGTCTTAAACAAAAATGGAAGGAGTTAGAAGAAGAAGAAGAGTGAGAATGAGAGGGGGGGCTCAAAGAGGAGATGAAGGCGGTAGAGGAAGAGGAGAAGGAGGTAGAGGAAGAGGCATAGGTAGAGGAGAAGGAGGTAGAGGAAGAGGAGAAGGAGGTAGAGGTAGAGGCATAGGTAGAGGAGAAGAAGCTAGAGGAAGAGGCATAGGTAGAGGAGAAGAAGGTAGAGGAAGAGGAGAAGGAGGTAGAGGAAGACACCTAGGTAGAGGAAGAGGTAGAGAAGGACTTGAAGAGGTGATAGAACCTGAACAAAGAAGACGAGGACCAAATTTGACTCGAGAAATCCGGGCAACACTTATTGACCATGTTATCAACCATGGACTGACACTGATGGAAGCTGGACAAAGAGTTCAACCAAATCTCAGCAGAAATACTGTTGCATCAGTAATTCGGACATTTCATCGAGAAAACAGGTAAGCTAACCACACAACATTGAAACTGAAGCTTATATAATCAATATTGTTTACTGTGACATTTGACAGTAGGCTGCATATACATATATATATATATATATTTTTTTTTATCTTTTTTTTTTTTTTTTTACATAGGATTGAGGGTCAAGGACACCAAGGTGGAAGGGGCCCTATGTTTAGTCGTGCACAAGAGGCCGTCATTGTGAACATTGTTTTGGCCAATAATTGTATCAGGCTACGAGAAATCCAATATCATCAATGATGACAATATTTTCAATAACATCCAACGAGTCTCTCTGTCAACATTAGGTCGAATCCTAAAGAAAAATCAAATATACATGAAGCAACTGTATCGGGTACCATTTGACAATTTGAGTGAAACATCTGCACAATGAGTACGTGGAGGTATGCATTGTTCATCTGACTATGGTGTGGTATCATGCACTGCTCATAATGTTCTGTCACAAAAAAAATACTGTGCTATAGATATTGAATAACATCCTATTTTCTTTAATGTGTTTCAGAGAGTCTTGCAAATGGATGCTGCTGAAATTCAACATGAATTTATATATGTGGATGAGGCTGGATTTAACCTTGCAAAAACAAGAAGAAGAGGGAGAAATGTAATTGGGTACAGTGCAATCACCAATGTGCCAGGGCAGCGAGGGGGGTAACATCACCCTTTGCGCTGCTATCACACAAAATGGGGTCCTCCACCACCATGCAAATCTGGGACCCTATAAGGCAAATCTGATACTTGCATTTCTTGACCGATTGCATGAGATTGTCACAGCATTACACCAAGTGGACCAGATGCGGTACATTGTCGTTTGGGACAATGTCTCATTTCATCGGGCTGCTCTGGTCCAGAACTGGTTCCATGATCACCCTGATTTTGAAGTTTTATACCTTTCCCCATACTCCCCCTTCCTGAATCCTATAGAAGAATTTTTTTCAGTGTGGCGGTGGAAGGTATTTGACCTGCGGCCTTAAGACCGTTTGCCCCTCATTCAGGCCATGGAACAGGCATGTGATATTATTGAAGCAGCTTCAGTGCAGGGGTAGATTCGTCACACAAGGCGATTCTTCCAACGGTGCCTTGCCAATGAAGACATAGCCTGTGATGTGGATGAAATCTTATGGCCTGATCCAGCCAGACGGAGAGACGGATAGTTACAGTATTCTTGTTGCTTTTACAGTAGTTTTCTTTCATTTCTGTTTACTTTTACTTTTTCTTCAGAGTCAAAGTGTATGTACTGTAATTCATGCAGTAATTTTTATTTGTCTATAGATTTTATTTGTTTACAGTAATTGATATCATTGTTGGTTGATTACTGTAACTGATTATGGTAAGAAATACTGTAAGTATTGAAATAAATACTTGAAATATTCAGTCTGCTGCATCTAGTGTTGTGCAGTGCTTGGTAAGGTTATAGTAGGCCTACAGTATTTGTCTACATTCTCCTTATATCTCAAAACAAATCATGAATAATGTTGTGAGTTTCTCACTATTTTTTGTCACCTAAATTATCTCTTACATACAATAAGAATGTCTGGCCATCTATATATATATTTTTTTACAAATGTGTTTTTTATTTATCACAGCAATGTGAAACTGGCTGCAATAGTGTATGATCATTGATGACTGTGTTGGTTAAATGAAAACAAATAGTATTTTCACAAATATGTGTATATGTTTTGACTGAAGTGTGTCATTTTGCAAACAATCTAGGATTTTTGCTAATTGATTGTGGTGTTTGGATAATTGTGATTATATTTTGACAAAAAGAACTCTGTTTTCAAAATTGCATGTAAACAATTGAAAAAAAAACTGTAATAATGTGTAAAAATTAAAAGTATGCTTGGCAGTTTATGACAACTAGATTAACCATTTTGCATTTAATGACTTATACGATGAACTAAAGACTAGATGTTTTGAGGAGTAAGACTATTGCACAGAAAACTGTATAATACATTTTGAGCGACATGACATTAGCAACTGATAATGTAGGAAACCGCAGATAAATGTGCATAATCAGTTGCATGAATGTACAAAAGCAATCGCAACTCGTTCAAAAGAATGAGAAACTGGTTTTATGATGTGTATAAATGACTAGATGATGTGGAGGTTGTACAAGTAGTTTTGAGAATTTCATTTCTGATTTGAAAAATGCACCAAAGTGACTGAGAAAAACTGTAATAAACTAACACAATACACTATGTCTAACAAAACACTGCAAACATGTTTCAAAATTAAATAATTATTCAAAACACTAACACATGTTCTCTTCCAACAGGAACATTTAGTCAATCATAACAAAAAAAAAAAACACTATCATCAGCTAAAATTACAGAAACAGCATTATTTTATGTGTCAGGTCTGCCCTTATACAATAGACAGTTTATTGTATTGATCATAGATTGTGTTTTGCACTGTAGTTTCTTTTGAAGCCTCTCTACATTTTTGTTTTGTTGGGTTTAGTAAATGCATGCATTTTGTTTCTTTTGCACATTGAGACTAGATGTTTTGAGGGGTAAGACTATTCCACAGAAAGCTATAAAAAATTTTGAGCAACATGACATTAGCAAATGATAATGTAGGAAACTGCAGATAAATGTGCATAATCAATTGCATGAATGTACAAAAGCAATCGCAACTTGTTCAAAAGAATGAGAAACTGGTTTTATTATGTGTATAAATGACTAGATGGTGTGGAGGTTGTACAAGTAGTTTTGAGAATTTCATTTCTGATTTGAGAAATGCTCCAAATTGACTCAGAAAAACTGTAATCTCATGAATCTTCAGTTGGAAAGCTTATACTGTATAGATACAGGACAACACAAGAGTTAAGAATTCTGAAAATTGACTTATTTTCATCTTTGTGCCCATATTTCTTTTTCCTTTTCTATATCACAATGACATTGTAAAGGTTTGTTAAGGGGTGGTGTTGGTGCAGTGGGTAAGACACCTGCCTCTGGTGTGAGAGACCTGGGTTTGAATCCACTGTGAAACACCAATGTGTCCCTGAGCAAAACACTTAACCCCTAGTTGCTCCAGAGGTGTGTGACCTCTGACATATATATAGCAATTGTAGGTCGCTTTGGATAAAAGCGTCAGATAAATGTTAATGAGGTTTTTTTTTTTTTTGGTCAGACCACTAGTAAAAGTGTAACTGGGAATTTTATCCAGTCTCTTTCAATCAATATCCCACATACTTTTGAAATGGATATATGGCATAAATAAGCATATGGCATACTGTTCAATACAGTAGTTATATCAGAACTTTCCTCCAGATTACACTTTTATATTGACAACATGACTAAGCAATTTGACTGTCAAATGAAAATAACCAAAACAATCCAAGGTTTTTATTTAGCACAGTGGCTAAATTAACAAATTACCAGACGCCACCTGATTCAAATATTCCACCAACGTTAAATAGTAATGACTTTATGAATTTCTTCACTGATAAAATAGATAACATTAGAAATACAATAGCGAATGTAGATTCTACAGCGTCTAACACTTCAGTTTCATCCATCGCACCCAAAGATAAACTGCAGTGCTTTACAAATATAGGACAGGAAGAGCTAAATAAACTTATCACTGTATCTAAACCAACAACATGTTTATTAGATCCTGTACCAACTAAATTACTAAAAGAGCTGTTACCTGTAGCCGAAGAACCGCTTCTCAATATCATTAACTAGTCGTTATCTTTAGGTCACGTCCCAAAACCATTCAAACTGGCGGTTATCAAGCCTCTTATTAAGAAACCAAAACTAGATCCTAGTGTACTGGCAAATTATAGGCCTATTTCAAATCTTCCATTTATGTCTAAAATTTTAGAAAAAGTTGTGTCTGCTCAATTGAGCACCTTCCTGCATAAAAATGATCTGTATGAAGAATTTCAGTCAGGTTTTAGGCCCCACCATAGCACAGAAACTGCACTTGTTAAAATTACAAATGACCTGCTTCTTGCGTCAGATCAAGGCTGCATCTCATTTCTAGTCTTACTTGATCTTAGTGCTGCGTTCGACACCATAGATCATGACATACTCATAGATCGATTACAAAACTATACAGGTATTCAAGGGCAGGCTCTAAGATGGTTTAGATCCTACCTGTCCGATCGCTACCATTTTGTTTACTTAAATGGGGTGTCATCTCATTTATCATCAGTAAAATATGGAGTGCCACAAGGATCCGTCCTAGGTCCCCTTCTATTTTCAATATACATGTTGCCCCTTGGTAATATTATTAGAAAATACGGAATTAGCTTCCACTGTTATGCTGATGGTACTCAGCTATATATCTCAACGAGACCAGATGAAACTTCCCAATTATCTAAGCTTACAGAGTGTATTAAAAATGTAAAAGATTGGATGACAAATAATTTTCTCCAATTAAATTCGGATAAGACAGAGATATTAATTATTGGACCAAAAAACACCACACAGAATCTTGTAGATTACAATCTGCAACTAGACGGATGTACTGTTACTTCCTCTACAGTCAGAAATCTGGGTGTTATATTGGACAGCAATTTGTCTTTTGAAAATCATATTTCCAATGTTACAAAAACCGCATTCTTCCATCTTAGAAACATTGCCAAGCTACAAAACATGTTATCTGTTTCTGATGCAGAAAAGCTAGTTCATGCTTTCATGACCTCTAGACTGGACTATTGTAATGGACTTCTAGGTGGTTGTCCTGCTTCGTCAATAAACAAGCTACAGGTAGTCAAAAATGCAGCAGCTAGAGTCCTTACCAGGTCAAGAAAATATGATCATATTACCCCAATTTTACAGTCTCTGCACTGGCTACCTATTAAGTTCCGTATCAGTTACAAATTATCATTACTTACCTATAAGGCCCTAAATGGTTTAGCTCCTGCGTACCTAACTAGCCTTCTACCACGCTACAACCCATCACGCACCCTAAGGTCACAAAACGCTGGACTTTTGGTAGTTCCTAGGATAGCAAAGTCCACTAAAGGAGGTAGAGCTTTTTCACATTTGGCTCCCAAACTCTGGAATAGCCTTCCTGATAATGTTCGGGGTTCAGACACACTCTCTCTGTTTAAATCTAGATTAAAAACGCATCTCTTTCGCCAAGCATTCGAATAATGTATCTCTTAAATTGTGAGTGTAGTTGCATCTGCATTTTTATTCTTTAGCTTGGGTTAAACTAATTTTACTTTGTTGGATCAGCAGCTATGCTAATGATGTCTCTATTTTGTTTCTATGTTTTGCCACGGGATTTACATCCCGTGGTAACTAGGATTTACACAAGCTCCAGTCTGGATCCAGAACACCTGAGAAGAGATGATGCTGACCCTCAGAGGACCCCAGATGATGCTAACCTTGAATCAACAAACAGAACTAACAATTATTGCTACATGTGTGACTGCATCCTATAATTACTATTAATTAATAATATTGATAGTTCATCATCTAGCTGACTACGTCTTGTATTATTATTATTATTTTTCTTTTTCTAAAATCCTGTCAAACGTGCACAAACTACTAGCTACTACTAAATATTGTAGAAACACAATTTTCTGTAAAGTTGCTTTGTAACGATTTGTATTGTAAAAAGCGCTATACAAATAAACTTGAATTGAATTGAATTGTGTCGTAAATAGGACATACTGAATTCAAATCCCAGCACTGTCTTTGCTGGTAGTCAAACACCACCTTGTGTTGCGTGGTTTTGCTTTGCGCAATCAGGCAGTACAGAGGAGCATCAGAGCAGCATGCGATTTCATTTGCCAACCACCCCTCAGCTGCTGCCGAAGAATTCTGACCCAAGTCAACAATGCAGCAGGGCGCCGTGGCTTAGCTGGTCAAAGCGCTTGTCTTGTAAACAGGAGATCTTGGGTTCGATTCCCAGCGGTGCCTTTTAACAGGTGGCTCTGCTGTGTGGGTTCTTTCTTGGAAAGGAAGCCCTTACAGATCCTCCACTTTTCCAACCACATACCAATTGCAGAGAGACCCACATATCTTGTCCTTCCCGCTCCCCAAATGCCTGAACTCAATTCAACGGAATGGCACAAGCCAGGAAAAAGAAAAGCTCCACACATGGCTCTGTGGCGCAATGGATAGCGCATTGGACTTCTAGACTGCCGAATGAGGCCATTCAAAGGTTGTGGGTTCGAGTGCCACCAGAGTCGTTACTTTTGGCATTCTGTTAATGGCCCTTGGCCAACAAACACATATGCTCTCTAGCCACCCCTCCAGAGTTATAAAACTCTAAGTCTCACTTTCTTACTGGGTACATGCAAGTTGGTGCTGTGGCTTAGTTGGTTAAAGTGCCTGTCTAAAAAACAGGAGATCCTGGGTTCGAATCCCAGTGGTGCCTTTGCTGGTGATCAAGTGCCGCCTTGGGCTGTGAGGTTTTGCTCTCTGTAAAAAGGGGGTGCAGAGGAGTGCTAGAGCAGCATGCAATTTAATTTGCGAACCACCCCTCAGATGCTGCCAAAGATTGCTGCCCAGAGTCATCTCAGCAATGCAGCATGGCTCAGCTGGTCAAAGAGCTTGCCTTGCAAACACGTGATCCTTGGTTTAGGACTGCTGCAAGCCTGGAAGGAGCTACTGCATGTGGCGCAGAGTGTAGCGCATTGGACTATTAGTCTGCGGTTTGAGGCCATATGAAGTTTGTGGGTTTAAGTCAAAACAAATTGGTGACTTCTGGCCTTTCGTTTATCATTAAATTGCACGCTTATGCCCTTGGGCAACAGAAAGTTGTGAAAAATCTCATAAGCTGACCAGCCCGTGGACCTTTGTCCTCACTGCTGGATATTTTGGTAGACTTACTCACCATCTGAGTGCTCTGCTTGGTGCCATGGCTTAGTTGGTTAAAGCGTCTGTCTCGTAAACAGGAGGTCCTGGGTTCAAATCCCAGCGGTGCCTTTACCATCCCTTGTGTGCCTCAAGCATGAGCTTTTCTGAGATCGGACTGCAAACAGGGATAGCAAAGGCAGCAGGCAATTCCATTTCCAAATCAGATCCTGATAATGCTGATGCTCTTTTGAACAGGTCAACAGTTGCTGACAGGCTCTGTGGCACAATAGATAGCAAACTGGACTTCTAGACTGCCAGATGAGGGCATTCAAAGGTTAACTTATGGCACTTGGCCAACAATCCCAGAGGCTAGCTGGCCACCCCGAATCAGTTGTAAAAAAAAAAACATTTTGGGCTGTGCAGAGCCTGGCCATTGGCCTCTTATCTGGATGCTTTAATCCTCTAAGTGCCGCTCCCTGGGAGAGTGTGTGCAGGTTGGCACCGTGGCTTAGTTGGTTAAAGCTTGTGTCGTAAATAGGACATACTGAATTCGGTCCCACTTTATATTACAGTTTTTCTTGATTGGTTTGGCTCATTTCTTGAAACCGAGATGACATTCTCAAAACCATAAGGTCATTTGGCCAAACAGTCTTACAGTTCTGCTCAACATTATAGCTCACTAGCAAAATCAAATATCTTTCCCCAAACTCTTCTTCCATGCTTCAAAAGCAGATTCCTTTCCCATATAAAAGGTCAGTACAGTCAAAATAGCACAGATCCTTCTCAATTGCCTTGGCACATGTGCATTCATTTAGTGCTTTTGTCAAAATAACCTGGATGGTTTAGCACAACACCATGGATCCCCTGCAAAAGCTCATATCTCTCCCAAAACAGTTTATCCATGTGTCAAAACTAAATATCCTTCTCATATAAATAGTCAATGCCCCCAAAATGCATTATACCTTTGGCATTGTTTAAGCACTGCAAGTCAAAATGCTTAGACGTTTTGTCACTGAGGCACAGGTCTAGCAACAGAATACCACTATGAATAAAACTAAAAGATTTTACAGTAAAATCAGCCTCCAATAAACCACTCATACTCAAGGAAACTGTAAACATTTTTATTCGTACAAAGAAATGTTAACATTAGAGAACATACTGTGAAAAGAAAACATATACAGGATTCTGTAAATGTGAACAGTTATAAACACAAACAAAAAACAAAAAAAACTCTAGCCTACCATACTGTAAATAAAGTTTCAGAACTATAGTACAGTAATATTTTCAGTGGTCGGCATTGTCACCCTCTCTTTCCTGGCCACCATCCTCATCCTCCTGGCCATCGACGCGCTGCTCTCTGTTAGGCCATAAATTCTCATCCACATCGCAACGGATATTTTCTCTTGCGATGCAGCGAGGGAAGAAACGGCGTGAATGTCTCAACCATCCCCTACATTGATCCCCTGTGATGTCCTCACATGCAGCATCCATTGCATGCAGCAGGGCCCTCTGGTCTTGAGCCTGATGCTCATACACCCTCCACCTCCAAGCTGAAAAAAACTCCTCAATTGGATTTAGGAAAGGAGAGTAAGGTGGAAGAAACTCCATTAGCATCCGGGGATGGGTGATGAACCAGGTTCTGATGCGTGGGCCACGGTGGAAGTTCACATTATCCCACACAATGACATAATGTGGTAGCTGAGGTCCTTCTTCACCTCTCTCATTTTCCGGGATCAGATCAGTATAAAGGTGGTCCAAAAAATTGAGGAGCTTTTGTGTATTGTAGGGCCCTAAACTGGGAATGTGTGTGGCCACACCTCTTTCTGATATAGAGGCACACATTGTTATATTTGCTCCTCGCTGGCCTGGGACATCCACAGTGGCTCAGTGGCCAATGATGTTACGGCCACGCCTTCGACCTTTGGCCAGGTTGAAGCCAGCTTCATCAACGAACACTAGGATGTGAGAGGTTTCGTTGCCTTCTAATGCCATTATTCTCTACAATAGAATAAAAATAAATCTAATCAGTCAAGTAGAGACAGATACTGCAGGGAGGATCTAAAGTACTGTAAAAAGAGGGAGTGAAAAACTGAAGACAATTTCTAGGCAAAATGCTCTAGTCACACAAAGCTGGATTCTGAAGGTAAAAAGGATAAAGCAAAACAAAAGTGGTAACCATGTCTTACTGTAATAGTGTTACAATGATAGACAACCAGTAGTTGACTTACATGCACATACTGGTACCGCAGCTCTTTCACTCTGTCAGAGTTTCTCTCAAATGGTACCCTGTAAATCTGTTTCATGGTCATCTGATGTTTCTTCAATACCCGGTCTATTGTGGAGATGCTGATAGAGTTTATATTTTGGAACATTACATTGTCTAGAAGGATTGCATTACGAATCTGTCTCAGTGTGATGGCATTATTTGCAATGACCATGTTGCATATTTCTCGTTCTTGTTGTTCATTTAGAAGTTTTCTTTTGCCACCCACTTGAGGCTGTCGTCCAATCCTAGACATACAAGTCAAAGGTCAACACTGTAAATTTGTTACAAAATGAGTTACCAATGTAATTGTACTGCTGTTTTATGGTACTAAAAGTGTGATGCACTGCACAGTGACTGGAATACTATTCACAGTATTTTCTCCATTTTTTTTTCTTTGTCATTTTTATAGTATCATATAACATCACATGAAGATATTACAGTACTCTAGGCCTACACACACACCAACACTGAATAGTTCAATAGAATAGTTCTGTACCTGTTTTCCCTGCGAAAGGTTTGGATGATGGAGGAGACTGTAGACCGAGGCACATTAGGCTGCACTCGGCGACCTGCCTCTGCCATTGTGAGGCGATGGTTTATAACGTGGTCAATAAGGGTGGCCCGGATTTCATCTGGGACATCATGGTGCCTCCGTGCTCCTCGGCCTCTTCCCCCTATTCCTCCACGCATTCTCACTCCTCCTCTTCCTCGAGTAGGAAGTTGCTGTTGTACTTGGCGAGGTGCTTCCATGTTCACACTGCAAATGAAACTGGCCCCGGGCCAAGCTCTGTCTATATACTTTTGGCAGCAGTCATAATCATAGACAACACCTGTCAGGTAACTAAACAAACTGTTTGATTGGTCATCTGAGATGTGGAAAACTGCTCCTTCGTTAGTTCTAATTTCACCTGATTGATTGTCAAGTACTGTCATAAATTTATAAAATGTTCCAAGAAATTCTTTTATGGTATTATATCTTTGACTAATTTTGACAGCTGAACAGACAATTGTGCATATGCTGACTTACACAATGAAACCATGCTGATATGTTTTGGAGAGAGTAACCATTTCACTGAAAAATCAACTAATCAGTTTAGATCAGCAAGATCTATTTATTTGGAAAATGTGCTAAATGTGGGCTCATTGTGCTAACTGTAGCTACTTGTACATAATCATTTGAAAAAAAGCACAGAGTCACTTGAGACATGTACTAAAGCATTTGCAATTTGATAAAACCAATGAAAAATGACATTCTGTTGTGAACAATTACAAGGTGGTTTGGAGATTTGTCCATGTTATTTTGAGAATGTAATCTCGGTTTCAAGAAATGAGCCAAACCAATCGAGAAAAACTGTAAGTGGCCTTTACTACTATGTACTTACATCAAAAAATGAATACATGTACTCATTGTGTTCATAGCGTATTGTTAATTGGTTTTGCTGCTATTGGTGTGGGAAACAAGTAAGGTTAGGGACAGATTTGGTGGTATGGGTAAGTTTAAGGGTGTGTTAAGGTGTGAGAGATGGGTCAACCGTGTAATTATACATGTAATTACAGAAATTAATTACAGATGTAATTACGTGCAGATATTTTTCAAATATAAGTACAATGTAAAAACATGTATGTACACAATAAGTGCATTGTACCAAATTAATAATTAAAATTTAAGTACATAGTAGTTAAGGCCAGTTAATATAAAGTGGGTCCCTGAATTCAAACCCCAGCACTGTCTTTGCTGGTAATCAAACACCACCTTGGGTTGTGTGGTTTTGCTTTGCGCAATCAGGCGGTACAGAGGAGCGTCAGAGCAGCATGCAATTTCATTTGTCAACCATCCCTCAGCTGCTGCCGAAGAATTCTGACTCAAGTCAACAATGCAGCAAGGCGCCGTGGCTTAGCTGGTCAAAGCGCTTGTCTTGTAAACAGGAGATCTGGTGTTCGATTCCCAGTGGTGCCTTTTAACAGGTGGCTCTGCTCTGTGGGTTCTTTCTTGGAAAGGAAGCCCTTACAGATCCTCCACTTTTCCAACCACATACCAATTGCAGAGAGACCCACATATCTTGTCCTTCCCGCTCCCCAAATGCCTGAACTCAATTCAACGGACTGGCACAAGCCAGGAAAAAAAAGGTCCACACGTGGCTCTGTGGTGCAATGGATAGCGCATTAGACTTCTAGACTGCCAGATGAGGCCATTCAAAGGTTGTGGGTTCGAGTCCCACCAGAGTCGTTCCTTTTGGCATTCTGTTAATGGCGCTTGGCCAACAAACACATATTCTCTCTGGCCACCCCTCCAGAGTTATAAAACTCTAAGTCTCACTTTCTTACTGGGTACATGCAAGTTGGTGCTGTGGCTAAGTTGGTTAAAGTGCCTGTCTAGTAAACAGAAGTTCCTGGGTTCGAATCCCAGCGGTGCCTTTGCTGGTGATCAAGTGCCACCTTGGGTTGTGAGGTTTTGCTCTCTGTAAAAAGGGGGTGCAGAGGAGTGCTAGAGCAGCATGCAATTTCATTTGCGAACCACCCCTCAGATGCTGCCGAAGAATGCTGCCCAGAGTCATCTCAGCAATGCAGCATGGCTCAGCTGGTCAAAGAGCTTGCCTTGCAAACACGTGATCCTTGGTTTAAGACTGCTGCAAGCCTGGAAGGAGCTACTGCATGTGGTGCAGAGTGTAGTGCATTGGACTATCTCAAACAGTCTGCTGTTTGAGGCCATATGAAGTTTGTGGGTTTGAGTCAAAACAGATTGGTGACTTCTGGCCTTTCGTTTATCATTAAATTGCACGCTTATGCCCTCGGGCAACAGAAAGTTGTGAAAAATCTCATAAGCTAACCAGCCCGTGGACCTTTGTCCTCACTGCTGGATATTTTGATAAACTTACTCACCATCTGAGTGCTCTGCTTGGTGCTGTGGCTTAGTTGGTTAAAGCGTCTGTCTCATAAACAAGAGATCCTGGGTTCAAATCCCAGCGGTGCCTTTTAACAGGTGGCTCTGCTCTGTGGGTTCTTTCTTGGAAAGAAAGCCGTTACAGATCCTCCACTTTTCCAACCACATACCAATTGCAGAGAGACCCACATATCTTGTCCTTCCCGCTCCCCAAATGCCTGAACTCAATTCAACGGACTGGCACAAGCCAGGAAAAAAAAGCTCCACACATGGCTCTGTGGTGCTCCATGTCACCTGTAGGTCGTTGTTATTCTTTGTTATGACAGCCAATCATGTTCCCGGCTGCAACCATGAAATTTATGTTTTAGCCAATCAGCGCTCGTATCGCAACCACAAATTGGCCAATCAGCGCTCGTATCGTAACCGCGAATTAGCCAATCAGCGCTCGTATCGCAACCGTGATTCCACCCAGTAACAACAAGAAATTGACCAATCAGCGCTCGTTCCTCATCCGTGATTCTTCATAGTAACAACAAGTTATCAACAACAATTGATAATGTCAAGAACCCCCGGAGACTTGCGGATCACGGCTGAAGAAGAAGATAACGGTCATCGATTAATTTCTAACCAACATTTGCAATGTAAGTGAATCTTTTATCAATAAAAAAGTAACACTTACAATACTGGTGCACAAATATGCATTAATTTATACTTAACGAATGCACAGATAATCATGAGTTAATGTAAACAAATGAAGGACTAACTTAAACCATTAATGAATGATTACTACATCAGCAACTAATAAACATTCTATATGTTTCATAGATTAATTAATAAATACAATTTTATTAGTTAAATTTTCTTTAATGTATTTGTTCCTTAATAACATTATATTAACTAATGACGTAAATGTATAATTTAATTACTACAGTGGCCAAAGCTATTTACTTCAACTTCCAGTTGTCAGCTTTAATTAATCATTAGCTAATGATTTTCAAAGGAATCATGTTATGACTTTACATGTTAAGGTAAAGAGCTATTAACCAATTGTTAATATGTTATTGTGGTTATGGATTTTTTTTAAATTAGTCATGTACCTCAACAAGTAAAGTTAAAGTAATTACATAATGATATCTTTACAAATTATTATCTCATTAATGATATAATTTTACACTGTTAGTTAATATAATATGTTATTAAGGAATGGATACATTTTGACACATTTAACTAATAACAACAATTTATTGATTTCTTTATCTATGAATCATGTGAATATTTGTTTTCATTGATGCTATCAAAAGTTCCTTAATTATCGTTCATTTTAGGATTCGGTTGGACCTGATAATATTGAGGGGTATGGAGCCATGCAGGACTTGGCACAGTTCTTGGTTGGCCTCAGAGACCACCGTCTGGCTTTGTCGGGAGAAGAGTGCATCAAGATCATCTCCCTATGGCAGGCATTGGGGGAGTATGACAGGAAAAAGACCATTTACCCACCACGTCACCAAACCAACCTAAAACAGGGACGATTCAGGGCCACTAAGAAGATTGTGGCCCCAGGTGTGGAGAGCACCAAAAGGTATGTTATATTTAGTAAACACAGGGTTTACAAATTTTTTTGTAATATATATATATATATATATATATATATATATATATATATATATATATATATATATATATATATATATATATATATATATATATATATATATATATATCTGAAACTGGCTGAAATATCACCTACAACTTTTTTTGTTTAATAACCTGACACCTTCATGTCTAGCTTATCTTGGTTATAACATAAATTATTAGTTGTGATTTACATTTAATTCTGACTATATATATTAGGTTGCTAAGTATGATACATTGCTATGGACACAGTTACAACTGTACATTGGAATAATTAATTTAGCAGAAACAAAGCAATCATTTCTTAAATCGGTAAAATCATTTTGTATCAATATGTTGTATCAAATAATTTGTCTTTTACTGTACTTTAGTAAGTAGCCATGTAATAAGCGGGATAATATGCAGTCATTATTGTGAAAAAAATCTGACAGGCTGACTAACAACACCCTGTAATAATTCCACAACACAGTAATCCAGTAGAGACCTGATTTATTGATATGACATTTCAACATCAATCTAAAAACAAAACAAAGAAAGAAAACATAACTATGGGCAGATATTATCAATGAACATTTAGACAACACAAAGCAAAACAGACAGAATAGGAAAGGGAAAATAAAAATAAGATCACACAATGAAAACAATCTTACATTAATAATATGTATCCTGTTGTAATTTGCAGGTGTTTCGTTGGGGCTCATAGTCCTGCACAGTGGCCTGACTGCAACCGAGTGGTCGAGGCCATTTTCACAAGGCTCTGTGCTCTCTACCCAAACGTGGTGCGCTGTGACGGAGTGAGGGTGTCCCGCTTCACTGTTGTAGCACGTGCTTACAAGCACATCCAAGAGTGCATCCTCACCAATGCTAAGGTGATGAGTGAGACCACCATCCAGCTCCTAGAAGTGAACGCTGCAACAGTCACACAATGGTGAGTAAATAAGCATTGTCACCGCTGATGTTACACGGCAACTTTTTTTGATCAATGCTGCTGGGCAACTTTGGTTAATATTGCCATCAACAGGCAACCAGGTAAGACACAGAGCGCAAGATTGATCTGAAGTATCCAGATTGAAATTTGTTACCCATTCTCAGTGGGGAACGTACCCAAGAAACACTTCTCAAAATTTTTTGTATCATCAGCCTTAATGTAACCATGGCTGCTTTGCAGGTCTAGAAACAAATCAACAAGAGTTCAACTTCTGTTTTCTTCTTCATTATGAAAGATAAGATTTATGACATGGATCAGCTGTCTTCAGCAGACTGCAAGAATCAATAATTCATAATACAATGTTAATCTCAATAAAGTAGCCATTTTACAAAAGCAGTAATACATTAGACGACTGCTGTGTGATCTCAGCTGTGTCATGCTGCTGCGTCATAGTCATGACAAATAGTAGTTGATCTTTTGTATTGCTTAAATGTTTATTAATATTGGTTGTTTTATGTTTCCCAGGTTCAGCAGGTGTGGCAAGTCACAGGAACAAGAGATTTTGAAGCAGGGTATCCAAGCCCCAGACACACCCATGGCAGGACCCGAGACGCTTCCTGCGGCTATGCAGAAAGGACCAACTCTGTATCCAGGCAATTTGGCTGATCCTCACCTTTTTATCCTGCCACCAAACACTGCTGGGAAGGCAAAACTTAAGGGGAGGTCGCAACCCCAGGCCGTCTCCCAGGCTCCAACATCACACCTAGGCCTTCCTGTCATTGCACCGGCACTACCCATCTCTCTCCCTTTCATTTTACCATCTGTGCAGCTTCCTACAGTGAAAGGCACTTGAGCGCCATCCTCTACAGTGCCAGGTACCTCACAGGTGATGTTCTTCAACTTCCCTTTACCTTCAACTCTGCCACCATCAGCTCAGACACAGACATCCGGTCAAGATGTTCCTTACTCCACTCAGCAATATAGAAAGAGAAAACTGGAGAGGGAGCGCACTGGAACTGTCACAAGAAAATATGTGAAGAAGACAGATGTCATTCTTTGCAGAAAGTGTAACAAAGAGAGAAAGCCACCATCACATCTTCAGTACTTTGGCAACTGGTTCTGCAAAGAGTCTGAGACTCAATCATATGGTGAATGGAGGGCTGTGCTGCAGGAACGAGGTTATAGAAGAAAAAAAAGGGAAATGGCAACCCTCCAGCTTCTTAAAACTGCTATTTCAGCACATTATATTTTTATTTGGTTAATGTTTGCTTTATAGTGCAATTTACAAGTCTCCAACAATGACAGCTGTCTCTAAAATGTGTAATTACTGTGTGTTTCCTCTGCTGAATGCCTCTGTTGGAAAAATATCTGATACCATTATATATATATGGTATGTTTATGTTTTTATTATTATCATTATTTTGGTTTTGTTATATTTGATTTACTATTTTTTTAGGGGCGAATATGTCATAATTGCACTACTGTGGTCCATTTTTGTTTTGATTTACTTTTTTTTGGCTAATATGTCAAAATTGCACTACTGTGGCAAATGTTTGTTTTGGTTTGATATTTATTATATTTTTACACTGATATGTAAAAAGTTTACTACTGTGGTAAACATTTTTGGTTTACTGTTTATTATTTTAAAATTGATGTGTCAAAATTGCACTACTGTTCTAAATGTTTTATTGGCTTTAAAATGTATATGGAGATTAAAAGGGTTGTTAATATTTGCCCTCACACTATTGTTATTGTGTTTGTTTTGGTTTGATATTTATTATATTTTTTACACTGATATGTAAACATTTTACTACTGTGGTAAACATTTTTGGTTTACTGTTTATTATTTCTAATTGATGTATCAAAATTGCACTACTGTTCTAAATGTTTTATTGGCTTTAAAATATATATGGAGATTAAAATGATTGTTAATATTTGCCCTCACACTATTGTTATTGTGCCTTTTTGTATTCTCACAATATTTGTACATGCATATATATTTGCACTGCTGTTATAATTTTTTTATTGACTTTATATTTGCAAATAAAAAGGGTTGTTAATCTTAATCTTTGCACTAGCAATGTTTTTGTGCCTATTTCTCACTGTATTTGACGTTGCAAATTTTTTTAAGTATTCCAGTATTACATAACAATAAAACACACACACACACACAAAAACAGGGACTTTCAGAATAAGTCAGAAAATATAATAATATAATGTTATACTGTAAAAAATAATATATTATACTGTAAAAAATGTGTTAGTTAGTGCTGCGTTATTCATGTATTTTGTTGTGAAAATGCACAAAAACACAAATCATGTATTTGTTGCAATGAATATTCACGTTTTGTCTGTCAAATCATTTCGACTTTTTTTATCCGGTGACAGCTTGATGCTTTTGTCCATATAAGGTATTTCCTGTAGCGTGCGTCACATAGTGGTCACGAGCTGGTACTTTTACGAGTCTGTTTTGGACTTTATGCGAGAGAGCGCCCTCCGGCGTCCGATATGAATGAAACATACATAACGTGAGAGTGTTTACTTTGGACAGTTCCAAAATTAAAGTGGGGGGGGGATGAATTTACGTTCCATTAAATTACGGGGGAGAATGATGATTACGTACACGTGAATCAGCAGCATCAAAGCAGATACATTCCAGGAATTCCATCACTGTTCGGAGTGGGCTGCGAACTCGCGTCCCTGTGCGTCTTTAAGAAACTTTACCTCGACTAATGGGCGTCGGCCTTGGCACAGAGTGTAGCGCATTGGACTATTAGTCTGTGGTGTGAGCCCAGGAGATACTGGGTTCAAATCCCAGCGGTGCCTTCAGCAACCCTTGTGTGCCTTAAGCATGTGCTTTTCTGAGATCGGACAGCAAACAGGGATAGCAAAGGCAGCAGGCGATTCCATTTCCAAACCAGATCCTGATAATGCTGACGCTCTTTTGAACAGGTCAACATTTGCTGACAGGCTCTGTGGCACAATAGATAGCAAACTGGACTTCTAGACTGCCAGATGAGGCCATTCAAAGGTTAACTAATGGCACTTGGCCAACAAACCCAGAGGCTAGCTGACCACCCCGAATCAGTTGTCAAAAAAACTATTTTAGGCTGTGCAGAGCCTGGCCGTTGGCCTCTTATCTGGATGCTTTAATCCTCTAAGTGCCCCTCCCTGAGAGAGTGTGTGCTGGTTGGCGCCCGTGGCTTAGTTGGTTAAAGCTTGTGTTGTAAATAGGACATACTGAATTCAAATCCCAGCACTGTCTTTGCTGGTAATCAAACACCACCTTGGGTTGTGTGGTTTCGCTATGTGCAATCAGGCGGTACAGAGGAGCATCAGAGCAGCATGTGATTTAATTTGCCGACCACCCCTCAGCTGCTGCCGAAGAATTCTGACCCAAGTCAACAAAGTAACAGGGCGCCGTGGCTTAGCTGGTCAAAGCGCTTGTCTAGTAAACAGGAAATCCTGGGTTCGAATCCCAGCAGTGCCTTTGCTGGTGATCAAGTGCCACCTTGGGCTGTGAGATTTTGCTCTCCGTAAAAAGGGGTTGAAAAGGGGAGCTAGAGCAGCATGCAATTTAATTTGCGAACCACCCCTCAGATGCTGCCGAAGAATGCTAACCAGAGTCTTCTCAGCAATGCAATATTGCTCAGCTGGTCAAAGAGCTTGCCTTGCAAACACTTGATCCTTGGTTTAGGACTGCTGCAAGCCTTTAAGGAGTTACTGCATGTGCCGCAGAGTGTAGCGCATTGGACTATTAGTCTGCGGTGTGAGCCCATATGAAGTTTGTGGGTTTGAGTCAAAAAAGTTTGGTGACTTCTGGCCTTTCTTTTATCATTAAATTGCACCCTTATGCCCTCGGGCAACAGAAAGTTGTGAAAAATCTCAAAAGCTGACCAACCCGTGGACCTTTGTCCTTACTGCTGGATGTTTTGATCAACTTACTCACCCTCCCAGTGCTCTGCTTGGTGCCCTGGCTTAGTTGATTAAAGCGTCTGTCTCTAACAGGAGATACCGGGTTTGAATCCCAGCGGTGCCTTCAGGCTTACGGCCATACCAACCTGAGGGCGCTAGAGAGCTACAGGAAATGTTGGCTGCAGTTGGGAGAGGAAGGCTCTCCTCCATTTTGATTTTTCTGTTAGTGTTTGTTTTGTGAGGTTTTTTTTGGACTTTAGTTTATTTTTTGTGTGTTTTTTTTCAGTTTTAAACCACCTAACAGCAGCATCTTGCTGGCTGGAGGGTGGTTATTTTTTTGTGTGATTTTTGTACAATGGACGGATTATTGGCAAACCACACTGGACAGGCTGGAGAGACACGCATGGCAAACGACCTTGGACTGGAGTATCGACAACGAGCAGGACACGGTAAAAAACAAGATGCAAGAAATAAAGTTGGTGAAAGGAAATACTTGAAGGAGGCAACTGTGATTGTGAATGTGGAGAACGTAAATGAGGTGAGAGCTGTGGATATTATTAAAGCGGTGACGGAAAAATGTGTATATGGTAAAATTTTAGCACTAAGGCCAAGATAAGGAAAGGAATCTGAACTGACAATGGAGAAAGAAGAAACATGTGATGAACTGACTGAGGGATTGTTAATTAAAAGAGTGAACTGTGAGATAAAGAAACTGCAAAATAGAGATTATGTTGTTTCCTTCATGCACCTGCCCGTCTACCTTGATGATAAAGACATTTTTAGAAAATTGGAGGGATGGGGAGTTAATCCCATTTCAAAATTAAAAAGAAGATGCTACCCAGGCACTGAAATAGAGGATGGAACAAGGTTTTTAAAAGTGAGATTCCCCAAGGAGGTGGCATCATTGCCCTACAGCACAAAGCTGGAAACAGCAGAAGGGCCGCAGTACTTTAGGGTGATGCACAGCCACCAGGTGAAGACCTGTAAGCTGTGCATGAGCCCGGATAATCTGCTTAAAGAATGCCCTGAATTTAAGTGTCACAAGTGCGAGGAAAGGGGACATTTCGCAAGGGATTGCAATGCGGTCAGATGCCCGGAGTGTCAAAAGATTTTAAACAAGTGTGAGTGTTGGATGGAGGGAGAGGAAGGAGGTCTGAAGCATCGGGTGGACGGACAGGTGCATGAAGGAAACACTGAAGAGGAAGGAGATATTGATGAAGGACAAGGGGATGTAGGATTACCACAAAAGGAAACAGAAGGAGGAACAGGCAACCAAGAGGAAGAAGAAGAAGGAAAAAAGAATGATATGGATGAGGAACAAACAGCAGAACAGAATACCCAATGGACAGAAATGGAAATATCGGACAGTTTTAAAAATCTTTTGGATAATGTGGAGAGTGATGGACAAGGAATGTATGATCAAAACAAAGAAATGGACATTGAAGAAGAAACAAGGATGGACAACATGGGAAAAGACAGAGGTGAGAGGACAAAGTAGAAGAAGAACATTAAAGGTAAAACCAAATGTGGAAAATGCAAGAAAAAAGTTAATGACAAGGGGCCGAGTAAAAAGTGTAAACAGATATGAAGTATTAAGAGGGCTGGAGGGAGAAGATGGAAAATAATGGTTTTTATGTATTTATTTTTATTTATTTTAATGGTTTTAAGTTGTGTTACTTTTAATGCAAGGGGATTGATGGACATGGGTAAATTTGAAAAGGTGAAAGAAATGTGTAAAGGAGAGGATGTGATTTTATTACAAGAAACTAACTGGAGGGAAGAGTACATGACTGAAATAAGGAAAAGGTGGAGTGGAGAGATTTTATATAACAATGGTGATGGGAGGCATGGAAGAGGAGTTGCAATTTTAATAAAAGAAAACTGTGGGGTATCATGTAAAACAATATATAATGACATAGATGGGAAATGTATTGCGGTTGAAATCGAGTATGAGGAGAAAAAAGTTATTGTAGTTAATTTTCATGCACCGACTGTAGAGAATGAAAAGAAGGAATATTTTAATGTATTAAGAGATTTGTTAAAAAAGCATAAAGAAGTTATTATGATGGGTGATTTTAATACCGTTTTCAGTAAATTAGAAATGGGTGAGGGAATGGTTTTTAAAAATGATAAAGGAAGAAAAGAACTGAAATTATTAATGGAAGAAAATAATATGATTGATGTATGGAGAGAAAGAAATGAAAAAAAGAAAGAATATTCAAGGAGGCAATTAGTAGGGAATTTTATGTGTAAGACAAGGATTGATTTTATTTTGTGTACAAGGAACATTGAAGGATTTATCGGTAACATTAAATATGAAGAATCAAGCTTAAGTGACCATAAACCAATTTTTTTGCAAGTAGACTGGAGTTCAGTGAAAAGAGGGCCGGGTGTATGGGTTTTAAATGTAGAGGTTTTGAAGAATGAGGAGTATGTTTTAAGTATTAAAGAAATTATTGAAAAAGAAAAGGAGAATGAAATGTACAGTGAAGATAAAAGGATATGGTGGGAAAATGTTAAATATTTAGTTAAAAAATTCACAATAAAGTATTGCAAATTAATACAGATATGTAAGAGAAAGAAGGAGAGAGAAATAAGAGAAAAATTGGAAAAGGAATTAAATGAGAATGGGAAAGATATACAAAAAATAAAAGAATTGGAAGGAATATTAAAAAAAATGGAAGAGAAAAAATATGAAGGAGCAAGACTAAGAAGTAAAGCTAAATATACTGTGGAGGGAGAAAAATGTACAAAGTTTTTCTTTGATCTAGAAAAAATAAGAGGGAAAGCTGGAATGATTAAAGAAATAAGAGGAAAAAATGGTGTAGTGGTGGAAACAAATGAGGAAATATTACAATAAGTAAAAGCATATTATGAGAACCTGTTTAGTACTGAGGGGTTGAAGGAAGAAGAGAAATTAGAGTTACTTAAGCAAATAAAAACAACAGTAGGAGAAGTAGACAAAAAAGAGTGTGATGAAGAGATAAGAGAAGAAGAGATAAAAAGAGCAATAAGTGAATTAAACAAAAATAAAAGTCCAGGTATAGATGGTTTGGGGAGTGAATTTTATATTGGTTTTAAAGATTTTTTAACCAGTATTTTAAAAGAAGTATATGAAGAGATCTTTAAAAAAGAGGAAATGAATCAGAGAATGGGGATGGGATTCTTAAAGTTGATATATAAAAGGAAAGGAGATAAAGTAGACTTAAAAAATTATAGACCAATTCCAATGTTGAATACAGATCTGAAAATTTTAACAAAAGTTTTAGCCAACAGATTGAAAGAGGTAATGCCAACCATAATTGAAACAAATCAAGTGTATGGAGTTAAAGGGAAAGATATAGCGGACACAACTTTAAGTATAATAGATGGGATAAGATATATGAAAGAAAAAAACTAAAAAGGATATGTTATTAGTTTGGATTTCGAAAAGGCTTTTGATGGAGTGGAGCATGAATATTTATTTGGAATTTTAAGAAGGTACGGGTTTGGGGAAAATTTTATCAAGTGGATTACAATTTTATATAGGGGAGCAATAACAAGAATACAGTATAATGTTTTTTTTAACTGAATGTTTTAAAATTACTAGATCAATAAGACAAGGATGTCCATTATCAGCGCTTTTATATTCTTTAGTTGCAGAACCATTGGGATTAGCTATTAAAATAGACGAAGACATAAGAGGGATAAACATTGAAGGAAGTGGGGGAAATGAAAAAATATTTCAATATGCAGATGACACGACAATAATAGTTAAAGATATAGAGAGTGTTAATAAAGTGATGGAGGTAGTACAGATGTTTTGTAGGGGATCAGGAGGTAAGATAAATGACGAAAAAACTATATATATGAGATTTGGAGGAGTGACTGTTTTAACAGAGTATTTTCATTTTAAAGAAACAAAAGAAATAAGGATTTTAGGTGTTCTAATGGGAAAAGAAGAAAGGAATGTTAAAGAAAAAATGTGGGAAGAAATAGTAGGAGGTATTGAAAGAAGGTTAAATTTTTGGAAATTGAGGACATGAAGTTTAAAAGGGAAGGTTTTAATTTTAAATGTGTTAATGGTGTCAAAGTTGTGGTATGTTTTATATGTGACTGCTATGCCAATGTGGGTGGAGAAAAGGTTGAAAAAATGTTTTTTTTAGATTTTTTATGGAATAGTAAACCGTCAAGAAATGCATATAGTACATTAAAAGGAGAAGTAGGGAAAGGAGGGATGGGATTAATTGATGTTGAACAGAGAAAAAATAGCTTAAGAATTAAAATAGTAACAAAATATCTAGATGATGGTCACAAAACTGCATGGAAAAAGACAATGGAATATTTTTTAAACAAATGTGGGGATTTTAACATGGGGGATGGGATTTTATGGATGAAAACAAAGAATTGGATGACAGAGTGCTTACCAGAGTTTTATAGGGAAATGTTTAGTGCCTGGGGAAAATTTTTAGATAGACTTGAGTATGATCCACATGGGAGAGAAAACATTTTAAATCAACCTCTGTTTTTAAACCAAAAGATTTTAAAACAAGACAAAGGAATTTTTTTAAAGAAATGGATGGAAGTGGGGATAACAAGAGTGAGAGATGTTTTGTATGAATTTAAAGAAGGGTTTTTACCAACACAATTTATTGTAGATGCAATGGGGAAGCACAAGAGGATTACAGTGAACAAGTAATAAAAAATAAATATGAAATCATTAAAAATGCAATACCTAAAGAGTGGATAAAAAGAATAGAAAGTATGGAAGGAGAGCCAAAAGAGAAATGTATTCATGTGAAATTAGGGGAAAAACTGTATGATTTTAAGGAATGTACTGTGAAAATGATTTATTGTGCTTTTAGAGATGATGTTTTTAAAGAGCCGATTGCAAATGGTTACTGGGTGCAGAAATTCAAAGATTTAAAAAAAGAGTGTATATGGAGAAACATGACGGGGAAATGTGTGGAAACAAAATTGGAATGTTTGGAGTATTTTATAAGGCATAAAGTGTTTTTTTCTGATGTTATTTTAAATAAAATAGGAATGGAAGAAAATGCTCTGTGTAAAGTGTGGCAGGAAGAGGAAGAGGGGATTTTACATATGTTTTTACATTGTAGAGAGCTAGAGGACTTTTAAAGGAAATGTAAATGTTTAATTAAAGATGTGACTGAGGAGTGGGATGAAAATGGAATGGAATGGAACAGAGTTGTGATGTTTGTTTGGGAAAAAAAGTGTCAAAACAAAAGTTTCATTAATCTGTGTGTAATGCTAATGAAAAGTGCAATATGGGACAGAAGAAATGTGGCTAAAAAGGAAAAAATTGTGTTGGATGTTTGGAGGGTGTTTAAAAGAAAAACAGAATTATATATTGAAAGATTGTATGTGTACTTTAAAGGTGTAAATATGTTAGACTCTTTTTATGATGTTTTTACCCCAAAAGTTTATTGTGTTTTAAATGATTTAATGTGGAAGCTGCCAGGAAGTGAAGGAGATTTTTAAATTATCTATGTAAAGGAAAGATGTGTAATGTAGAGTTATGTAAAAACAATTGTCTGTATTTTCTATTGATTGTGTTTAATCTATTGTATTTTATTGATTTGAAATTTCTTAATAAAAAAAAACAAAAAACAATCAAAGCGCTTGTCTTATAAACAGGAGATCCTCGGTTCGATTCCCAGCGGTGCCTTTTAACAGGTGGCTCTGCTCTGTGGGTTCTTTCTTGAAAAGGAAGCCCTTACAGATCCTCCACTTTTCCAACCACATACCAATTGCAGAGAGACCCACATATCTTGTCGTTCCCGCTCCCCAAATGCCTGAACTCAATTCAACGGACTGGCACAAGCCAGGAAAAAAAAGCTCCACACATTGGACTATTAGTCTGCGGTTTGAGGCCATATGACATTTTTGGGTTTGGGTCAAAACAGATTGGTGACTTCTGGCCTTTCGTTTATTATTAAATTGCACGCTTATGCCCTCGTGCAACAGAAAGTTGTGAAGAATCTCATAAGCTGACCAAGCCGTGGACCTGGTGCCGTGGCTTAGTTGGTTAAAGCGTCTCTCTTGTAAACAGGAGATCCTGGGTTCAAATCCCAGCGGTGCCTTTAGCATCCCTTGTGTGCCTCAAGCATGTGCTTTTCTGAGATCGGACTGCAAACAGGGATAGCAAAGGCAGCAGGCAATTCCATTTCCAAATCAGATCCTGATAATGCTGATGCTCTTTTGAACAGGTCAACAGATGCTGACAGGCTCTGTGGCACAATAGATAGCAAACTGGACTTCTAGAATGCCAGATGAGGGCATTCAAAGGTTAACTAATGGCACTTGGCCAACAATCCCAGAGGCTAGCTGGCCACCCCGAATCAGTTGTCAAAAAAACTACATTTTGGGCTGTGCAGAGCCTGGCCGTTAGCCTCTTATCTGGATGCTTTAATCCTCTAAGTGCCGCTCCCTGGGAGAGTGTGTGCTGGTTGGCGCCGTGGCTTAGTTGGTTAAAGCTTGTGTCGTAAATAGGACATACTGAATTCAAATCTCAACACTGTCTTTGCTGGTAGTCAAATACCACCTTGGGTTTTGCTTTGCGCAATCAGGCGGTACAGAGGAGCGTCAGAGCAGCATGCGATTTCATTTGTCAACCACCCCTCAGCTGCTGCCGAAGAATTCTGACCCAAGTCAACAATACAGCAAGGCGCAGTGGCTTAGCTGGTCTAATCGCTTGTCTTGTAAACAGGAGATCCTGGGTTCGATTCCCAGCGGTGCCTTTTAACAGGTGGCTCTGCTCTGTGGGTTCTTTCTTGGAAAGGAAGCCCTTACAGATCCTCCACTTTTCCAACGACATACCAATTGCAGAGAGACCCACATATCTTGTCCTTCCCGCTCCCCAAATGCCTGAACTCAATTAAACGGACTGGCACAAGCCAGGAAAAGAAAGCTCCACACATGGCTCTGTGGCGCAATGGATAGCGCATTGGACTTCTAGACTGCAAGATGAGGCCATTCAAAGGTTGTGGGTTCGAGTCCCACCAGAGTCGTTACTTTTGTCATTCTGTTAATGGCGCTTGGCCAACAAACACATATGCTCTCTGGCTACCCCTCCAGAGTTATAAAACAAGTAATATGCAAGTTGGTGCTGTGGCTTAGTTGGTTAAAGCGCCTGTCTAGGAAACAGGAGATCCTGGGTTCGAATGCCAGCGGTGCCTTTGCTGGTGATCAAGTGCCGCCTTGGGCTGTGAGGTTTTGCTCTCTGTAAAAAGGGGGTGCAGAGGAGTGTTAGAGCAGCATGCAATTTAATTTGCGAACCACCCCTCAGATGCTGCCGAAGAATGCTGCCCAGAGTCATCTCAGCAATGCAGCATGGCTCAGCTGGTCAAAGAGATTGCCTTGCAAACACGTGATCCTTGGTTTAGGACTGCTGCAAGCCTGGAAGGAGCTACTGCATGTGGCGCAGAGTGTAGCGCATTGGACTATTAATCTGTGGTTTGAGGCCATATGAAGTTTGTGGGTTTGAGTCAAAACAGATTGGTGACTTCTTGCCTTTCGTTTATCATTAAATTGCACGCTTATGCCCTCGGGCAACAGAAAGTTGTGAAAAATCTCATAAGCTGACCAGCCCGTGCACCTTTGTCCTCACTGCTGGATATTTTGATAAACTTACTCACTATCGGAGTGCTCTACTTGGTGCCGTGGCTTAGTTGGTTAAAGCGTCTGTCTCGTAAACAGGAGATCCTGGGTTCAAATCCCAGCGGTGCCTTTAGCATCCCTTGTGTGCCTCAAGCATGTGCTTTTCTGAGATCGGACTGCAAACAGGGATAGCAAAGGCAGCAGGCAATTCCATTTCCAAATCAGATCCTGATAATGCATATGCTCTTTTGAACAGTATAACAGTTGCTGACAGGCTCTGTGGCACAATAGATAGCAAACTGGACTTCTAGACTGCCAGATGAGGGCATTCAAAGGTTAACCAATGGCACTTGGCCAACAATCCCAGAGGCTAGCTGGCCACACCGAATTAGTTGTCAAAAAAAACATTTTGGGCTGTGCAGAGCCTGGCCGTTGGCCTCTTATCTGGATGCTTTAATCCTCTAAGTGCCGCTCCCTGGGAGAGTGTGTGCAGGTTGGCGGCGTGGCTTAGTTGGATAAAGCTTGTGTCGTAAATAGGACATACTGAATTTAAATCCCAGCACTGTCTTTGCTGGTAATCAAGCACCACCTTTGGTTGTGTGGTTTTGCTTTGCGCAATCAGGCGGTACAGAGGAGCGTCAGAGCAGCATGCGATTTCATTTGTCAACCACCCCTCAGCTGCTGCCGAATAATTCTGACCCAAGTCAACAATACAGCAAGGCGCCGTGGCTTAGCTGGTCAAAGCGCTTGTCTTGTAAACAGGAGATCCTGGGTTTGATTCCCAGCGGTGCCTTTTAACAGGTGGCTCTGCTCTGTGGGTTCTTTCTTGGAAAGGAAGCCCTTACAGATCCTCCACATACCAATTGCAGAGAGACCCACATATCTTGTCCTTCCCGCTCCCCAAATGCCTGAACTCAATTCAACGGACTGGCACAAGCCAGGAAAAAAAAGCTCGGCACATGGCTTTTTGGCGCAATGGATAGCGCATTGGACTTCTAGACTGCCAGATGAGGCCATTCAAAGGTTGTGGTTTCGAGTCCCACCAGAGTCGTTACTTTTGGCATTCTTTTAATGGCGCTTGGCCAACAAACACATATGCTCTCTGGCCACCCCTCCAGACTTATAAAACAAGTTATGTGCAAGTTGGTGCTGTGGCTTAGTTGGTTAAAGCGCCTGTCTAGTAAACAGGAGATCCTGGGTTCGAATCCCAGCGGTGCCTTTGCTGGTGATCAAGTGCCGCCTTGGGCCGTGAGGTTTTGCTCTCTGTAAAAAGGGGGTGCAGAGGAGTGCTAGAGCAGCATGCAATTTAATTTGCGAACCACCCCTCAGATGCTGCCGAAGAATGCTGCCCAGAGACATCTCAGCAATGCAGCATGGCTCAGCTGGTCAAAGAAATTGCCTTGCAAACACGTGATCCTTGGTTTAGGACTGCTGCAAGCCTGGAAGGAGCTACTGCATGTTGCGCAGAGTGTAGCGCATTGGACTATTAATCTGCGGTTTGAGGCCATATGAAGTTTGTGGGTTTGAGTCAAAACAGATTGGTGACTTCTGGCCTTTCGTTTATCATTAAATTGCACGCTTATGCCCTTGGGCAACAGAAAGTTGTGAAAAATCTCATAAGCTGACCAGCCCGTGGACCTTTGTCCTCACTGCTGGATATTTTGATCAACTTACTCACTATCGGAGTGCTCTGCTTGGTGCCGTGGCTTAGTTGGTTAAAGCGTCTGTCTCGTAAACAGGAGATCCTGGGTTCAAATCCCAGCGGTGCCTTTAGCATCCCTTGTGTGCCTCAAGCATGTGCTTTTCTGAGATCGGACTGCAAACAGGGATAGCAAAGGCAGCAGGCAATTCCATTTCCAAATCAGATCCTGATAATGCTGATGCTCTTTTGAACAGGTCAACAGTTGCTGACAGGCTCTGTGGCACAATAGATAGCAAACTGGACTTCTAGACTGCCAGATGAGGGCATTCAAAGGTTAACTAATGGCACTTGGCCAACAATCCCAGAGGCTAGCTGGCCACCCAGAATCAGTTGTCAAAAAAAACATTTTGGGCTGTGCAGAGCCTGGCCGTTGGCCTCTCATCTGGATGCTTTAATCCTCTAAGTGCCGCTCCCTGGGAGAGTGTGTGCAGGTTGGCGCCGTGGCTTAGTTGGATAAAGCTTGTGTCGTAAATAGGACATACTGAATTTAAATCCCAGCACTGTCTTTGCTGGTAATCAAGCACCACCTTGGGTTGTGTGGTTTTGCTTTGCGCAATCAGGCGGTACAGAGGAGCATCAGAGCAGCATGCGATTTCATTTGTCAACCACCCCTCAGCTGCTGCCGAAGAATTCTGACCCAAGTCAACAATACAGCAAGGCGCCGTGGCTTAGCTGGTCAAAGCGCTTGTCTTGTATACAGGAGATCCTGGGTTCGATTCCCAGTGGTGCCTTTTAACAGGTGGCTCTGCTCTGTGGGTTCTTTCTTGGAAAGGAAGCCCTTACAGATCCTCCACTTTTCCAACCACATACCAATTGCAGAGAGACCCACATATCTTGTCTATCCCGCTCCCCAAATGCCTGAACTCAATTCAACGGACTGGCACAAGCCAGGAAAAAAAAGCTCCACACATGGCTGTGTGGCGCAATGGATAGCGCATTGGACTTCTAGACTGCCAGATGAGGCCATTCAAAGGTTGTGGGTTCGAGTCCCACCAGAGTCGTTACTTTTGGCATTATTTTAATGGCGCTTGGCCAACAAACACATATGCTCTCTGGCCACCCCTCCAGAGTTATAAAACAAGTTATGTGCAAGTTGGTGCTGTGGCTTAGTTGGTTAAAGCGCCTGTCTAGTAAACAGGAGATCCTGGGTTCGAATCCCAGCGGTGCCTTTGCTGGTGATCAAGTGCCACCTTGGGCCGTGAGGTTTTGCTCTCTGTAAAAAGGGGGTGCAGAGGAGTGCTAGAGCAGCATGCAATTTAATTTGCGAACCACCCCTCAGATGCTGCCGAAGAATGCTGCCCAGAGACATCTCAGCAATGCAGCATGGCTCAGCTGGTCAAAGAAATTGCCTTGCAAACACGTGATCCTTGGTTTAAGACTGCTGCAAGCCTGGAAGGAGCTACTGCATGTTGCGCAGAGTGTAGCGCATTGGACTATTAATCTGCGGTTTGAGGCCATATGAAGTTTGTGGGTTTGAGTCAAAACAGATTGGTGACTTCTGGCCTTTCGTTTATCATTAAATTGCACGCTTATGCCCTCGGGCAACAGAAAGTTGTGAAAAATCTCATAAGCTGACCAGCCCGTGGACCTTTGTCCTCACTGCTGGATATTTTGATCAACTTACTCACTATCGGAGTGCTCTGCTTGGTGCCGTGGCTTAGTTGGTTAAAGCGTCTGTCTCGTAAACAGGAGATCCTGGGTTCAAATCCCAGCGGTGCCTTTAGCATCCCTTGTGTGCCTCAAGCATGTGCTTTTCTGAGATCGGACTGCAAACAGGGATAGCAAAGGCAGCAGGCAATTCCATTTCCAAAACAGATCCTGATAATGCTGATGCTCTTTTGAACAGGTCAACAGTTGCTGACAGGCTCTGTGGCACAATAGATAGCAAACTGGACTTCTAGACTGCCAGATGAGGGCATTCAAAGGTTAACTAATGGCACTTGGCCAACAATCCCAGAGGCTAGCTGGCCACCCAGAATCAGTTGTCAAAAAAAACATTTTGGGCTGTGCAGAGCCTGGCCGTTGGCCTCTTATCTGGATGCTTTAATCCTCTAAGTGCCGGTCCCTGGGAGAGTGTGTGCAGGTTGGCGCTGTGGCTTAGTTGGTTAAAGCTTGTGTCGTAAATAGGACATACTGAATTTAAATCCCAGCACTGTCTTTGCTGGTAATCAAGCACCACCTTGGGTTGTGTGGTTTTGCTTTGTGCAATCAGGCGGTACAGAGGAGCGTCAGAGCAGCATGCGATTTCATTTGTCAACCACCCCTCAGCTGCTGCCGAAGAATTCTGACCCAAGTCAACAATACAGCAAGGCGCCGTGGCTTAGCTGGTCAAAGCGCTTGTCTTGTAAACAGGAGATCCTGGGTTCGATTCCCAGCGGTGCCTTTTAACAGGTGGCTCTGCTCTGTGGGTTCTTTCTTGGAAAGGAAGCCCTTACAGATCCTCCACTTTTCCAACCACATACCAATTGCAGAGAGACCCACGTATCTTGTCCTTCCCGCTCCCCAAATGCCTGAACTCAATTAAACGGACTGGCACAAGCCAGGAAAAGAAAGCTCCGTACATGGCTCTGTGGCGCAATGGATAGCGCAATGGATAGCGCATTGGACTTCTAGACTGCCAGATGAGGCCATTCAAAGGTTGTGGGTTCGAGTCCCACCAGAGTCGTTACTTTTGTCATTCTGTTAATGGCGCTTGGCCAACAAACACATATGCTCTCTGGCCACCCCTCCAGAGTTATAAAACAAGCAATATGCAAGTTGGTGCTGTGGCTTAGTTGGTTAAAGCGCCTGACTAGTAAACAGGAGATCCTGGGTTCGAATGCCAGCGGTGCCTTTGCTGGTGATCAAGTGCCGCCTTGGGCTGTGAGGTTTTGCTCTCTGTAAAAAGGGGGTGCAGAGGAGTGTTAGAGCAACATGCAATTTAATTTGCGAACCACCCCTCAGATGCTGCCGAAGAATGCTGCCCAGAGTCATCTCAGCAATGCAGCATGGCTCAGCTGGTCAAAGAGATTGCCTTGCAAACACGTGATCCTTGGTTTAGGACTGCTGCAAGCCTGGAAGGAGCTACTGCATGTGGCGCAGAGTGTAGCGCATTGGACTATTAATCTGTGGTTTGAGGCCATATGAAGTTTGTGGGTTTGAGTCAAAACAGATTAGTGACTTCTTGCCTTTCGTTTATCATTAAATTGCACGCTTATGCCCTCGGGCAACAGAAAGTTGTGAAAAATCTCATAAGCTGACCAGCCCGTGGACCTTTGTCCTCACTGCTGGATATTTTGATAAACTTACTCACTATCGGAGTGCTCGGCTTGGTGCCGTGGCTTAGTTGGTTAAAGCGTCTGTCTCGTAAACAGGAGATCCTGGGTTCAAATCCCAGCGGTGCCTTTAGCATCCCTTGTGTGCCTCAAGCATGTGCTTTTCTGAGATCGGACTGCAAACAGGGATAGCAAAGGCAGCAGGCAATTCCATTTCCAAATCAGATCCTGATAATGCTGATGCTCTTTTGAACAGGTCAACAGTTGCTGACAGGCTCTTTGGCACAATAGATAGCAAACTGGACTTCTAGACTGCCAGATGAGGGCATTCAAAGGTTAACCAATGGCACTTGGCCAACAATCCCAGAGGCTAGCTGGCCACACCGAATCAGTTGTCAAAAAAAACATTTTGGGCTGTGCAGAGCCTGGCCGTTGGCCTCTTATCTGGATGCTTTAATCCTCTAAGTGCCGCTCCCTGGGAGAGTGTGTGCAGGTTGGCGCCGTGGCTTAGTTGGATAAAGCTTGTGTCGTAAATAGGACATACTGAATTTAAATCCCAGCACTGTCTTTGCTGGTAATCAAGCACCACCTTGGGTTGTGTGGTTTTGCTTTGCGCAATCAGGCGGTACAGAGGAGCGTCAGAGCAGCATGCGATTTCATTTGTCAACCACCCCTCAGCTGCTGCCGAAGAATTCTGACCCAAGTCAACAATACAGCAAGGCGCCGTGGCTTAGCTGGTCAAAGCGCTTGTCTTGTAAACAGGAGATCCTGGGTTCGATTCCCAGCGGTGCCTTTTAACAGGTGGCTCTGCTCTGTGGGTTCTTTCTTGGAAAGGAAGCCCTTACAGATCCTCCACTTTTCCAACCACATACCAATTGCAGAGAGACCCACATATCTTGTCTATCCTGCTCCCCAAATGCCTGAACTCAATTCAACGGACTGGCACAAGCCAGGAAAAAAAAGCTCCACACATGGCTCTGTGGCGCAATGGATAGCGCATTGGACTTCTAGACTGCCAGATGAGGCCATTCAAAGGTTGTGGGTTCGAGTCCCACCAGAGTCGTTACTTTTGGCATTCTTTTAATGGCGCTTGGCCAACAAACACATATGCTCTCTGGCCACCCCTCCAAAGTTATAAAACAAGTTATGTGCAAGTTGGTGCTGTGGCTTAGTTGGTTAAAGCGCCTGTCTAGTAAACAGGAGATCCTGGGTTCGAATCCCAGCGGTGCCTTTGCTGGTGATCAAGTGCCACCTTGGGCTGTGAGGTTTTGCTCTCTATAAAAAGGGGGTGCAGAGGAGTGCTAGAGCAGCATGCAATTTAATTTGCGAACCACCCCTCAGATGCTGCCGAAGAATCCTGCCCAGAGACATCTCAGCAATGCAGCATGGCTCAGCTGGTCAAAGAAATTGCCTTGCCAACACGTGATCCTTGGTTTAAGACTGCTGCAAGCCTGAAAGGAGCTACTGCATGTCGCGCAGAGTGTAGCGCATTGGACTATTAATCTGCGGTTTGAGGCCATATGAAGTTTGTGGGTTTGAGTCAAAACAGATTGGTGACTTCTGGCCTTTAGTTTATCATTAAATTGCACGCTTATGCCCTCGGGCAACAGAAAGTTGTGAAAAATCTCATAAGCTGACCAGCCCGTGGACCTTTGTCCTCACTGCTGGATATTTTGATCAACTTACTCACTATCGGAGTGCTCTGCTTGGTGCCGTGGCTTAGTTGGTTAAAGCGTCTGTCTCGTAAACAGGAGATCCTGGGTTCAAATCCCAGCGGTGCCTTTAGCATCCCTTGTGTGCCTCAAGCATGTGCTTTTCTGAGATCGGACTGCAAACAGGGATAGCAAAGGCAGCAGGCAATTCCATTTCCAAATCAGATCCTGATAATGCTGATGCTCTTTTGAACAGGTCAACAGTTGCTGTCAGGCTCTTTGGCACAATAGATAGCAAACTGGACTTCTAGACTGCCAGATGAGGGCATTCAAAGGTTAACCAATGGCACTTGGCCAACAATCCCAGAGGCTAGCTGGCCACACCGAATCAGTTGTCAAAAAAAACATTTTGGGCTGTGCAGAGCCTGGCCGTTGGCCTCTTATCTGGATGCTTTAATCCTCTAAGTGCCGCTCCCTGGGAGAGTGTGTGCAGGTTGGCGCCGTGGCTTAGTTGGATAAAGCTTGTGTCGTAAATAGGACATACTGAATTTAAATCCCAGCACTGTCTTTGCTGGAAATCAAGCACCACCTTGGGTTGTGTGGTTTTGCTTTGCGCAATCAGGTGGTACAGAGGAGCGTCAGAGCAGCATGCGATTTCATTTGTCAACTACCCCTCAGCTGCTGCCGAAGAATTCTGACCCAAGTCAACAATACAGCAAGGCGCCGCGGCTTAGCTGGTCAAAGCGCTTGTCTTGTAAACAGGAGATCCTGGGTTCGATTCCCAGCGGTGCCTTTTAACAGGTGGCTCTGCTCTGTGGGTTCTTTCTTGGAAAGGAAGCCCTTACAGATCCTCCACTTTTCCAACCACATACCAATTGCAGAGAGACCCACATATCTTGTCTATCCCGCTCCCCAAATGCCTGAACTCAATTCAACGGACTGGCACAAGCCAGGAAAAAAAAGCTCCACACGTGGCGCAATGGATAGCGCATTTGACTTCTAGACTGCCAGATGAGGCCATTCAAAGGTTGTGGGTTCGAGTCCCACCAGAGTCGTTACTTTTGGCATTCTTTTAATGGCGCTTGGCCAACAAACACATATGCTCTCTGGCCACCCCTCCAGAGTTATAAAACAAGTTATGTGCAAGTTGGTGCTGTGGCTTAGTTGGTTAAAGCGCCTGTCTAGTAAACAGGAGATCCTGGGTTCGAATCCCAGCGGTGCCTTTGCTGGTGATCAAGTGCCACCTTGGGCTGTGAGGTTTTGCTCTCTATCAAAAGGGGGTGCAGAGGAGTGCTAGAGCAGCATGCAATTTAATTTGCGAACCACCCCTCAGATGCTGCCGAAGAATCCTGCCCAGAGACATCTCAGCAATGCAGCATGGCTCAGCTGGTCAAAGAAATTGCCTTGCCAACACGTGATCCTTGGTTTAAGACTGCTGCAAGCCTGGAAGGAGCTACTGCATGTCGCGCAGAGTGTAGCGCATTGGACTATTAATCTGCGGTTTGAGGCCATATGAAGTTTGTGGGTTTGAGTCAAAACAGATTGGTGACTTCTGGCCTTTCGTTTATCATTAAATTGCACGCTTATGCCCTCGGGCAACAGAAAGTTGTGAAAAATCTCATAAGCTGACCAGCCCGTGGACCTTTGTCCTCACTGCTGGATATTTTGATCAACTTACTCACTATCGGAGTGCTCTGCTTGGTGCCGTGTCTTAGTTGGTTAAAGCGTCTGTCTCGTAAACAGGAGATCCTGGGTTCAAATCCCAGCGGTGCCTTTAGCATCCCTTGTGTGCCTCAAGCATGTGCTTTTCTGAGATCGGACTGCAAACAGGGATAGCAAAGGCAGCAGGCAATTCCATTTCCAAATCAGATCCTGATAATGCTGATGCTCTTTTGAACAGGTCAACAGTTGCTGTCAGGCTCTTTGGCACAATAGATAGCAAACTGGACTTCTAGACTGCCAGATGAGGGCATTCAAAGGTTAACCAATGGCACTTGGCCAACAATCCCAGAGGCTAGCTGGCCACACCGAATCAGTTGTCAAAAAAAAATTTTGGGCTGTGCAGAGCCTGGCCGTTGGCCTCTTATCTGGATGCTTTAATCCTCTAAGTGCCGCTCCCTGGGAGAGTGTGTGCAGGTTGGCGCCGTGGCTTAGTTGGATAAAGCTTGTGTCGTAAATAGGACATACTGAATTTAAATCCCAGCACTGTCTTTGCTGGTAATCAAGCACCACCTTGGGTTGTGTGGTTTTGCTTTGCGCAATCAGGTGGTACAGAGGAGCGTCAGAGCAGCATGCGATTTCATTTGTCAACTACCCCTCAGCTGCTGCCGAAGAATTCTGACCCAAGTCAACAATACAGCAAGGCGCCGTGGCTTAGCTGGTCAAAGCGCTTGTCTTGTAAACAGGAGATCCTGGGTTCGATTCCCAGCGGTGCCTTTTAACAGGTGGCTCTGCTCTGTGGGTTCTTTCTTGGAAAGGAAGCCCTTACAGATCCTCCACTTTTCCAACCACATACCAATTGCAGAGAGACCCACATATCTTGTCTATCCCGCTCCCCAAATGCCTGAACTCAATTCAACGGACTGGCACAAGCCAGGAAAAAAAAGCTCCACACATGGCTCTGTGGCGCAATGGATAGCGCATTGGACTTCTAGACTGCCAGATGAGGCCATTCAAAGGTTGTGGGTTCGAGTCCCACCAGAGTCGTTACTTTTGTCATTCTGTTAATGACGCTTGGCCAACAAACACATATGCTCTCTGGCCACCCCTCCAGAGTTATAAAACAAGTAATATGCAAGTTGGTGCTGTGGCTTAGTTGGTTAAAGCGCCTGTCTAGTAAACAGGAGATCCTGGGTTCGAATGCCAGCGGTGCCTTTGCTGGTGATCAAGTGCCGCCTTGGGCCATGAGGTTTTGCTCTCTGTAAAAAGGGGGTGCAGAGGAGTGTTAGAGCAGCATGCAATTTAATTTGCGAACCACCCCTCAGATGCTGCCGAAGAATGCTGCCCAGAGTCATCTCAGCAATGCAGCATGGCTCAGCTGGTCAAAGAGATTGCCTTGCAAACACGTGATCCTTGGTTTAGGACTGCTGCAAGCCTGGAAGGAGCTACTGCATGTGGCGCAGAGTGTAGCGCATTGGACTATTAATCTGTGGTTTGAGGCCATATGAAGTTTGTGGGTTTGAGTCAAAACAGATTGGTGACTTCTTGCCTTTCGTTTATCATTAAATTGCACGCTTATGCCCTCGGGCAACAGAAAGTTGTGAAAAATCTCATAAGCTGACCAGCCCGTGGACCTTTGTCCTCACTGCTGGATATTTTGATAAACTTACTCACTATCGGAGTGCTCGGCTTGGTGCCGTGGCTTAGTTGGTTAAAGCGTCTGTCTCGTAAACAGGAGATCCTGGGTTCAAATCCCAGCGGTGCCTTTAGCATCCCTTGTGTGCCTCAAGCATGTGCTTTTCTGAGATCGGACTGCAAACAGGGATAGCAAAGGCAGCAGGCAATTCCATTTCCAAATCAGATCCTGATAATGCTGATGCTCTTTTGAACAGGTCAACAGTTGCTGTCAGGCTCTTTGGCACAATAGATAGCAAACTGGACTTCTAGACTGCCAGATGAGGGCATTCAAAGGTTAACCAATGGCACTTGGCCAACAATCCCAGAGGCTAGCTGGCCACACCGAATCAGTTGTCAAAAAAAACATTTTGGGCTGTGCAGAGCCTGGCCGTTGGCCTCTTATCTGGATGCTTTAATCCTCTAAGTGCCGCTCCCTGGGAGAGTGTGTGCAGGTTGGCGCCATGGCTTAGTTGGATAAAGCTTGTGTCGTAAATAGGACATACTGAATTTAAATCCCAGCACTGTCTTTGCTGGTAATCAAGCACCACCTTGGGTTGTGTGGTTTTGCTTTGCGCAATCAGGCGGTACAGAGGAGCGTCAGAGCAGCATGCGATTTCATTTGTCAACCACCCCTCAGCTGCTGCCGAAGAATTCTGACCCAAGTCAACAATACAGCAAGGCGCCGTGGCTTAGCTGGTCAAAAGCTCTTGTCTTGTAATCAGGAGATCCTGGGTTCGATTCCCAGCGGTGCCTTTTAACAGGTGGCTCTGCTCTGTGGGTTCTTTCTTGGAAAGGAAGCCCTTACAGATCCTCCACTTTTCCAACCACATACCAATTGCAGAGAGACCCACATATCTTGTCTATCCCGCTCCCCAAATGCCTGAACTCAATTCAACAGACTGGCACAAGCCAGGAAAAAAAAGCTCCACACATGGCTCTGTGGCGCAATGGATAGCGCATTGGACTTTTAGACTGCCGGATGAGGCCATTCAAAGGTTGTGGGTTCGAGTCCCACCAGAGTCGTTACTTTTGGCATTCTTTTATTGGCGCTTGGCCAACAAACACATATGCTCTCTGGCCACCCCTCCAGAGTTATAAAACAAGTTATGTGCAAGTTGGTGCTGTGGCTTGGTTGGTTAAAGCGCCTGTCTAGTAAACAGGAGATCCTGGGTTCGAATCCCAGCGGTGCCTTTGCTGGTGATCAAGTGCCACCTTGGGCCGTGAGGTTTTGCTCTCTGTAAAAAGGGGGTGCAGAGGAGTGCTAGAGCAGCATGCAATTTAATTTGCGAACCACCCCTCAGATGCTGCCGAAGAATGCTGCCCAGAGACATCTCAGCAATGCAGCATGGCTCAGCTGGTCAAAGAGCTTGCCTTGAAAACACGTGATCCTTGGTTTAGGACTGCTGCAAGCCTGGAAGGAGCTACTGCATGTTGCGCAGAGTGTAGTGCATTGGACTATTAGTCTGCGGTTTGATGCCATATGAAGTTTGTGGGTTTGAGTCAAAACAGATTGGTGACTTCTGGCCTTTTGTTTATCATTAAATTGCACGCTTATGCCCTCGGGCAACAGAAAGTTGTGAAAAACCTCATAAGCTGACCAGCCCGTTGACCTTTGTCCTCACTGCTGGATATTTTGATAAACTTACTCACCATCTGAATGCTCTGCTTGGTGCTGTGGCTTAGTTGGTTAAAGCGTCTGTCTCGTAAACAGGAGATCCTGGGTTCAAATCCCAGCGGTGCCTTTAGCATCCCTTGTGTGCCTCAAGCATGTTCTTTTCTGAGATCTGACTGCAAACAGGGATAGCAAAGGCAGCAGGCAATTCCATTTCCAAATCAGATCCTGATAATGCTTATGCTCTTTTGAACAGGTCAACAGTTGCTGACAGGCACTGTGGCACAATAGATAGCAAACGGGACTTCTAGACTGCCAGATGAGGGCATTCAAAGGTTAACTAATGGCACTTGGCCAACAATCCCAGAGGCTAGCTGGCCACCCCAAATCAGTTGTCAAAAAAAAACATTTTGGGCTGTGCAGAGCCTGGCCGTTGGCCTCTTATCTGGATGCTTTAATCCTCTAAGTGCCGCTCCCTGGGAGAGTGTGTGCAGGTTGGCGCCGTGGCTTAGTTGGTTAAAGCTTGTGTCGTAAATAGGACATACTGAATTCAAATCCCAGCACTGTCTTTGATGGTAATCAAACACCACCTTGGGTTGTGTGGTTTTGCTTTGCGCAATCAGGCGGTACAGAGGAGTGTCAGAGCAGCATGCGATTTCATTTATCAACCACCCCTCAGCTGCTGCCGAAGAATTCTGACTCAAGTCAACAACGCAGCAAGGCGCCGTGGCTTAGCTGGTCAAAGCGCTTGTCTTGTAAACAGGAGATCCTGGGTTCGATTCCCAGCAGTGCCTTTTAACAGGTGGCTCTGCTCTGTGGGTTCTTTCTTGGAAAGGAAGCCCTTACAGATCCTCCACTTTTCCAACCACATATCAATTGCAGAGAGACCCACATATCTTGTCCTTCCCGCTCCCCAAATGCCTGAACTCAATTCAACGGACTGGCACAAGCCAGGAAAAAAAAGCTCCACACATGGCTCTGTGGCGCATTGGACTTCTAGACTGCAAGATGAGGCCATTCAAAGGTTGTGGGTTCGAGTCCCACCAGAGTCGTTACTTTTGGCATTCTGTTAATGGCGCTTGACAAACAAACACATATGCTCTCTGGCCACCCCTCCAGTTATAAAACTTTAAGTCTCACTTTCTTACTGGGTACACGCAAGTTGGTGCTGTGGCTTAGTTGGTTAAAGCGCCTTTCTAGTAAACAGGAGATCCTGGGTTTGAATGCCAGCGGTGCCTTTGCTGGTGATCAAGTGCCGCCTTGGGCTGTGAGGTTTTGCTCTCTGTAAAAAGGGGGTGCAGAGGAGTGCTAGAGCAGCATGCAATTTAATTTGTGAACCACCCTTCAGATGCTGCCGAAGAATGCTGCCCAGAGTCATCTCAACAATGCAGCATGGCTCAACTGGTCAAAGAGCTTGCCTTGCAAACAAGTGATCCTTGGTTTAGGACTGCTGCAAGCCTGGAAGGAGCTACTGCATGTGGCGCAGAGTGTAGCGCATTGGACTATTAGTCTGCGGTTTGAGGCAATATTAAATTTGTGGGTTTGAGTCAAAACAGATTGGTGACTTCTGGACTTTCGCTTATCATTAAATTGCACGCTTATGCACTCGGGCAACAGAAAGTTGTGAAAAATCTCATAAGCTGACCAGCCCTTGGACCTTTGTCCTCACCGCTGGATGTTTTGATCAACTTACTCACCCTCCAAGTGCTCTGCTTGGTGCCGTGGCTTAGTTGGTTAAAGTGTCTGTCTCGTAAACAGGAGATCCTGGGTTCAAATCCCGGCGGTGAATTTAGCATCCCTTGTGTGCCTCAAGCATGTGCTTTTCTGAGATCGGACTGCAAACAGGGATAGCAAAGGCAGCAGGCAATTCCATTTCCAAGTCAGATCCTGATAATGCTGATGCTCGTTTGAACAGGTCAACAGTTGCTGACAGGCTCTGTGGCACAATAGATAGCAAACTGGACTTCTAGACTGCCAGATGAGTCCATTCAAAGGTTAACTAATGGCACTTGGCCAACAAACCCATAGGCTAGCTGGCCACCCCGAATCAGTTGTCAAAAAAACTATTTTAGGCTGTGCAGAGCCTGGCCGTTGGCCTCTTATCTGGATGCTTTAATCCTCTAAGTGCCGCTCCCTGGGAGAGTGTGTGCAGGTTGGCGCTGTGGCTTAGTTGGTTAAAGCTTGTGTCGTAAATAGGACATACTGAAATCAAATCCCAGCACTGTCTTTGCTGGTAATCAAACACCACCTTGGGTTGTGTGGTTTTGCTTTGCGCAATCAGGCGGTACAGAGGAGCGTCAGAGCAGCATGTGATTTCATTTGTCAACCACCCCTCAGCTGCTGCCGAAGAATTCTGACCCAAGTCAACAATACAGCAAGGTGCCGTGGCTTAGCTGGTCAAAGCGATTGTCTTGTAAACAGGAGATCCTGGGTTTGATTCCCAGCGGTGCCTTTTAACAGGTGGCTCTGCTCTGTGGGTTCTTTCTTGGAAAGGAAGCCCTTACAGATCCTCCACTTTTCCAATCACATACCAATTGCAGAGAGACCCACATATCTTGTCCTTCCCGCTCCCGAAATGCCTGAACTCAATTCAACGGACTGGCAAAAGCCAGGAAAAAAAAGCTCCACACATGGCTCTGTGGCGCAATGGATAGCGCATTGGACTTCTAGACTGCCAGATGAGGCCATTCAAAGGTTGTGGGTTCGAGGCCCACCAGAGTCGTTACTTTTGGCATTCTGTTAATGGCGCTTGACAAACAAACACATATGCTCTCTGGCCACCCCTCCAGTTATAAAACTCTAAGTCTCACTTTCTTACTGGGTACACGCAAGTTGGTGCTGTGGCTTAGTTGGTTAAAGCGCCTGTCTAGTAAACAGGAGATCCTGGGTTTGAATGCCAGCGGTGCCTTTGCTGGTGATCAAGTGCCGCCTTGGGCTGTGAGGTTTTGCTCTCTGTAAAAAGGGGGTGCAGAGGAGTGCTAGAGCAGCATGCAATTTAATTTGTGAACCACCCCTCAGATGCTGCCGAAGAATGCTGCCAAGAGTCATCTCAACAATGCAGCATGGCTCAACTGGTCAAAGAGCTTGCCTTGCAAACAAGTGATCCTTGGTTTAGGACTGCTGCAAGCCTGGAAGGAGCTACTGCATGTGGCGCAGAGTGTAGCGCATTGGACTATTAGTCTGCGGTTTGAGGCAATATTAAATTTGTGGGTTTGAGTCAAAACAGATTGGTGACTTCTGGCCTTTCGTTTATCATTAAATTGCACGCTTATGCCCTCGGGCAACAGAAAGTTGTGAAAAATCTCATAAGCTGACCAGCCCTTGGAACTTTGTCCTCACCGCTGAATGTTTTTTTCAACTTATTCACCCTCCAAGTGCTCTGCTTGGTGCCGTGGCTTAGTTGGTTAAAGCGTCTGTCTCGTAAACAGGAGATCCTGGGTTCAAATCCCAGCGGTGCCTTTAGAATCCCTTGTGTGCCTCAAGCATGTGCTTTTCTGAGATCGGACTGCAAACAGGGATAGCAAAGGCAGCAGGCAATTCCATTTCCAAGTCAGATCCTGATAATGCTGATGCTCTTTTGAACAGGTCAACAGTTGCTGACAGGCTCTGTGGCACAATAGATAGCAAACTGAACTTCTAGACTGCCAGATGAGTCCATTCAAAGGTTAACTAATGGCACTTGGCCAACAAACCCATAGGCTAGCTGGCCACCCCGAATCAGTTGTCAAAAAAACAATTTTAGGCTGTGCAGAGCCTGGCCGTTGGCCTCTTATCTGGATGCTTTAATCCTCTAAGTGCCGCTCCCTGGGAGAGTGTGTGCAGGTTGGTGCTGTGGCTTAGTTGGTTAAAGCTTGTGTCGTAAATAGGACATACTGAATTCAAATCCCAGCACTATCTTTGCTGGTAATCAAACACCACCTAGGGTTGTGTGGTTTGCTTTGCGCAATCAGGCGGTACAGAGGAGTGTCAGAGCAGCATGCGATTTCATTTGTCAACCACCCCTCAGCTGCTGCCGAAGAATTCTGACTTAAGTCAACAAAGCAAGCAAGGCGCCGTGGCTTAGCTGGTCAAAGCGCTTGTCTTGTAAACAGGAGATCCTGGGTTCGATTCCCAGCAGTGCCTTTTAACAGATGGCTCTGCTCTGTGGATTCTTTCTTGGAAAGGAAGCCCTTAAAGATCCTCCACTTTTCCAACCACATACCAATTGCAGAGAGACCCACATATCTTGTCCTTCCCGCTCCCCAAATGCCTGAACTCAATTCAACGGACTGGCACAAGCCAGGAAAAAAAAGCTCCAAACATGGCTCTGTGGCGCAATGGATAGCGCATTGGACTTCTAGACTGCCAGATGAGGCCATTCAAAGGTTGTGGGTTCGAGTCCCACCAGAGTTGTTACTTTTGGCATTCTTTTAATGGCGCTTGGCCAACAAACACATATGCTCTCTGGCCACCCCTCCAGAGTTATAAAACAAATTATATGCAAGTTGGTGCTGTGGCTTAGTTGGTTAAAGCGCCTGTCTAGTTAAAAGGAGATCTTGGGTTCGAATCCCAGCGGTGCCTGTGCTGGTGATCAAGTGCCACCTTGGGCCGTGAGGTTTTGCTCTCTGTAAAAAGGGGGTGCAGAGGAGTGCTAGAGCAGCATGCAATTTAATTTGCGAACCACCCCTCAGATGCTGCCGAAGAATGCTGCCCAGAGTCATCTCAGCAATGCAGCATGGCTCAGCTGGTCAAAGAGCTTGCCTTGAAAACACGTGATCCTTGGTTTAGGACTGCTGCAAGCCTGGAAGGAGCTACTGCATGTTGCGCTGAGTGTAGCGCATTGGACTATTAATCTGCGGTTTGAGGCCATATGAAGTTTGTGGGTTTGAGTCAAAACAGATTGGTGACTTCTGGCCTTTCGTTTATCATTAAATTGCAGGCTTATGCCCTCGGGCAACAGAAAGTTGTGAAAAATCTCATAAGCTGACCAGCCCGTGGACCTTTGTCCTCACTGCTGGATATTTTGATAAACTTACTCACTATCGCAGTGCTCGGCTTGGTGCCGTGGCTTAGTTGGTTAAAGCGTCTGTCTCGTAAACAGGAGATCCTGGATTCAAATCCCAGCGGTGCCTTCAGTATCCCTTGTGTGCCTCAAGCATGTGCTTTCTGAGATTGGTCTGCAAACAGGGATAGCAAAGGCAGCAGGCAATTCCATTTCCAAATCAGATCCTGATAATGCATATGCTCTTTTGAACAGGTCAACAGTTGCTGACAGGCTCTGTGGCACAATAGATAGCAAACTGGACTTCTAGACTGCCAGATGAGGGCATTCAAAGGTTAACTAATGGCACTTGGCCAACAATCCCAGAGGCTAGCTGGCCACCCCGAATCAGTTGTCAAAAAAAACATTTTGGGCTGTGCAGAGCCTGGCCTTTGGCCTCTTATCTGGATGCTTTAATCCTCTAAGTGCCGCTCCCTGGGAGAGTGTATGCAGGTTGGCGCCGTGGCTTAGTTGGTTAAAGCTTGTGTCGTAAATAGGACATACTGAATTTAAATCCCAGCACTGTCTTTGCTGGTAATCAAGCACCACCTTGGGTTGTGTGGTTTTGCTTTGCGCAATTAGGCGGTACAGAGAAGCGTCAGAGCAGCAAGCGATTTCATTTGTCAACCACCCCTCAGCTGCTGCCGAAGAATTCTGACGCAAGTCAACAATACAGTAAGGCGCCGTGGCTTAGCTGGTCAAAGCGCTTGTCTTGTAAACAGGAGATCCTGGGTTCGATTCCCAGCGGTGCCTTTTAACAGGTGGCTCTGCTCTGTGGGTTCTTTCTTGGAAAGGAAGCCCCTACAGATCCTCCACTTTTTCAACCACATACCAATTGCAGAGAGACCCACATATCTTGTCCTTCCCGCTCCCCAAATGCCTGAACTCAATTCAACGGACTGGCACAAGCCAGGAAAAAGAAGCTCCATACCTGGCTATGTGGCGCAATGGATAGCGCATTGGACTTCTAGACTGCCAGATGAGGCCATTCAAAGGTTGTGGGTTTGAGTCCCACCAGAGTAATTAAATTGCACGCTTATGCCCTCGGGCAACAGAAAGTTTTGAAAAATCTCATAAGCTGACCAGCCTGTGGACCTTTGTCCTCACTGCTGGATATTTTGATAAACTTACTCACTATCTGAGTGCTCTGCTTGGTGCTGTGGCTTAGTTGGTTAAAGCGTCTGTTTCGTAAACGGGAGATCCTGGATTCAAATCCCAGCGGTGCCTTCAGTATCCCTTGTGTGCCTCAAGCATGTGCTTTTCTGAGATCGGACTGCAAACAGGGATAGCAAAGGCAGCAGGCAATTCCATTTCCAAATCAGATCCTGATAATGCTGATGCTCTTTTGAACAGGTCAACAGTTGCTGACAGGCTCTGTGGCACAATAGATAGCAAACTGGACTTCTAGACTGCCAGATGAGGGCATTCAAAGGTTAACTAATGGCACTTGGCCAACAATCCCAGGGGCTAGCTGGCCACCCCAAATCAGTTGTCAAAAAAAACATTTTGGGCTGTGCAGAGCCTGGCCGTTGGCCTCTTATCTGGATGCTTTAATCCTCTAAGTGCCGCTCCCCGGGAGAGTGTGTGCAGGTTGGCGCCGTGGCTTAGTTGGTTAAAGCTTGTGTCGTAAATAGGACATACTGAATTCAAATCCCAGCACTGTCTTTGCTGGTAATCAAACACCACCTTGGGTTGTGTGGTTTTGCTTTGCGCGATCAGGCGGTACAGAGGAGTGTCAGAGCAGCATGCGATTTCATTTGTCAACCACCCCTCAGCTGCTGCCGAAGAATTCTGACTCAAGTCAACAAGGCAGCAAGGCACCGTGGCTTAGCTGGTCAAAGCGCTTGTCTTGTAAACAGGAGATCCTGGGTTCGATTCCCAGCAGTGCCTTTTAACAGGTGGCTCTGTGGGTTCTTTCTTGGAAAGGAAGCCCTTACAGATCCTCCACTTTTCCAACCACATACCAATTACAGAGAGACCCACATATCTTGTCCTTCCCGCTCCCGAAATGCCTGAACTCAATTCAACGGACTGGCACAAGCCAGGAAAAAAAAGCTTTATGTGGCGCAATGGATAGCGCATTGGACTTCTAGACTCCCAGATGAGGCCATTCAAAGGTTGTGGGTTCGAGTCCCACCAGAGTCGTTACTTTTGGCATTCTTTTAATGGCGCTTGGCCAACAAACACATATGCTCTCAGGCCACCCCTTCAGAGTTATAAAACTCTAAGTCTCACTTTCTTACTGGGTACATGCAAGTTGGTGCTGTGGCTTAGTTGGTTAAAGCGCCTGTCTAGTAAACAGGAGATCCTGGGTTCGAATCCTGGCGGTGCCTTTGCTGGTGATCAAGTGCCTCCTTGGACTGTGAGGTTTTGCTCTCTGTAAAAAGGGGGTGCAGAGGAGTGCTAGAGCAGCATGCAATTTAATTTGCGAACCACCCCTCAGATGCTGCCGAAGAATGCTGCCCAGAGTCATCTCAGCAATGCAGCATGGCTCAGCTGGTCAAAGAGCTTGCCTTGCAAACACGTGATCCTTGGTTTAGGACTGCTGCAAGCCTGGAAGGAGCTACTGCATGTGGCGCAGAGTGTAGCGCATTGGAATATTAATCTGCTGTTTGAGGCCATATGAAGTTTGTGGGTTTTAGTCAAAACAGATTGGTGACTTCTTGCCTTTCATTTATCATTAAATTGCACACTTATGCCCTCGGGCAACAGAAAGTTGTGAAAAATCTCATAAGCTGACCAGCCCGTGGACCTTTGTCCTCACTGCTGGATATTTTGATAAACTTACTCACTATCGCAGTGATCGGCTTGGTGCCGTGGCTTAGTTGGTTAAAGCGTCTGTCTCGTAAACAGGAGATCCTGGATTCAAATCCCAGCGGTGCCTTCAGTATCCCTTGTGTGCCTCAAGCATGTGCTTTTCTGAGATCGGACTGCAAACAGGGATAGCAAAGGCAGCAGGCAATTCCATTTCCAAATCAGATCCTGATAATGCATATGCTCTTTTGAACAGGTCAACAGTTGCTGACAGGCTCTGTGGCACAATAGATAGCAAACTGGACTTCTAGACTGCCAGATGAGGGCATTCAAAGGTTAACTAATGGCACTTGGCCAACAATCCCAGAGGCTAGCTGGCCACCCCGAATCAGTTGTCAAAAAAAACATTTTGGGCTGTGCAGAGCCTGGCCGTTGGCCTCTTATCTGGATGCTTTAATCCTCTAAGTGCCGCTCCCTGGGAGAGTGTATGCAGGTTGGCGCCGTGGCTTAGTTGGTTAAAGTTTGTGTCGTAAATAGGACATACTGAATTTAAATCCCAGCACTGTCTTTGCTGGTAATCAAGCACCACCTTGGGTTGTGTGGTTTTGCTTTGCGCAATCAGGCAGTACAGAGAAGCGTCAGAGCAGCATGCGATTTCATTTGTCAACCACCCCTCAGCTGCTGCCGAAGAATTCTGACGCAAGTCAACAATACAGCAAGGCGCCGTGGCTTAGCTAGTCAAGGCGCTTGTCTTGTAAACAGGTGATCCTGGGTTCGATTCCCAGCGGTGCCTTTTAACAGGTGGCTCTGCTCTGTGGGTTCTTTCTTGGAAAGGAAGCCCTTACAGATCCTCCACTTTTCCAACCACATACCAATTGCAGAGAGACCCACATATCTTGTCCTTCCCGCTCCCCAAATGCCTGAACTCAATTCAACGGACTGGCACAAGCCAGGAAAAAGAAGCTCCACACCTGGCTATGTGGCGCAATGGATAGCGCATTGGACTTCTAGACTGCCAGATGAGGCCATTCAAAGGTTGTGGGTTCGAGTCCCACCAGAGTCGTTACTTTTGGCATTCTGTTAATGGCGCTTGGCCAACAAACACATATTTTCTCTGGCCACCCCTCCAGAGTTATAAAACTCTAAGTCTCACTTTCTTACTGGGTACATGCAAGTTGGTGCTGTGGCTTAGTTGGTTAAAGCACCTGTCTAGTAAACAGGAGATCCTGGGTTCGAATCCCAGCGGTGCCTTTGCTGGTGATCAAGTGCCGCCTTGGGCTGTGAGGTTTTGCTCTCTGTAAAAAGGGGGTGCAGAGGAGTGCTAGAGCAGCATGCAATTTAATTTGCGAACCACCCCTCAGATGCTGCCGAAGAATGCTGCCCAGAGTCATCTCAGCAATGCAGCATGGCTCAGCTGGTCAAAGAGCTTGCCATGCAAACAGTTGATCCTTGGTTTAGGACTGCTGCTAGCCTGGAAGGAGCTACTGCATGTGGCGCAGAGTATAGTGCATTGGACTATTAGTCTGCGGTTTGACACCATATGAAGTTTGTGGGTTTGAGTCAAAACAGATTGGTGACTTCTGGCCTTTCGTTTATCATTAAATTGCACGCTTATGCCCTCGGGCAACAGAAAGTTGTGAAAAATCTCATAAGCTGACCAGCCCGTGGACCTTTGTCCTCACTGCTGGATATTTTGATCAACTTACTCACCATCTGAGTGCTCTGCTTGGTGCTGTGGCTTAGTTGGTTAAAGTGTCTGTCTCGTAAACAGGAGATCCTGGATTCAAATCCCAGCGGTGCCTTTAGTATCCCTTGTGTGCCTCAAGCATGTGCTTTTCTGGGATTGGACTGCAAACAGCGATAGCAAAGGCAGCAGGCAATTCCATTTCCAAATCAGATCCTGATAATGCTGATGCTCTTTTGAACAGGTCAACAGTTGCTGACAGGCTCTGTGGCACAATAGATGGCAAACTGGACTTCTAGACTGCCAGATGAGGGCATTGAAAGGTTAACTAATGGCACTTGGCCAACAATCCCAGAGGCTAGCTGGCCACCCCGAAACAGTAGTCAAAAAAAAACATTTTAGGCTGTGCAGAGCCTGGCCGTTGGCCTCTTATCTGGATGCTTTAATCCTCTAAGTGCCGCTCCCTGGGAGAGTGTGTGCAGGTTGGCGCCGTGGCTTAGTTGGTTAAAGCTTGTGTCGTAAATAGGACATACTGAATTCAAATCCCAGCACTGTCTTTGCTGGTAATCAAACACCACCTTGGGTTGTGTGGTTTTGCTTTGCGCAATCAGGCGGTACAGAGGAGCATCAGAGCAGCATGCGATTTCATTTGTCAACCACCCCCCAGCTGCTGCCGAAGAATTCTGAGCTAAGTCAACAATACAGCAAGGCGCCGTGGCTTAGCTGGTCCAAGCGCTTGTCTTGTAAACAGGAGATCCTGGGTTCGATTCCCAGCGGTGCCTTTTAACAGGTGGCTCTGCTCTGTGGGTTCTTTCTTGGAAAGGAAGCCCTTACAGATCCTCCACTTTTCCAACCACATACCAATTGCAGAGAGACCCACATATCTTGCCCTTCCCGCTCCCCAAATGCCTGAACTCAATTCAACAGACTGGCACAAGACAGGAAAAAAAAGCTCCACACATGGCTCTGTGGTGCAATGGATAGCGCATTGGACTTCTAGATTGCCAGATGAGGCCATTCAAAGGTTGTAGGTTCGAGTCCCACCAGAGTCGTTACTTTTGGCATTCTGTTAATGGCGCTTGGCCAACAAACACATATTTTCTCTGGCCACCCCTCCAGAGTTATAAAACTCTAAGTCTCACTTTCTTACTGGGTATATGCAAGTTGGTGCTGTGGCTTAGTTGGTTAAAGCGCCTGTCTAGTAAACAGGAGATCCTGGGTTCAAATCCCAGCGGAGTCTTTGCTGGTGATCAAGTGCAGCCTTGGGCTGTGAGGTTTTGCTCTCTGTAAAAAGGGGGTGCAGAGGAGTGCTAGAGCAGCATGCAATTTAATTTGCGAACCACCCCTCAGATGCTGCCGAAGAATGCTGCCCAGAGTCATCTCAGCAATGCAGCATGGCTCAGCTGGTCAAAGAGCTTGCCTTGCAAACACGTGATCCTTGGTTTAGGACTGCTGCAAGCCTGGAAGGAGCTACTGCATGTGGCGCAGAGTGTAGTGCATTGGACTATTAGTCTGCGGTTTGACGCCATATGAAGTTTGTGGGTTTGAGTCAAAACAGATTGGTGACTTCTGGCCTTTCGTTTATCATTAAATTGCACGCTTATGCCCTCGGGCAACAGAAAGTTGTGAAAATTCTCATAAGCTGACCAGCCCGTGGACCTTTGTCCTCACTGCTGGATATTTTGATAAACTTACTCACCATCAGAGTGCTCTGCTTGGTGCTGTGGCTTAGTTGGTTAAAGCGTCTGTCTCGTAAACAGGAGATTCTGGATTCAAATCCCAGCGGTGCCTTCAGTATCCCTTGTGTGCCTCAAGCATATGCTTTTCTGAGATCGGACTGCAAATGTAGTGTATTTTCGTCTGCCATGGATCTGAGGAATCACACTGTCTCTGGGTTTTGTTTCCATAAGAAAGATTTTATTTTCAAGAGAAAATAAAACCGAGAAAGCTCTGCAGAACAGTCTGTCGAGTCTGTGTCGGTTCTCTATTTTATACAGTGCTTCTGAAGGCGTGCCCATGTTCAATACATTTCATGCATATGGTTCTGTTTATCAACTCTTTTACCTTTTATGGCAGTCTCTCCAGCTTGCTTTTAGGATGTAGAATTTATTTTAAGTGAAACAAGGAGGCCTAATCATATATTTTGTATTATGTCAAAACAGGGTGTCCAACTTTACTATATGCTGTATTTTGGTAATGTCTGCACCAAGGAGGTCTGATCATATATTTTGTCTAATGTCCAAATAGAGTGTGCAGATGCACCAAATACTATACCCCTGCACTCTCTGCACATTCCATTCTCAGGCAGGCCTCTACATACAGTCAAATGCATGATTATAACAGTAGAATAACTTCATACATAAATGGCTAGAGTCACATTGATTATGCCTGATTAGTTTACATATTGACCAATAAAAATTCCACATTCTCCCCTTTGAGACTTAAAAGTCTCACATTTGATTATTTTTATCCAGAGTGCTACTCCATAATCCAGTCATATTAGTTACACTACCTAGTGACTAAATAAGTCACATTGTATTATCACCAGTGACTAGATTATGAAATTCCACTCTGAGGGATTACTGGACCAAACATCTCTCTCCTAATTTGACAAGGAGGGAGTAAAAGATCCAGTCTCCCTAACCCCTCATTAAAGATAAAACAATGTTCAGCACTTCAGCACTTGCCTGTGGTTGTTACAGTTATGTAAAATCCAAGAGTAATAAACATAAAAAATGTAACATCACAAAAATAGCATAGTTGATCTTCAGTCCATATGTTTTGTGCACTGTAGAGGCCATTTTGGTTATGCTCAAAAATCAGTTTCCCATCATCTTGACATCTTCACCAGGGAGACTCTTTGCGAGTCGTTGCAATGGTCTTTCCATCGTTGGCAAGGGTGGGTCATTACTAGCACGCCCTTCATCCCTCACTTCATGCTATGTGAAGTTGCTGAAGCTGGTTGGTGTATTTTAAGGTTAGAGATGTGAACTCAGGTGTCACTCTGTAATCATTTTGCTGATTAATTTCAAGGCTCTCCCTCGAGATCCTAGCTGCACCCTCACTGGTTCCCTTTGATGGAGCGAAGCATTCCTTGGCCTTACTAGAACTGCTGTCACCTGTAAATGGAAAACTTCAGAGTTTTTTGTTAGTAATATCGAGCATGTGTAACCGGTGGCTCGCGACACCAGTTATAAAATCACTTTTCTCTGCGTTGTGAAAACAGACACGGGACAAAAGGCGACGGTTCCACTGGGTTTTACTCCGAGATCTGATGTAAAACAAATAAAAACAGCCTCTGAGTACAATCACCCTTATCTTGCTCTCTTCCATGCAATTACAATGCCAAGAGCAAAATACAGAGAAAACATACCTGATGTAAAACAAATAAAAACAGCCTCTGAGTACAATCACCCTTATCTTGCTCTATAAAACAAATGTGACGTAGATTTAATTACCATGTGCTTTTCATCTCCACTTATTAGGCCAAAGAGACAAATATAACTTAAATTGGGCAAAATGACAAAAATAACCACACAGGTAAGTAAAATAACATAATACACATAATTTGCAATGAAGATATAGAAATAAAAGCAACAATTAAAATAAAGATTAATAAGGATTAGCAGGAGCCAAAAATAACCCACCTCTTCCATGCAATTACAATGCCAAGAGGAAGAGGAGGGGACATAACGGGAAATTATGTAGGCTCATGATGACATCACAGCAATTAAAGGGGAAACGTACTCAACACACTTAGGCATCATATCAGGTGCATGTGGAAAAACAATTTTGTGAGAATTATAACAATACATATGTTTTAACAAAACACGTTCTGTACCGGTTACACTCACCCCCCAGAATTCACACAAAATTCTTAAGAGCATAACAAATAAAACACTGGTCACTTGAGTTACATGGTCTACACTTTAAAAACAGTGAAGACTCCACCTAGAGAGTTACCCAAACAAGGGATACAAATATGGAGAAAGTTGGCCAAACTTCTACACATTTTGCAGGCATACACAAAGTGCCCATTACACTTTGAAAAACTCATACCAAGTACATAAACAGGATTAGTATACACAATAAAATAGAGAAGATTACACTTTGGTTGAGATGTATTACCAGAGATAGTATAATACTATACACAACCCTATACATGAATAACAGGAGATACAGACTCCACACCAAGTAAGGTTTCGAGTTGAATCATTGACTCAATCAGCCTATGAACAGGTCTAAGTACTCTACCAAACCTGGTAGTGTAACGATCGTCAGAGTTATGGTCAACCAAAGGATTACGTGAACTGTCAGGAACAGTAGAAAAGGCCCTAGATACAGTGTCAAGGTCAACAGAAAACTCATTTTGTGCTTCAGAAACAGTTTGAGAAGAATGGGATGAGACCCAAGAAGCAGTACGATCATCGTCACAAACAGCAATGTGAGAAATGACAGACATGGACTCAGCATGTGACAAATCATCAGCGACAGGTAAGGTTGACTCAACCAAATCACATACAGATTGAGAAGGTGTGGAACAAGGACCACCACTAGCACTTTCACCAACAGAAAACTCAGTTGAAGGCAAAGGAAGAAAGTTAACTGGCAACAATAGATTCCGATGTACCACTTTCTCATGACCAGATTTGTCACGGATCTTGTAAATGTGCAGTGAAGGTTTGGAGTCAACAACGGAATACATGGTGGGCTCCCATTTGTCGGCAAGCTTCCGTTTACCTCTACAGCCTCTGTTGGCAATGAGAACATGATCACCAACTGACAGGGGCAATCCTTTGACTCTCTTATTGTACTGATCAGACTGATGTTTTTGTTCAGCAGTAGAGTTCTTTTGAGCCAGCGCCATAGCAGACTGTAGATCACTGACAAGAGATTGAACATAGTCATTGTAATCACAGATTGACTCATCATGAAGCACGCTTCGAAACATAAGGTCAACAGGCAATCTCGGCACCCTCCCGAACATCAGGTAAAAAGGGGCAAACCCAGTAGTTTCATGGGCAGTGCAGTTATACATGAATGTTTGTACCAACTGTGGCCACTTTTGCTTGGATCTGGGTGGAAGCGATCTCAGCATGTTACCTAATGTTCTGTTGAACCTTTCAGTCCCACCATTCCCCATTGGGTGGTACGGTGAAGTCCGTGACTTGTCAACGCCGGCAATATCAAGAAGCTCTGCTATCAGCCCACTTTCAAAATTTGCTCCCTGGTCCGAATGGATATGCTGTGGAAATCCATAGATACAAAAGAAGCCATCCCAGAGTTTCTTAGCAACACTTTTAGCACACTGGTTTCGGCAAGGAAAAGCGTGAGCTAACTTGGTGAAATGATCTGTAATTACCAAGACATCCACAGATTTATTGCGCCTATCTTCAGCAGACCAGAAATCAATACAGACAAGCTCCAATGGGGCAGTGGTCTTGATGCTCTCCAAGGGCGCTCTTGCTGCTGGCTCCGGAGTTTTACTCAGGACACAACGGGCACAAGTCTTGACATAATCACGCACATCACTTTCCATCCCAGGCCAATAGAACCTCTGGCGGGCTAAAGACAGGGTACGTGGCTGACCTTGGTGACCGGCCAGATCATGAACACCAGAGAGTGCTTGCTGTTTCATAGAGGCAGGCAGGACGAATTGAAACTTTTTATGCTTAGAGAGTGGATCTTTGACAGCTCTATACAGGATGCCATGAAGCAAACAGAGTTTTTCACACTGCCTCAAAATCCTCAAAACTAGCAAATCCTCATTCGCACGCTCACGCCGGGTAGGTCTGCGCTTCCTGCGGACATAGAAAACCACCCTCGAAATAACTGCATCTTTGTGCTGCTGACACTGCAGTTCAGACAATGAAAAGGCATGGATTACGTCTTGACAGTCGGGAATCGAAGAAGTCAAATGACTACCCACGGATGTTGCTCTGGATGCAGCTCCTGAATCCCAATCATCACAGAGAGACAAGATAGATGAAACATCCTCAGAAGTCATGGAAAAGTTGATCTCAGAACTTAGATTGAGTTCAGTTTCAAGTGTCTGTGGCTGGCACGTGAGATGGAATGTCCTCTGCACAGAATCATCTCCCACACTGTGTACATACTTCAGTAGTTCAGAGTAAGGCTCGGACAGAAGTCGCTGACTCACTGGGTTGACGAATGGGTCTCGACTGAGCGCATCCGCCACAACATTCAATCGTCCAGGAACGTACTTTATTTTAAAGTTGTACGGGGCAAGTTTTGAAACCCAGCGCTGCTCACAAGCATCTAATTTAGGTTTTGTCAAGATGTACGTGAGCGGATTATTGTCCGTCCACACGGTAAACTCATGACCTCTTAGCCAGTGACTGAACTTGTCGCACACTGCCCACTTGAGGGCCAAGAATTCTAGTCTGTGTGCAGGGTAATTGGCTTGGCTGCGGCTCAAAGACTTGCTGGCGAAAGCTATGGGACGTGCTTTGTCCTCACCACTGGGAACTTGAGAAAGTACTGCCCCTAAACCGTCCAACGATGCATCAGTGCAAAGAATAAATGGACGCTCAAAGTCAGGGTGTGCCAGGACCACGCTCTCGACAAGGGCTCTCTTTAACTCTTCGAAGGCAACATCACAATCAGGAGTCCAGTCCTGGGGAGACAACTCCCGATAAGTGCCAGATCGATTACGGCTACTTGTGCCTTTCGTCAAACGTTTTTGACCGGCCGTCAAATTGAACAATGGCTTTGCGACACGTGTACAGCCAGGGATGAAGCTCTGGTAGTATAGAACCATGCCCAGAAATGATCGTAGTTTCTTAGGCGAAGGTGTGACATTATCTTCCTTCATCAGATCATTCTTTTGAAAGGCTGAAATGACTGCTACCTTGTCTTCATCCACGGAAACTCCAGATCCGCTGATCACATGGCCCAGAAATTTGATGGAGCGCCTGAGAAAGTGACACTTTTTCGGAGCCAACTTCAAATTACTAGCTCTCAACCGTGAAAACACTACTTCTAAGCGTTTCAAAGCCTCCTCTTCAGAGCGGGCGAAAACCAACAAATCATCTAGATAGCAAAGGAGGCTGGAAAAATTTAGATCTCCGAACACACTGAGCATCATGCGCATAAATGATGCTGTGCTGTTACACAGGCCTTGGGGAAGACGGTTGTATTCGTACAAGCCCATTGGTGTTGTAAATGCGGTGTAATGACGATCAGAAACATGGAGCGGGACGTTGTAAAATCCTGACGTCAAATCAACAGAGCTGAAGAAAAGATTGCCTCCTAGCGCAGCCAGGCAGTCTGCCTGATGAGGCAAAGGATGAGCATCCTTAATGGTCTTTGCATTAAGCCAGCGAAAGTCCGTACAGACTCTGAGAGATCCATCCTTCTTCCATACCATTACCAAAGGAGATGCATACTCGCTGACGGATTTGCTAATGATGCCTTTCTCTTCCATTTCAGAAAGTACCTCTCTCAACTTCTGGTAGTGGGCAGGAGGGGTTCGGCGATATGGCAGACGAAATGGACGCTCATCGCTCAGATGAATTCTGTGTACAAAGTCCTTCACCTCTCCACAATCGAGTCTGTCCCTGGAGAAAACATCACGATAGGACACGATAAGACTTGCCAACTTCTCCTTCCATGACTTGAAGACCTCACACCCTTCGATATCAATGCCCTCCAAACCATACTCATGCAGTAACTGCACTGGATCAACAGTTGGAATAGGCTTGGGGAAAGCTGCATCAGGAACTTGAGGTCTGCACACATCTTGTGAAACTGTAACATCCTCCACTGCCAAACAAGGAGACACATCAGCCAGCTTAGCATTACGTCGAAGAGTTATTGGAGACTGGGTGGGATTTAAGATCTTCATCGGCACCCATCGATCACCCCACATAGGAGTCACCACACGTCCAACAAGAACATGACGTGGCGCTGAACGTGACGTAGTGGGCTCGACGATGACGGAGCTTCCTGTGGAGACATTAGTGTTTGCAGGTAGTTTTCCCCAGACAAGGTGCTCACACCTGGGAAGCAAGGTAACGGCCCGACGAAGCCTAACTGTGCCGAGCTTAGCGGGCGGTTGGGGACCAGACCAACGAGAAACACCGCTCAAGAGCTCAAGAAATTCTTCACACTCAGGGTTGCTGTTTTGGCAGGAAATTAGTTCCCAGTATCTCTTTTCGGCTTTCATCTTCTGAAGCACACATTTGATTACATTACTGCCGATAATGAACTCATCCTTCTGTCCAGGCACTACTAAGGTTGGTACAATAAACTTGAACCCGTAGACTTCGATTTCCAGGTCATATGTGCACTTAGGCTGAGTAGTCAGACCACCGCAGCCCACCAGGACCACATTACCAGGAATCACTGAGGGTTGAGGGAGAACTCCATCGGCACGCAACTTGGATTCACTTTCCATACTCAGTGTGCAAGCCATGCTGCCAGAATCTAGCATACCGTTCAGCACGGACTGGCCACCGACAGTCACAGGGGCATAAAAGAGTTCACTAGCTCCATCAATTTTCTGAGATCCCACATACAGCAATGTTTTGTCGGGTGGCAACAATTTGCAACTATTTACAAAAATCTCATGTGGGTCTGACTCATCTTTTGGGGGAAATACGCCACTGCCCATGTTATCCCCCTCCGTACATGGGCTATTTAGTTTAACTGAATGGCTGAAGGCGGCAGCTCAAGGCCTGTCGTCCTAGGACAATTGCTCTTAAAGTGTCCAGGTTTGAAGCAGTTACGACAAAGCCTCTGGCGCATACAATGAGTATGTGTACTGTGCTCTTTAGACTGACATACTCTACATGCTGAGCTCAGACTGGGCTTGGGGTCTGAAGTTCTGACAGGACAGTTTGGGATGGGCGAGGACAGTGAGGCAGTGCAGAGAGATAAAACTTTGTCCATCATGCCAACCAACTGCTGCATACTAGCATCAGGAGTAAATGGAGCAGCGTTGGGGCTCAACTGACCAGTTAAACTTGGAATCTGGCTTGAGAGTTCAGGCTGTTTGGGAGAACTTGACACAGAATCGTCACAGACAGTTACGGTGTTCTGATGGCAAGCAGATACAGGCAAGGAGCGTGAAGTTCTAGCAAAAGCTCTCTTCAGAGTCCTGCGATGACTATCCAGTCGCTCTTGAACTTCAGCAGCACTCCACTGTTCAGCAGGCTTGAACTGAAAAGACAAAGCAAGGCCAGGATCTGGACAGTGTGAGATAAACATCATAACAGCTTCAGTAGCAGGGTCCTCAACACACTTGTTCCGTCTACGCAAACACTCATCAGCCACATCAATCGCCTTATTGAGCCGTATCCAGTAGTCCATTGGGCTCTCATCCGCCCTAGGCAGGGTGTTATAAAAGTCAGACATAGGCATATTTGAATACATCAACTCACTGAAATTGCGCTTCAGTATATCGAACACGGTGGTGGGGAGCACTGCAGCAGTCGGCCCAGGGAAGCTGCGCAAGGACACTTTGACTACATCTCTCGCTTTTCCAGCTAACCTGCTCAAAATGAGATCAGAGGCAGTTTCATCAGTGCATATCTTTCTGTTCAAATAACTGTACATCAAATCTTCCCATTCATGTACAGTAAATGAATCACTTTGATCACCTCTAAAGAACGGTGGAGGCGCAACATCATGTTGGACAATGACTTTCAAATTAGAAGCATCAAAACATTCACCTGAATGCTGTACATTTGACTTAGATTGCACTGGGCTGGGCTGTTGCGTTAAGTTGAGACTGGCTGAAATGCTTTCACCAATTTTCTGTGCCAAATCAGAAATAATACTCCCCAAAGACTCAGAGGTAACTGCACGATCAGTGTTAGGGCGTGCAAAAGGGGTAGAGCAAGCAGCTGGGCTCCCTGAGGTACCAATAGCTGAATCAGATGCATGTACATGGTCAATATCTGCAGTCAAGAATGTCCTCCCTCTCCCAAAACATTGAGGAGAAACTCCATACATATTGTCAGGACGATTAAGTACAGCCCCACTACCCCTGCCTACTGGTAACATGGCACTAGGTCTTTGTACAGGGCTAAAATTATCCTGACTGACAGTGTCCTCAAACATGACTCAGTTCGAATAGGGAAAAAAATAAATAAATGCAATAACAGTTTCAAAAAGAAAAATGAGAAGGAAAAAAAAAACAAAAACAAACACTGAAATCACTTAACTAATATGCAGATAAATGTAGTTTGCAGAAATATTCATTTAGACTCTCAAAACAGTCCAATGTTAGTTTCAGGGAGGAAAAAAAAAAAAAAATTATGTGATGACGATCACAAAAACACTGTCCTTCAGCTTTCAGCAACGCAAAGAACAGTTCAGTACAGCGTTGCACGAGGAGAAATAAAAAAATGCGATCACAAAAATATCCCGTCAGTGATGAGCGTGCAGCAGTACAAAAAAAACAAAAAACACAAAAAAAACAAAAGTTCAACACGTTATTACTAAACGTCAAAACAGTTTTTCATCATACTTCATAAAAGGGCAACCGTTCAACCTTTACCGTCTGTGATATGAGCAACAGAAGATAGAACCCTGATGATGAGATCGGACGAGATGAAATGAACTGCGGCCTCCGCGAACGGCGAAACACTCTCACATCCAGCGATCTTTCATGGCACACTGTAGTCTGTTGAAGCAGCAACTTCGGCGATCGGTAATCAGACGATCATGCAAAATCCGAAGGATCACGGCACCACGTGTAAACGGTGGCTCGCGACACCAGTTATAAAATCACTTTTCTCTGCGTTGTGAAAACAGACACAGGACAAAAGGCGACGTTCCACTGGGTTTTACTCCGAGATCTGATGTAAAACAAATAAAAACAGCCTCTGAGTACAATCACCCTTATCTTGCTCTCTTCCATGCAATTACAATGCCAAGAGCAAAATACAGAGAAAACATACCTGATGTAAAACAAATAAAAACAGCCTCTGAGTACAATCACCCTTATCTTGCTCTATAAAACAAATGTGACGTAGATTTAATTACCATGTGCTTTTCATCTCCACTTATTAGGCCAAAGAGACAAATATAACTTAAATTGGGCAAAATGACAAAAATAACCACACAGGTAAGTAAAATAACATAATACACATAATTTGCAATGAAGATATAGAAATAAAAGCAACAATTAAAATAAAGATTAATAAGGATTAGCAGGAGCCAAAAATAACCCACCTCTTCCATGCAATTACAATGCCAAGAGGAAGAGGAGGGGACATAACGGGAAATTATGTAGGCTCATGATGACATCACAGCAATTAAAGGGGAAACGTACTCAACACACTTAGGCATCATATCAGGTGCATGTGGAAAAACAATTTTGTGAGAATTATAACAATACATATGTTTTAACAAAACACGTTCTGTACCGGTTACACATGCTAATTTGCTCATCTTGCTAGTCGTCGTTCTTGGTGAGACCTGTGGAAATGTAATGTGGGTTGAGGGCTGTCTTGGCCCCTTTTTTAGCTTTCACAATTCCAGTGCTGTCCTTACAATGAGAAAAGGGTGAATACCCATTTTTTATAATATAACAAAGAATTTGGTTTTACTCCATTATCGGCATCCTTATTATTTTTACATTAATTTCAATTTTATTTCCAACAATTTGCTAATTCAGTTATCTCCTTTTGTTTTATAAACTAAGTTCCATTATATTACTGGATAATTTCCTATCTTGCTCAGTAGCATAGGCCTTTTGACCTGGAAAACACTCAACCCACTTTATTTATTTTAACAGTCAGAAAGACAATATTTTATCCTTTTGACACAGAATCAGCTCCATCATGATATGCTGAAAAGGAAAGTTAGATGTGGGGTGGACAGAGCAAGCTTGCTTTGCTCTGCCTTCCCATGTTATACGCTTGGGCCCACATTCATATTTGTATACAGCTGTTTTGGCAAATTGATTGAATTGCCTCAGTGTCTCGTCAGACACTCTGTTCATGCCATACAAAACCATCATTCATACTTTTTCACACACTTTCACACCCCTTTTTGGCCAAAAACATATTTTTTCTCAAAATGTCATCTGATTGTGAAATTAATTATTTTAGCTGTGGAACGGCACATTTTGTGTAGGATAACATGAACCTTTTATGTTAGACTCTACTTAGCGTAGACCTGCTATCATTCCACATAGTTTCTAGATGTCATACAACTGGGCAATATCAGTCACCATAAAGTTTAGTTTAACACCGCTGTATAAACCTCTTTTTCTTCTTTCTTTCCTTTCTTTCTTCAAAATCTAATAGAATGATTTGTTTAGAATATTAGGCCTAGGCATTGGGCATTTGAGAGAGCCAATTATAATTTCGCAAATATCACGTGTTTGTCTAATTTAAAGTTTAGTCAAATACTTTTTTGTTATTGCTCATGAGCTACTCTGAGAACCGGATTGGAGATCTCTGCATAATTTAGGATCCATGACCATCAACATTTCCATCTTGTTATCCCCAGTGATTACAGCATATTTGATTTCTAGATTTTGGATCTTTGGAATAAGTTTTATTATTTCACTAAATCTAACCCTAGAAAGTTACCTTTAAACAAAATGGAGTGACCAATATTTCTATTTTCTCAACCATATATATATATATATATATATATATATATATATATATATATATATATATATATATATATATATATATATATATATATATTTATTTCCCTATTTTGCATTTAGATACCCTTTTTTATTTTTTCCCCAAAGAGCTCAGCATTGTTGTCAAGTATTCAGTTGTGCATTTTCCCCTAGTTGGTTAATGAAATAGGCCTTATTATGCCAAATCCAGCTCCGTGTTTATCTGATTGGTGAGTCAAGTACTCACTTCTGTCTGTCTGGACTGGAACCTATTGAAAAGCAGATTGAGAATGTTAGTTAAAACACTGAATTTAAAGAAGTGCTGTGAGACCAGTGAATAATCAATATTAAAATAGTTAATAAAATAATGAAATAAAATAATTAACATTTGAAGCAGTCTCTCTAGTGTTCATTGAATATGCAGCACCTGTGCACTGAAGGGATGGAAGTCCTTCTGGTGACATCATCAGCCTGGGCTGTTGCACTGGGTCGTCAGTCTGTGATGGCACTCAAAGACCTGATGTTGTGGTGTATGGTCTCTGTTGGTTCTCTGCTTCTTCTCAGTCTGGCTTCTGGTTGCTTTCTGCCAGAGTTCTGTAGTTCACAATGTTATCTTCACCCTCAGGAAAAGTCTCAAGTGAAAGATTCACCTTTTCCTGCTTTGCTTCAGTCTTTCTCCATGCTGAAGATTGCTCTCCTCTTTCAGGAGGTATAGTGTCCATCAGCCCCTCCCTCTTCTTCTCTCTGCAGCTGTGTTTGCTGCTTTGCCATTTCTCGACAGACTCCAGCTCATTGGGTCCTTTTGTCAAGGCACTGTTCCAGAAGTCATCTGAAATTTTAACACTCAGAGACTGCATTAATCAAATGTAGCTATGTAACTTCTGACCAAATTTTGTCTGAGCAGTCAGCTCTTTTTCTAATTTTCACTTTTCAACCTCTTCTTTCAGTGCTTCCTTAGTAAAAACAAAATCATCTGGTTGAAAACAGCAGTTCTCTTATTCTATGTTAGTAAAGCAAGTTCTTCATTGCAGGAAAATAGCAAGCATTTTTTTCTTCTTTGCAAAATTCAGAAATCAGCTACCTTTATTATCTAAGTATACTGCAATAAAACAAAATAACCCCTTTTATAACAGCATGACATGCATATCGTAAAATAAAGACTGGTATTGTTAAATTAATGTTTCCTAACCAACATAAAATAATTCCTATTATTGCAAATAAAATAATTTAATTTAAATATTTGAGCAACTAGTTCCCTTCCTTTTTGTAAAATGCCTATGGCTTTTGAATCAAAATGTCTATTAACTTGGTCACCCAATCTTGCTCTCATTCCGCATTGCACAAGTTATTTATTTTAATTAATTAATTTATTTATTTAATTTACACAAGCCCAATCTCTGAAACTCTGTAATGGATAAACTTTCATACTGTATCCCAGGGATAACAAGATACAAATTTTAGATGTCTTCACATATTAGATATTAAGTTTTATGCACATGCATCTTTTAAATTCATCTATTAATATAAGTTATTAAATAATAAATGCATATCTTATTTTAATTAATTTATTATTATTTTTATATTCTGCACAGTCCCTTTCTTGGAACATTTTTATTTATTTTTTCTCTAAAACAACATTCATACAGTTAACTTTATTGTTTTAGTGCTCCTGCACTTATCCGTCTCTGTAACCTAATCACTCTCAAGTGATGGTCCAGGAGGGGAGAGCACCTCTTGCTCCACCAGATATAGAATCTATATTCTCACACCAACACAGCCAGTCACACAGACACTTACATTAAAACGTACATAAATACAGAGTACTCTACACTCTCCTGAGTGACCTGTCAGCTCTACTCGCTCTTTCACTGATACACTTCCTCAACAAAGTAAAAATCAGTACTATACAGGATTTTCTGCCTTCCCTAAGGACTTTTTCCGCCTTTCCGTTTCAGACCTCTGTATCTTACATATACAGAGCGGTATCCAAAGGACTTTTCCTCTATAATACATCTGGCTCACGTGTATTGCTGTCCCTTATAGGCCCAGCCCACAATGAACACAGACCATTGCATGCAATGTATTTCTGCCTACACTATCCAGATTAAAATCAGGCCTTTTCCAAAAGACCTTTCAGTAAACCAAATATGTATATGCAGTTTTTCTTCTGGAAACAAAACCCTCCATTTTTATTTAATTAGTTCTAAATTTGGAAGAGCAGATTTTAAGTGACCTTACCGCTCAGAATTGACCGGTCAACAACACACACTAATTATATAAGCAAAAATGCTTACCTTATATTCTATGGTGGCCACCACTGTGTGTGTGTGTTGCTCATCAGTCAGCCCAAAAGCGGCCGTCCACTCTGCTGCTCCTTTCCAGTCCCTTCGTGGTCGCCAAATGTAGTGTATTTTCGTCTGCCATGGATCTGAGGAATCACACTGTCTCGGGGTTTTGTTTCCATAAGAAAGATTTTATTTTCAAGAGAAAATAAAACCGAGAAAGCTCTGCAGAACAGTCTGTCGAGTCTGTGTCGGTTCTCTATTTTATACAGTGCTTCTGAAGGCGTGCCCATGTTCAATACATTTCATGCATATGGTTCTGTTTATCAACTCTTTTACCTTTTATGGCGGTCTCTCCAGCTTGCTTTTAGGATGTAGAATTTATTTTAAGTGAAACGAGGAGGCCTAATCATATATTTTGTCTTATGTCAAAATAGGGTGTCCAACTTTACTATATGCTGTATTTTGGTAATGTCTGCACCAAGGAGGTCTGATCATATATTTTGTCTAATGTCCAAATAGAGTGTGCAGATGCACCTTATACTATACCCCTGCACTCTCTGCACATTCCATTCTCAGGCAGGCCTCTACATACAGTCAAATGCATGATTATAACAGTAGAATAACTTCATACATAAATGGCTAGAGTCACATTGATTATGCCTGATTAGTTTACATATTGACCAATAAAAATCTTCCACACAAACAGGGATAGCAAAGGCAGCAGGTAATTCCATTTCCAAATCAGATCCTGATAATACTGATGCTCTTTTGAACAGGTCAACAGTTGCTGAAAGGCTCTGTGGCACAATAGATAGCAAACTGGACTTCTAGACTGCCAGATGAGTCCATTCAAAGGTTAACTAATGGCACTTGGCCAACAAACCCATAGGCTAGCTGGCCACCCCGAATCAGTTGTCAAAAAAACTATTTTAGGCTGTGCAGAGCCTGGCCGTTGGACTCTTATCTGGATGCTTTAATCCTCTAAGTGCCGCTCCCTGGGAGAGTGTGTGCAGGTTGGCGCCGTGGCTTAGTTAGTTAAAGCTTGTGTCGTAAATAGGACATACTGAATTCAAATCCCAGCACTGTCTTTGCTGGTAATCAAACACCACCTTGGGTTGTGTGGTTTTGCTTTGCGCAATCAGGCGGTACAGAGGAGCGTCAGAGCAGCATGCGATTTCATTTGTCAACCACCCCTCAGCTGCTGCCGAAGAATTCTGACTCAAGTCAATAACGCAGCAAGGCGCCGTGGCTTAGCTGGTCAAAGCGCTTGTCTTGTAAACAGGAGATCCTGGGTTCGATTCCCAGCAGTGCCTTTTAACAGGTGGCTCTGCTCTGTGGATTCTTTCTTGGAAAGGAAGCCCTTACAGATCCTCCACTTTTCCAACCACATACCAATTGCAGAGAGACCCACATATCTTGTCCTTCCCGCTACCCAAATGCCTGAACTCAATTCAACGGACTGGCACAAGCCAGAAAAAAAAAGCTCCACACATGGCTCTGTGGCGCAATGGATAGCGCATTGGACTTCTAGACTGCCAGATGAGGCCATTCAAAGGTTGGGGGTTCGAGTCCCACCAGAGTCATTACTTTTGGCATTCTGTTAATGGCGCTTGGCCAACAAACACATATTCTCTCTGGCCACCCCTCCAGAGTTATAAAACTCTTAGTCTCACTTTCTTACTGGGTACATGCAAGTTGGTGCTGTGGCTTAGTTGGTTAAAGCGCCTTTCTAGTAAACAGGATATCCTGGGTTCGAATCCCAGCGGTGCCTTTGCTGGTGATCAAGTGCTGCCTTGGGCTGTGAGGTTTTGCTCTCTGTAAAAAGGGGGTGCAGAGGAGTGCTAGAGCAGCATGCAATTTAATTTGTGAACCACCCCTCAGATGCTGCCGAAGAATGCTGCCCAGAGTCATCTCAACAATGCAGCATGGCTCAACTGGTCAAACAGCTTGCCTTGCAAACAAGTGATCCTTGGTTTAGGACTGCTGCAAGCCTGGAAGGAGCTACTGCATGTGGCGCATAGTGTAGCGCATTGGACTATTAGTCTGCGGTTTGAGGCAATATTAAATTTGTGGGTTTGAGTCAAAACAGATTGGTGACTTCTGGCCTTTCGTTTATCATTAAATTGCACTCTTACGCCCTCGGGCAACAGAAAGTTGTGAAAAATCTCATAAGCTGACCAGCCCTTGGACTTTTGTCCTCACCGCTGGATGTTTTGATCAACTTACTCACCCTCCCAGTGCTCTTCTTGGTGCCGTGGCTTAGTTGGTTAAAGCGTCTGTCTCGTAAACAGGAGATCCTGGGTTCAAATCCCAGCGGTGCCTTTAGCATCCCTCGTGTCTGCCTCAAGCATGTGCTTTTCTGAGATCGGACTGCAAACAGGGATAGCAAAGGCAGCAGGCAATTCCATTTCCAAATCAGATCCTGATAATGCTGATGCTCTTTTGAACATGTCAACAGTTGCTGACAGGCTCTGTGGCACAATAGATAGCAAACTGGACTTCTAGACTGCTAGATGAGTCAATTCAAAGGTTAACTAATGGCACTTGGCCAACAAACCCATAGGCTAGCTGGCCACCCCGAATCAGTTGTCAAAAAAACTATTTTAGGCTGTGCAGAGCCTGGCCGTTGGCCTCTTATCTGGATGCTTTAATCCTCTAAGTGCCGCTCCCTGGGAGAGTGTGTGCAGGTTGGCGCTGTGGCTTAGTTGGTTAAAGCTTGTGTCGTAAATAGGACATACTGAATTCAAATCCCAGCACTGTCTTTGCTGTTAATCAAACACCACCTTGGGTTGTGTGGTTTTGCTTTGCGCAATCAGGCGGTACAGAGGAGCGTCAGAGCAGCATGCGATTTCATTTGTCAACCACCCCTCATCTGCTGCCGAAGAATTCTGACTGAAGTCAACAACGCAGCAAGGCGCCGTGGCTTAGCTGGTCAAAGCGCTTGTCTTGTAAACAGGAGACCCTGGGTTCGATTCCCAGCAGTGCCTTTTAACAGGTGGCTCTGTTCTGTGGGTTCTTTCTTGGAAAGGAAGCCCTTACAGATCCTCCACTTTTCCAACCACATACCAATTGCAGAGAGACCCACATATCTTGTCCTTCCCGCTCCCCAAATGCCTGAACTCAATTCAACGGACTGGCACAAGCCAGGAAAAAAAAGCTCCACACGTGGCGCAATGGATAGCGCATTGGACTTCTAGACTGCCAGATGAGGCCATTCAAAGGTTGTGGGTTCGAGTCCCACCAGAGTCATTACTTTTGGCATTCTGTTAATTGCGCTTGGCCAACAAACACATATTCTCTCTGGCCACCCCTCCAGAGTTATAAAACTCTAAGTCTCACTTTCTTACTGGGTACATGCAAGTTGGTGCTGTGGCTTAGTTGGTTAAAGCGCCTTTCTAGTAAACAGGATATCCTGGTTTCGACTCCCAGCGGTGCCTTTGCTGGTGATCAAGTGCCGCCTTGGGCTGTGAGGTTTTGCTCTCTGCAAAAAGTGGGTGCAGAGGAGTGCTAGAGCAGCATGCAATTTAATTTGCGAACCACCCCTCAGATGCTGCCGAAGAATGCTGCCCAGAGTCATCTCAGCAATGCAGCATGGCTCAGCTGGTCAAAGAGCTTGCCTTGCAAACACGTGATCCTTGGTTTAGGACTGCTGCAAGCCTGGAAGGAGCTACTGCATTTGGCGCAGAGGTTAGTGCATTGGACTATTAGTCTGCGGTTTGACGCCATATGAAGTTTGTGGGTTTGAGTCAAAACAGATTGGTGACTTCTGGCCTTTTGTTTATCATTAAATTGCACGCTTATGCCCTCGGGCAACAGAAAGTTGTGAAAAATCTCATAAGCTGACCAGCCCGTGGACCTTTGTCCTCACTGCTGGATATTTTGATAAACTTACTCACCATCTGAGTGCTCTGCTTGGTGCTGTGGCTTAGTTGGTTAAAGCGTCTGTTTCGTAAACGGGTGATCCTGGATTCCAATACCAGAGGTGCCTTCAGTATCCCTTGTGTGCCTCAAGCATGTGCTTTTCTGAGATCGGACTGCAAACAGGGATAGCAAAGGCAGCAGGCAATTCCATTTCCAAATCAGATCCTGATAATGCTGATGCTCTTTTGAACAGGTCAACAGTTGCTGACAGGCTCTGTGGCACAATAGATAGCAAACTGGACTTCTAGACTGCCAGATGAGGGCATTCAAAGGTTAATTAATGGCACTTGGCCAACAATCCCAGAGGCTAGCTGGCCACCCCAAATCAGTTGTCAAAAAAAACATTTTGGGCTGTGCAGAGCCTGGCCGTTGGTCTCTTATCTGGATGCTTTAATCCTCTAAGTGCCACTCCCTGGGAGAGTGTGTGCAGGTTGGCGCCGTGGCTTAGTTGGTTAAAGCTTGTGTCGTAAATAGGACATACTGAATTCAAATCCCAGCACTGTCTTTGCTGGTAATCAAACACCACCTTGGGTTGTGTGGTTTTGCTTTGCGCAATCAGGCGGTACAGAGGAGTGTCAGAGCAGCATGCGATTTCATTTGTCAACCACCCCTTATCTGCTGCCGAAGAATTCTGACTCAAGTCAACAACGCAGCAAAGCGCCGTGGCTTAGCTGGTCAAAGCGCTTGTCTTGTAAACAGGAGATCCTGGCTTTGATTCCCAGCAGTGCCTTTTAACAGGTGGCTCTGCTCTGTGGGTTCTTTCTTGGAAAGGAAGCCCTTACAGATCCTCCACTTTTCCAACCACATACCAATTGCAGAGAGACCCACATATCTTGTCCTTCCCGCTCCCCAAATGCCTGAACTCAATTCAACGGACTGGCACAAGCCAGGAAAAAAAAGCTCCACACATGGCTCTGTGGCGCAATGGATAGCTCATTGGACTTCTAGACTGCCAGATGAGGCCATTCAAAGGTTGTGGGTTCGACTCCCACCAGACTCGTTACTTTTGGCATTCTGTTAATGGCACTTGACAAACAAACACATATGCTCTCTGGCCACCCCTCCAGTTATAAAACTCTAAGTCTCACTTTCTTACTGGGTACATGCAAGTTGGTGCTTTGGCTTAGTTGGTTAAAGCGCCTGTCTAGTAAACAGGAGATCCTGGGTTTTAATGCCAGCGGTGCCTTTGCTGGTGATCAAGTGCCGCCTTGGGCTGTGAGGTTTTGCTCTCTGTAAAAAGGGGGTGCAGAGGAGTGCTAGAGCAGCATGCAATTTAATTTGTGAACCACCCCTCAGATGCTGTCGAAGAATGCTGCCCAGAGTCATCTCAACAATGCAGCATGGCTCAACTGGTCAAAGAGCTTGCCTTGCAAACAAGTGATCCTTGGTTTAGGACTGCTGCAAGCCTGGAAGGAGCTACTGCATGTGGCGCAGAGTGTAGCGCATTGGACTATTAGTCTGCGGTTTGAGGCAATATTAAATTTGTGGGTTTGAGTCAAAACAGATTGGTGACTTCTGGCCTTTCGTTTATCATTAAATTGCACGCTTATGCCCTCGGGCAACAGAAAGTTGTGAAAAATCTCATAAGCTGACCAGCCCGTGGACCTTTGTCCTCACTGCTGGATATTTTAATAAACTTATTCACTATCGGAGTGCTCGGCTTGGTGCCGTGGCTTAGTTGGTTAAAGCGTCTGTCTCGTAAACAGGAGATCCTGGGTTCAAATCCCAGCAGTGCCTTTAGCATCCCTTGTGTGCCTTAAGCATGTGCTTTTCTGAGATCGGACTGCAAACAGGGATAGCAAAGGCAGCAGGCAATTCCATTTCCAAATCAGATCCTGATAATGCTGATGCTCTTTTGAACAGGTTAACAGTTGCTGACAGGCTCTGTGGCACAATAGATTGCAAACTGGACTTCTAGACTGCCAGATGAGGGCATTCAAAGGTTAACTAATGGCACTTGGCCAACAATCCCAGAGGCTAGCTGGCCACCCCGAATCAGTTGTCAAAAAAAACATTTTGGGCTGTGCAGAGCCTGGCCGTTGGCCTCTTATCTGGATGCTTTAATCCTCTAAGTGCCTCTCCCTGGGAGAGTGTGTGCAGGTTGGAGCCATGGCTTAGTTGGTTAAAGCTTGTGTCGTAAATAGGACATATTGAATTTAAATCCCAGCACTGTCTTTGCTGGTAATCAAACACCACCTTGAGTTGTGTGGTTTGCTTTGCGCAATCAGGCGGTACAGAGGAGCGTCAGAGCAGCATGCGATTTCATTTGTCAACCACCCCTCAGCTGCTGCCGAAGAACTCTGACCCAAGTCAACAATACAGCAAGGCGCCGTGGCTTAGCTGGTCAAAGCGCTTGTCTTGTAAACAGGAGATCCTGGGTTCGATTCCCAGCGGTGCCTTTTAACAGGCGGCTCTGCTCTGTGGGTTCTTTCTTGGAAAGGAAGCCCTTACAGATCCTCCACTTTTCCAACCACATACCAATTGCAGAGAGACCCACATATCTTGTCCTTCCCGCTCCCCAAATGCCTGAACTCAATTCAACGGACTGGCACAAGCCAGGAAAAAAAATCTCCATGCATGGCTCTGTGGCGCAATGGATAGCGCATTGGACTTCTAGACTGCCAGATGAGGCCATTCAAAGGTTGTGGGTTCGAGTCCCACCAGAGTCATTACTTTTGGCATTCTTTTAATGGCTCTTGGCCAACAAACACATATGCTCTCTGGCCACCCCTCCAGAGTTATAAAACAAGTTATATGCAAGTTGGTGCTGTGGCTTAGTTGGTTAAATTGCCTGTCTAGTAAATAGGAGATACTGGGTTTGAATCCCAGCGGTGCCTTTGCTGGTGATCAAGTGCTGCCTTGGGCCATGAGGTTTTGCTCTCTGTAAAAAGGGGTGCAGAGGAGTGCTAGAGCAGCATGCAATTTAATTTGCGAACCACCCCTCAGATGCTGCCGACGAATGCTGCCCAGAGTCATCTCAGCAATGCAGCATGGCTCAGCTGGTCAAAGCGCTTGCCTTGCAAACACGTGATCCTTGGTTTAGGACTGCTGCAAGCCTGGAAGGAGCTACTGCATGTGGCACAGAGTGTAGTGCATTGGACTATTAGTCTGCGGTTTGACGCCATATGATGTTTGTGGGTTTGAGTCAAAACAGATTGGTGACTTCTGGACTTTTGTTTATCATTAAATTGCACGCTTATATCCTCGGGCAACAGAAAGTTGTGAAAAATCTCATAAGCTGACCAGCCCGTGGACCTTTGTCCTCACTGCTGGATATTTTGATAAACTTACTCACCATCTGAATGCTCTGCTTGGTGCTGTGGCTTAGTTGGTTAAAGCGTCTGTCTCGTAAACAGGAGATCCTGGGTTCAAATCCCAGCGGTGCCTTTAGCATCCCTTGTGTGCCTCAAGCATGTTCTTTTCTGAGATCTGACTGCAAACAGGGATAGCAAAGGCAGCAGGCAATTCCATTTCCAAATCAGATCCTGATAATGCTGATGCTCTTTTGAACAGGTCAACAGTTGCTGACAGGCACTGTGGCACAATAGATAGCAAACTGGACTTCTAGACTGCCAGATGAGGGCATTCAAAGGTTAACTAATGGCACTTGGCCAACAATCCCAGAGGCTAGCTGGCCACCCCAAATCAGTTGTCAAAAAAAAAACATTTTGGGCTGTGCAGAGCCTGGCCGTTGGCCTCTTATCTGGATGCTTTAATCCTCTAAGTGCCGCTCCCTGGGAGAGTGTGTGCAGGTTGGCGCCGTGGCTTAGTTGGTTAAAGCTTGTGTCGTAAATAGGACATACTGAATTCAAATCCCAGCACTGTCTTTGATGGTAATCAAACACCACCTTGGGTTGTGTGGTTTTGCTTTGCGCAATCAGGCGGTACAGAGGAGTGTCAGAGCAGCATGCGATTTCATTTGTCAACCACCCCTCAGCTGCTGCTGAAGAATTCTGACTCAAGTCAACAATGCAGCAAGGTGCCGTGGCTTAGCTGGTCAAAGCGCTTGTCTTGTAAACAGGAGATCCTGGGTTCGATTCCCAGCAGTGCCTTTTAACAGGTGGCTCTGCTCTGTGGGTTCTTTCTTGGAAAGGAAGCCCTTACAGATCCTCCACTTTTCCAACCACATATCAATTGCAGAGAGACCCACATATCTTGTCCTTCCCGCTCCCCAAATGCCTGAACTCAATTCAACGGACTGGCACAAGCCAGGAAAAAAAAGCTCCACACATGGCTCTGTGGCACAATGGATAGCGCATTGGACTTCTAGACTGCAAGATGAGGCCGTTCAAAGGTTGTGGGTTCGAGTCCCACCAGAGTCGTTACTTTTGGCATTCTGTTAATGGCGCTTGACAAACAAACACATATGCTCTCTGGCCACCCCTCCAGTTATAAAACTCTAAGTCTCACTTTCTTACTGGGTACACGCAAGTTGGTGCTGTGGCTTAGTTGGTTAAAGCACCTGTCTAGTAAACAGGAGATCCTGGGTTTGAATGCCAGCGGTGCCTTTGCTGGTGATCAAGTGCCGCGTTGGGCTGTGAGGTTTTGCTCTCTGTAAAAAGGGGGTGCAGAGGAGTGCTAGAGCAGCATGCAATTTAATTTGTGAACCACCCTTCAGATGCTGCCGAAGAATGCTGCCCAGAGTCATCTCAACAATGCAGCATGGCTCAACTGGTCAAAGAGCTTGCCTTGCAAACAAGTGATCCTTGGTTTAGGACTGCTGCAAGCCTGGAAGGAGCTACTGCATGTGGCGCAGAGTGTAGCGCATTGGACTATTAGTCTGCGGTTTGAGGCAATATTAAATTTGTGGGTTTGAGTCAAAACAGATTGGTGACTTCTGGCCTTTCGTTTATCATTAAATTGCACGCTTATGCACTCGGGCAACAGAAAGTTGTGAAAAATCTCATAAGCTGACCAGCCCTTGGACCTTTGTCCTCACCGCTGGATGTTTTGATCAACTTACTCACCCTCCAAGTGCTCTGCTTGGTGCAGTGGCTTAGTTGGTTAAAGCGTCTGTCTTGTAAACAGGAGATCCTGGGTTCAAATCCCGGCGGTGACTTTAGCATCCCTTGTGTGCCTCAAGCATGTGCTTTTCTGAGATCGGACTGCAAACAGGGATAGCAAAGGCAGCAGGCAATTCCATTTCCAAGTCAGATCCTGATAATGCTGATGCTCTTTTGAACAGGTCAACAGTTGCTGACAGGCTCTGTGGCACAATAGATAGCAAACTGGACTTCTAGACTGCCAGATGAGGGCATTCAAAGGTTAACTAATGGCACTTGGCCAACAATCCCAGAGGCTAGCTGGCCACCCCAAATCAGTTGTCAAAAAAACTATTTTAGGCTGTGCAGAGCCTGGCCGTTGGCCTCTTATCTGGATGCTTTAATCCTCTAAGTGCCGCTCCCTGGGAGAGTGTGTGCAGGTTGGCGCCGTGGCTTAGTTGGTTAAAGCTTGTGTCGTAAATAGGACATACTGAATTCAAATCCCAGCACTGTCTTTGCTGTTAATCAAACACCACCTTGGGTTGTGTGGTTTTGCTTTGCGCAATCAGGCGGTACAGAGGAGTGTCAGAGCAGCATGCGATTTCATTTGTCAACCAACCCTTATCTGCTGCCGAAGAATTCTGACTCAAGTCAACAACGCAGCAAAGCGCCGTGGCTTAGCTGGTCAAAGCGCTTGTCTTGTAAACAGGAGATCCTGGCTTTGATTCCCAGCAGTGCCTTTTAACAGGTGGCTCTGCTCTGTGGGTTCTTTCTTGGAAAGGAAGCCCTTACAGATCCTCCACTTTTCCAACCACATACCAATTGCAGAGAGACCCACATATCTTGTCCTTCCCGCTCCCCAAATGCCTGAACTCAATTCAACGGACTGGCACAAGCCAGGAAAAAAAAGCTCCACACATGGCTCTGTGGCGCAATGGATAGCTCATTGGACTTCTAGACTGCCAGATGAGGCCATTCAAAGGTTGTGGGTTCGACTCCCACCAGACTCGTTACTTTTGGCATTCTGTTAATGGCACTTGACAAACAAACACATATGCTCTCTGGCCACCCCTCCAGTTATAAAACTCTAAGTCTCACTTTCTTACTGGGTACATGCAAGTTGGTGCTTTGGCTTAGTTGGTTAAAGCGCCTGTCTAGTAAACAGGAGATCCTGGGTTTTAATGCCAGCGGTGCCTTTGCTGGTGATCAAGTGCCGCCTTGGGCTGTGAGGTTTTGCTCTCTGTAAAAAGGGGGTGCAGAGGAGTGCTAGAGCAGCATGCAATTTAATTTGTGAACCACCCCTCAGATGCTGCCGAAGAATGCTGCCCAGAGTCATCTCAACAATGCAGCATGGCTCAACTGGTCAAAGAGCTTGCCTTGCAAACAAGTGATCCTTGGTTTAGGACTGCTGCAAGCCTGGAAGGAGCTACTGCATGTGGCGCAGAGTGTAGCGCATTGGACTATTAGTCTGCGGTTTGAGGCAATATTAAATTTGTGGGTTTGAGTCAAAACAGATTGGTGACTTCTGGCCTTTCGTTTATCATTAAATTGCACGCTTATGCCCTCGGGCAACAGAAAGTTGTGAAAAATCTCATAAGCTGACCAGCCCGTGGACCTTTGTCCTCACTGCTGGATATTTTAATAAACTTATTCACTATCGGAGTGCTCGGCTTGGTGCCGTGGCTTAGTTGGTTAAAGCGTCTGTCGCGTAAACAGGAGATCCTGGGTTCAAATCCCAGCAGTGCCTTTAGCATCCCTTGTGTGCCTTAAGCATGTGCTTTTCTGAGATCGGACTGCAAACAGGGATAGCAAAGGCAGCAGGCAATTCCATTTCCAAATCAGATCCTGATAATGCTGATGCTCTTTTGAACAGGTTAACAGTTGCTGACAGGCTCTGTGGCACAATAGATTGCAAACTGGACTTCTAGACTGCCAGATGAGGGCATTCAAAGGTTAACTAATGGCACTTGGCCAACAATCCCAGAGGCTAGCTGGCCACCCCGAATCAGTTGTCAAAAAAAACATTTTGGGCTGTGCAGAGCCTGGCCGTTGGCCTCTTATCTGGATGCTTTAATCCTCTAAGTGCCTCTCCCTGGGAGAGTGTGTGCAGGTTGGAGCCATGGCTTAGTTGGTTAAAGCTTGTGTCGTAAATAGGACATATTGAATTTAAATCCCAGCACTGTCTTTGCTGGTAATCAAACACCACCTTGAGTTGTGTGGTTTGCTTTGCGCAATCAGGCGGTACAGAGGAGCGTCAGAGCAGCACGCGATTTCATTTGTCAACCACCCCTCAGCTGCTGCCGAAGAACTCTGACCCAAGTCAACAATACAGCAAGGCGCCGTGGCTTAGCTGGTCAAAGCGCTTGTCTTGTAAACAGGAGATCCTGGGTTCGATTCCCAGCGGTGCCTTTTAACAGGCGGCTCTGCTCTGTGGGTTCTTTCTTGGAAAGGAAGCCCTTACAGATCCTCCACTTTTCCAACCACATACCAATTGCAGAGAGACCCACATATCTTGTCCTTCCCGCTCCCCAAATGCCTGAACTCAATTCAACGGACTGGCACAAGCCAGGAAAAAAAATCTCCATGCATGGCTCTGTGGCGCAATGGATAGCGCATTGGACTTCTAGACTGCCAGATGAGGCCATTCAAAGGTTGTGGGTTCGAGTCCCACCAGAGTCATTACTTTTGGCATTCTTTTAATGGCTCTTGGCCAACAAACACATATGCTCTCTGGCCACCCCTCCAGAGTTATAAAACAAGTTATATGCAAGTTGGTGCTGTGGCTTAGTTGGTTAAATTGCCTGTCTAGTAAATATGAGATACTGGGTTTGAATCCCAGCGGTGCCTTTGCTGGTGATCAAGTGCTGCCTTGGGCCATGAGGTTTTGCTCTCTGTAAAAAGGGGTGCAGAGGAGTGCTAGAGCAGCATGCAATTTAATTTGCGAACCACCCCTCAGATGCTGCCGACGAATGCTGCCCAGAGTCATCTCAGCAATGCAGCATGGCTCAGCTGGTCAAAGCGCTTGCCTTGCAAACACGTGATCCTTGGTTTAGGACTGCTGCAAGCCTGGAAGGAGCTACTGCATGTGGCGCAGAGTGTAGTGCATTGGACTATTAGTCTGCGGTTTGACGCCATATGATGTTTGTGGGTTTGAGTCAAAACAGATTGGTGACTTCTGGACTTTTGTTTATCATTAAATTGCACGCTTATATCCTCGGGCAACAGAAAGTTGTGAAAAATCTCATAAGCTGACCAGCCCGTGGACCTTTGTCCTCACTGCTGGATATTTTGATAAACTTACTCACCATCTGAATGCTCTGCTTGGTGCTGTGGCTTAGTTGGTTAAAGCGTCTGTCTCGTAAACAGGAGATCCTGGGTTCAAATCCCAGCGGTGCCTTTAGCATCCCTTGTGTGCCTCAAGCATGTTCTTTTCTGAGATCTGACTGCAAACAGGGATAGCAAAGGCAGCAGGCAATTCCATTTCCAAATCAGATCCTGATAATGCTGATGCTCTTTTGAACAGGTCAACAGTTGCTGACAGGCACTGTGGCACAATAGATAGCAAACTGGACTTCTAGACTGCCAGATGAGGGCATTCAAAGGTTAACTAATGGCACTTGGCCAACAATCCCAGAGGCTAGCTGGCCACCCCAAATCAGTTGTCAAAAAAAAAACATTTTGGGCTGTGCAGAGCCTGGCCGTTGGCCTCTTATCTGGATGCTTTAATCCTCTAAGTGCCGCTCCCTGGGAGAGTGTGTGCAGGTTGGCGCCGTGGCTTAGTTGGTTAAAGCTTGTGTCGTAAATAGGACATACTGAATTCAAATCCCAGCACTGTCTTTGATGGTAATCAAACACCACCTTGGGTTGTGTGGTTTTGCTTTGCGCAATCAGGCGGTACAGAGGAGTGTCAGAGCAGCATGCGATTTCATTTGTCAACCACCCCTCAGCTGCTGCCGAAGAATTCTGACTCAAGTCAACAATGCAGCAAGGCGCCGTGGCTTAGCTGGTCAAAGCGCTTGTCTTGTAAACAGGAGATCCTAGGTTCGATTCCCAGCAGTGCCTTTTAACAGGTGGCTCTGCTCTGTGGGTTCTTTCTTGGAAAGGAAGCCCTTACAGATCCTCCACTTTTCCAACCACATATCAATTGCAGAGAGACCCACATATCTTGTCCTTCCCGCTCCCCAAATGCCTGAACTCAATTCAACGGACTGGCACAAGCCAGGAAAAAAAAGCTCCACACATGGCTCTGTGGCACAATGGATAGCGCATTGGACTTCTAGACTGCAAGATGAGGCCATTCAAAGGTTGTGGGTTCGAGTCCCACCAGAGTCGTTACTTTTGGCATTCTGTTAATGGCGCTTGACAAACAAACACATATGCTCTCTGGCCACCCCTCCAGTTATAAAACTCTAAGTCTCACTTTCTTACTGGGTACACGCAAGTTGGTGCTGTGGCTTAGTTGGTTAAAGCACCTGTCTAGTAAACAGGAGATCCTGGGTTTGAATGCCAGCGGTGCCTTTGCTGGTGATCAAGTGCCGCGTTGGGCTGTGAGGTTTTGCTCTCTGTAAAAAGGGGGTGCAGAGGAGTGCTAGAGCAGCATGCAATTTAATTTGTGAACCACCCTTCAGATGCTGCCGAAGAATGCTGCCCAGAGTCATCTCAACAATGCAGCATGGCTCAACTGGTCAAAGAGCTTGCCTTGCAAACAAGTGATCCTTGGTTTAGGACTGCTGCAAGCCTGGAAGGAGCTACTGCATGTGGCGCAGAGTGTAGCGCATTGGACTATTAGTCTGCGGTTTGAGGCAATATTAAATTTGTGGGTTTGAGTCAAAACAGATTGGTGACTTCTGGCCTTTCGTTTATCATTAAATTGCACGCTTATGCACTCGGGCAACAGAAAGTTGTGAAAAATCTCATAAGCTGACCAGCCCTTGGACCTTTGTCCTCACCGCTGGATGTTTTGATCAACTTACTCACCCTCCAAGTGCTCTGCTTGGTGCCGTGGCTTAGTTGGTTAAAGCGTCTGTCTTGTAAACAGGAGATCCTGGGTTCATATCCCGGCGGTGACTTTAGCATCCCTTGTGTGCCTCAAGCATGTGCTTTTCTGAGATCGGACTGCAAACAGGGATAGCAAAGGCAGCAGGCAATTCCATTTCCAAGTCAGATCCTGATAATGCTGATGCTCTTTTGAACAGGTCAACAGTTGCTGACAGGCTCTGTGGCACAATAGATAGCAAACTGGACTTCTAGACTGCCAGATGAGGGCATTCAAAGGTTAACTAATGGCACTTGGCCAACAATCCCAGAGGCTAGCTGGCCACCCCAAATCAGTTGTCAAAAAAAAACATTTTGGGCTGTGCAGAGCCTGGCCGTTGGCCTCTTATCTGGATGCTTTAATCCTCTAAGTGCCGCTCCCTGGGACAGTGTGTGCAGGTTGGCGCCGTGGCTTAGTTGGTTAAAGCTTGTGTCGTAAATAGGACATACTGAATTAAAATCCCAGCACTGTCTTTGATGGTAATCAAACACCACCTTGGGTTGTGTGGTTTTGCTTTGCGCAATCAGGCGGTACAGAGGAGTGTCAGAGCAGCATGCGATTTCATTTGTCAACCACCCCTCAGCTGCTGCCGAAGAATTCTGACTCAAGTCAACAATGCAGCAAGGCGCCGTGGCTTAGCTGGTCAAAGCGCTTGTCTTGTAAACAGGAGATCCTGGGTTCGATTCCCAGCAGTGCCTTTTAACAGGTGGCTCTGCTCTGTGGGTTCTTTCTTGGAAAGGAAGCCCTTACAGATCCTCCACTTTTCCAACCACATATCAATTGCAGAGAGACCCACATATCTTGTCCTTCCCGCTCCCCAAATGCCTGAACTCAATTCAACGGACTGGCACAAGCCAGGAAAAAAAAGCTCCACACATGGCTCTGTGGCACAATGGATAGCGCATTGGACTTCTAGACTGCAAGATGAGGCCATTCAAAGGTTGTGGGTTCGAGTCCCACCAGAGTCGTTACTTTTGGCATTCTGTTAATGGCGCTTGACAAACAAACACATATGCTCTCTGGCCACCCCTCCAGTTATAAAACTCTAAGTCTCACTTTCTTACTGGGTACACGCAAGTTGGTGCTGTGGCTTAGTTGGTTAAAGCGCCTGTCTAGTAAACAGGAGATCCTGGGTTTGAATGCCAGCGGTGCCTTTGCTGGTGATCAAGTGCCGCGTTGGGCTGTGAGGTTTTGCTCTCTGTAAAAAGGGGGTGCAGAGGAGTGCTAGAGCAGCATGCAATTTAATTTGTGAACCACCCTTCAGATGCTGCCGAAGAATGCTGCCCAGAGTCATCTCAACAATGCAGCATGGCTCAACTGGTCAAAGAGCTTGCCTTGCAAACAAGTGATCCTTGGTTTAGGACTGCTGCAAGCCTGGAAGGAGCTACTGCATGTGGCGCAGAGTGTAGCGTATTGGACTATTAGTCTGCGGTTTGAGGCAATATTAAATTTGTGGGTTTGAGTCAAAACAGATTGGTGACTTCTGGCCTTTCGTTTATCATTAAATTGCACGCTTATGCACTCGGGCAACAGAACGTTGTGAAAAATCTCATAAGCTGACCAGCCCTTGGACCTTTGTCCTCACCGCTGGATGTTTTGATCAACTTACTCACCCTCCAAGTGCTCTGCTTGGTGCCGTGGCTTAGTTGGTTAAAGCGTCTGTCTCGTAAACAGGAGATCCTGGGTTCAAATCCCGGCGGTGACTTTAGCATCCCTTGTGTGCCCTCAAGCATGTGCTTTTCTGAGATCGGACTGCAAACAGGGATAGCAAAGGCAGCAGGCAATTCCATTTCCAAGTCAGATCCTGATAATGCTGATGCTCTTTTGAACAGGTCAACAGTTGCTGACAGGCTCTGTGGCACAATAGATAGCAAACTGGACTTCTAGACTGCCAGATGAGTCCATTCAAAGGTTAACTAATGGCACTTGGCCAACAAAACCCATAGGCTAGCTGGCCACCCCGAATCAGTTGTCAAAAAAAATATTTTAGGCTGTGCAGAGCCTGGCCGTTGGCCTCTTATCTGGATGCTTTAATCCTCTAAGTGCCGCTCCCTGGGAGAGTGTGTGCAGGTTGGCGCTGTGGCTTAGTTGGTTAAAGCTTGTGTCGTAAATAGGACATACTGAATTCAAATCCCAGCACTGTCTTTGCTGGTAATCAAACACCACCTAGGGTTGTATGGTTTGCTTTGCGCAATCAGGCGGTACAGAGGAGCGTCAGAGCAGCATGCAATTCCATTTGTCAACCACCCCTCAGCTGCTGCCGAAGAATTCTGACCCAAGTCAACAACACAGCAAGGTGCCGTGGCTTAGCTGGTCAAAGCGCTTGTCTTGTAAACAGGAGATCCTGGGTTTGATTCCCAGCGGTGCCTTTTAACAGGTGGCTCTGCTCTGTGGGTTCTTTCTTGGAAAGGAAGCCCTTACAGATCCTCCACTTTTCCAACCACATACCAATTGCAGAGAGACCCACATATCTTGTCGTTCCCGCTCCCCAAATGGCTGAACTCAATTCAACGGAATGGCACAAGCCAGGAAAAAAAGCTCCACACGTGGCTCTGTGACGCAATGGATAGCGCATTGGACTTCTAGACTGCCAGATGAGGCCATTCAAAGGTTGTGGGTTCAAGTCCCACCAGAGTCGTTACTTTTGGCATTCTGTTAATGGCGCTTGGCCAACAAACACATATGCTCTCTGGCCACCCCTCCAGAGTTATAAAACAAGTTATATGCAAGTTGGTGCTGTGGCTTAGTTGTTTAAAGTGCCTGTCTAGTAAACAGGAGATCCTGGGTTTGAATCCCAGCGGTGCCTTTGCTGGTGATCAAGTGCTGCCTTGGGCTGTGAGGTTTTGCTCTGTGTAAAAAGCGGGTGCAGAGGAGTGCTAGAGCAGCATGCAATTTAATTTGCGAACCACCCCTCAGATGCTGCCGAAGAATGCTGCCCAGAGTAATCTCAGCAATGCAGCATGGCTCAGCTGGTCAAAGAGCTTGCCTTGCAAACACGTGATCCTTGGTTTAGGGCTGCTGCAAGCCTGGAAAGAGCTACTGCATGTGGCGCAGAGTGTAGTGCATTGGACTATTAGTCTGCGGTTTGACGCCATATGAAGTTTGTGGGTTTGAGTCAAAACAGATTGGTGACTTCTGGCCTTTCGTTTATCATTAAATTGCACGCTTATGCCCTCGGGCAACAGAAAGTTGTGAAAAATCTCATAAGCTGACCAGCCTGTGGACCTTTGTCCTCACTGCTGGATATTTTGATAAACTTACTCACCATCTGTGTGCTCTGCTTGGTGCTGTGGCTTAGTTGGTTAAAGCGTCTGTCTCATAAACAGGAGATCCTGGATTCAAATCCCAGCGGTGCCTTCAGTATCCCTTGTGTGCCTCAAGCATGTGCTTTTCTAAGATCGGATTGCAAACAGGGATAGCAAAGGCAGCAGGCAATTCCATTTCCAAATCAGATCCTGATAATGCTGATGCTCTTTTGAACAGGTCAACAGTTGCTGACAGGCTCTGTGGCACAATAGATAGCAAACTGGACTTCTAGACTGCCAGATGAGTCCATTCAAAGGTTAACTAATTGCACTTGGCCAACAAACCCTTAGGCTAGCTGGCCACCCAGAATCAGTTGTCAAAAAAAAAATTGGGCTGTGCAAAGCCTGGCCTTTGGCCTTTTATCTGGATGCTTTAATCCTCTAAGTACCGCTCCCTGGGAGAGTGTGTGCACGTTGGCGCCGTGGCTTAGTCGGTTAAAGGTTGTGTCGTAAATAGGACATACTGAATTAAAATCCCAGCACTGTCTTTGCTGGTAATCAAACACCACCTTGGGTTGTGTGGTTTGCTTTGCGCAATCAGGCGGTACAGAGGAGCGTCAGAGCAGCATGCGATTTCATTTGTCAACCACCCCTCAGCTGTTGCCGAAGAATTCTGACCCAAGTCAACGATACAGCAAGGCGCCGTGGCTTAGCTGGTCAAAGCGCTTGTCTTGTAAACAGGAGATCCTGGGTTTGATTCCCAGTGGTGCCTTTTAACAGGTGGCTCTGTTCTTTCTTGGAAAGGAAGCCCTTACAGATCCTCCACTTTTCCAACCACATACCTATTGCAGAGAGACCCACATATCTTGTCCTTCCTGCTCCCCAAATGCCTGAACTCAATTCAACGGACTGCCCCAAGCCAGGAAAAAAAAGCTCCACACATGGCTCTGTGGCACAATGGAAAGTGCATAGGACTTCTAGACTGACAGATGAGGCCATTCAAAGGTTGTGGGTTCGAGTCCCAACAGAGTCGTTACTTTTGGCATTCTGTTAATGGCGCTTGGCCAACAAACACATATGCTCTCTGGCCACCCCTCCAGACTTATAAAACTCTAAGTCTCACTTTCTTACTGGGTTCATGCAAGTTGGTGCTGTTGCTTAGTTGGTTAAAGTGCCTGTCTAGTAAACAGGAGATCCAGGGTTCGAATCCCAGCGGTGCCTTTGTTGGTGATCAAGTGCCGCCTGGTGCTGTGAGGTTTTGCTCTGTGTAAAAAGGGGGTGCAGAGGAGTGCTAGAGCAGCATGCAATTTAATTTGCGAACCACCCCTCAGATGCTGCTGAAGAATGCTGCCCAGAGTCATCTCAGCAATGCAGCATGGCTCAGCTGGTCAAAGAGCTTGCCTTGCAAACACGTGATCCTTGGTTTAGGACTGCTGCAAGTCTGGAAGGAGCTACTGCATGTGGCGCAGAGTGTAGCACATTGGACTATTAATCTGCGGTTTGAGGCCATATGAAGTTTGTGGGTTTGAGTCAAAACAGATTGGTGAATTCTGGCCTTTTGTATATCATTAAATTGCACGCTTACGCCCTCGGGCAACAGAAAGTTGTGAAAAATCTCATAAGCTGACCAGCCCGTGGACCTTTGTCCTCACTGCTGGATATTTTGATAAACTTACTCACTATCGGAGTGTTCTGCTTGGTGCCGTGGCTTAGTTGGTTAAAGCGTTTGTCTCGTAAACAGGAGATCCTGGGTTCAAATCCCAGCGATGCCTTTAACATCCCTTGTGTGCCTCAAGCATGTGCTTTTCTGAGATCGGACTGCAAACAGGGATAGCAAAGGCAGCAGGCAATTCCATTTCCAAATCAGATCCTGATAATGCATATGCTCTTTTTAACAGGTCAACAGTTGCTGACAGGCTCTGTGGCACAATAGATAGCAAAGTGGACTTCTAGACTGCCAGATGAGGGCATTCAAAGGTTAACTAATGGCACTTGGCCAACAATCCCAGAGGCTAGCTGGCCACCCCAAATCAGTTGTCAAAAAAACATTTTGGGCTGTGCAGAGCCTGGCCGTTGGCCTCTTATCTGGATGCTTTAATCCTCTAAGTGCCGCTCCCTGGGAGAGTGTGTGCAGGTTGGCGCCTTGGCTTAGTTGGTTAAAGCTTGTGTCGTAAATAGGAAATACTGAATTTAAATCCCAGCACTGTCTTTGCTGGTAATCAAACACCACCTTGGGTTGTGTGGATTTGCTTTGCGCAATCAGGCGGTACAGAGGAGCGTCAGAGCAGCATGCGATTTCATTTGTCAACCAACCCTCAGCTGCTGCCGAAGAATTCTGACCCAAGTCAACAATGCAGCAAGGCGCCGTGGCTTAGCTGGTCAAAGCGCTTGCCTTGTAAACAGGAGATCCTGGGTTCGATTCCCAGCAGTGCCTTTTAACAGGTGGCTCTGCTCTGTGGGTTCTTTCTTGGAAAGGAAGCCCTTACAGATCCTCCACTTTCCAACCACATACCAATTGCAGAGAGACCCATATATCTTGTCCTTCCCGCTCCCCAATTGCCTGAACTCAATTCAACGGAATGGCACAAGCCAGGAAAAAAAGCTCCACACGTGGCTCTGTGACGCAATGGATAGCGCATTGGACTTCTAGACTGCCAGATGAGGCCATTCAAAGGTTGTGGGTTCGAGTCCCACCAGAGTCGTTACTTTTGGCATTCTGTTAATGGCGCTTGGCCAACAAACACATATGCTCTCTGGCCACCCCTCCAGAGTTATAAAACAAGTTATATGCAAGTTGGTGCTGTGGCTTAGTTGGTTAAAGCGCCTGTCTAGTAAACAGGAGATCCTGGGTTTGAATCCCAGTGGTGCCTTTGCTGGTGATCAAGTGCTGCCTTGGGCTGTGAGGTTTTGCTCTGTGTAAAAAGCGGGTGCAGAGGAGTGCTAGAGCAGCATGCAATTTAATTTGCGAACCACCCCTCAGATGCTGCCGAAGAATGCTGCCCAGAGTCATCTCAGCAATGCAGCATAGCTCAGCTGGTCAAAGAGCTTGCCTTGCAAACACGTGATCCTTGGTTTAGGGCTGCTGCAAGCCTGGAAAGAGCTACTGCATGTGGCGCAGAGTGTAGTGCATTGGACTATTAGTCTGCGGTTTGACGCCATATGAAGTTTGTGGGTTTGAGTCAAAACAGATTGGTGACTTCTGGCCTTTCGTTTATCATTAAATTGCACGCTTATGCCCTCGGGCAACAGAAAGTTGTGAAAAATCTCATAAGCTGACCAGCCCGTGGACCTTTGTCCTCACTGCTGGATATTTTGATAAACTTACTCACCATCTGTGTGCTCTGCTTGGTGCTGTGGCTTAGTTGGTTAAAGCGTCTCATGAACAGGAGATCCTGGATTCAAATCCCAGCGGTGCCTTCAGTACCCCTTGTGTGCCTCAAGCATGTGCTTTTCTAAGATCGGATTGCAAACAGGGATAGCAAAGGCAGCAGGCAATTCCATTTCCAAATCAGATCCTGATAATGCTGATGCTCTTTTGAACAGGTCAACAGTTGCTGACAGGCTCTGTGGCACAATAGATAGCAAACTGGACTTCTAGACTGCCAGATGAGTCCATTCAAAGGTTAACTAATTGCACTTGGCCAACAAACCCATAGGCTAGCTGGCCACCCAGAATCAGTTGTCAAAAAAAAAAAAATTGGGCTGTGCAAAGCCTGGCCGTTGGCCTTTTATCTGGATGCTTTAATCCTCTAAGTACCGCTCCCTGGGAGAGTGTGTGCAGGTTGGCGCCGTGGCTTAGTTGGTTAAAGCTTGTGTCGTAAATAGGACATACTGAATTCAAATCCCAGCACTGTCTTTGCTGGTAATCAAACACCACCTTGGGTTGTTTGGTTTGCTTTGCGCAATCAGGCGGTACAGAGGAGCGTCAGAGCAGCATGCGATTTCATTTGTCAACCACCCCTCAGCTGCTGCCGAAGAATTCTGACCCAAGTCAACGATACAGCAATGCGCCGTGGCTTAGCTGGTCAAAGCGCTTGTCTTGTAAACAGGAGATCCTGGGTTTGATTCCCAGTGGTGCCTTTTAACAGGTGGCTCTGTTCTTTCTTGGAAAGGAAGCCCTTACAGATCCTCCACTTTTCCAACCACATACCAATTGCAGAGAGACCCATATATCTTGTCCTTCCCGCTCCCCAAATGCCTGAACTCAATTCAACGGACTGGAACAAGCGAGGAAAAAAAAGCTCCACACATGGCTCTGTGGCGCAATGGATAGCGCATTGGACTTCTAGACTGCCAGATGAGGCCATTCAAAGGTTGTGGGTTCGAGTCCCACCAGAGTCGTTACTTTTGGCGTTATGTTAATGGCGCTTGGCCAACAAACACATATTATCTCTGGCCACCCCTCCAGAGTTATAAAACTCTAAGTCTCACTTTCTTACTTTGTTACATGCAAGTTGGTGCTGTGGCTTAGTTGGTTAAAGCGCCTGTCTAGTAAACAGGAGATCCTGGGTTCGAATCCCAGCCGTGCCTTTGCTGGTAATCAAGTGTCGCCTTGGGCTGTGAGGTTTTGCTCTCTGTAAAAAGGGCGTGCAGAGGAGTGCTAGAGCAGCATGCAATTTAATTTGCGAACCACCCCTCAGATGCTGCCGAAGAATGTTGCCCAGAGTCATCTCAGCAATGCAGCATGGCTCAGCTGGTCAAAGAGCTTGCCTTGCAAACACGTGATCCTTGGTTTAGGACTGCTGCAAGCCTGGAAGGAGCTACTGCATGTGTCGCAGAGTGTAGCGCATTGGACTATTAGTCTGCGGTTTGAGGCAATATTAAATTTGTGGGTTTGAGTCAAAACAGATTGGTGACTTCTGGCCTTTCGTTTATCATTAAATTGCACGCTTATGCCCTCGGGCAACAGAAAGTTGTGAAAAATCTCATAAGCTGACCAGCCCTTGGACCTTTGTCCTCACCGCTGGATGTTTTGATCAACTTACTCACCCTCCAAGTGCTCTGCTTGGTGCCGTGGCTTAGTTGGTTAAAGCGTCTGTCTCGTAAACAGAAGATCCTGGGTTCAAATCCCAGCGGTGCCTTTAGCATCCCTTGTGTGCCTCAAGCATGTGCTTTTCTGAGATCGGACTGCAAACAGGGATAGCAAAGGCAGCAGGCAATTCCATTTCCAAGTCAGATCCTGATAATGCTGATGCTCTTTTGAACAGGTCAACAGTTGCTGACAGGCTCTGTGGCACAATAGATAGCAAACTGGACTTCTAGACTGCCAGATGAGTCCATTCAAAGGTTAACTAATGGCACTTTGCCAACAAACCCATAGGCTAGCTGGCCACCCCGAATCAGTTGTCAAAAAAACTATTTTAGGCTGTGCAGAGCCTGGCCGTTGGCCTCTTATCTGGATGCTTTAATCCTCTAAGTGCCGCTCCCTGGGAGAGTGTGTGCAGGTTGGCGCTGTGGCTTAGTTGGTTAAAGCTTGTGTCGTAAATAGGACATACTGAATTCAAATCCCAGCACTGTCTTTGCTGGTAATCAAACACCACCTAGGGTTGTATGGTTTGCTTTGCGCAATCAGGCGGTACAGAGGAGCGTCAGAGCAGCATGCGATTTCATTTGTCAACCACCCCTCAGCTGGTCCCGAAGAATTCTGACCCAAGTCAACAACACAGCAAGGCGCCGTGGCTTAGCTGGTCAAAGGGCTTGTCTTGTAAACAGGAGATCCTGGGTTCGATTCCCAGCGGTGCCTTTTAACAGGTGGCTCTGCTCTGTGGGTTCTTTCTTGGAAAGGAAGCCCTTACAGATCCTCCACTTTTCCAACCACATACCAATTGCAGAGAGACCCACATATCTTGTCCTACCCGCTCCCGAAATGCCTGAACTCAATTCAACGGACTGGCCCACGCCAGGAAAAAAAAGCTCCACATGTGGCGCAATGGATAGCGCATTGGACTCCTAGTATGCCAGATGAGGCCATTCAAAGGTTGTGGGTTCGAGTCCCACCAGAGTCGTTACTTTTGGCATTCTGTTAATGGCGCTTGGCCAACAAACACATATTCTCTCTTGCCACCCCTCCAGAGTTATAAAACTCTAAGTCTCACTTTCTTACTGGACACATGCAAGTTGGTGCTGTGGCTTAGTTGGTTAAAGCGCCTGTCTAGTAAACAGGAGATCCTGGGTTTGAATCCCAGGGGTGCCTTTGCTGGTGATCAAGCGCTGCCTTGGGCTGTGAGGTTTTGCTCTCTGTAAAAAGGGGGTGCAGAGGAGTGCTAGAGCAGCATGCAATTTAATTTGTGAACCACCCCTCAGATGCTGCCGAAGAATGCTGCCCAGAGTCATCTCAACAATGCAGCATGGCTCAACTGGTCAAAGAGCTTGCCTTGCAAACAAGTGATCTTTGGTTTAGGACTGCTGCAAGCCTGGAAGGAGCTACTGCATGTGGCGCAGAGTGTAGCGCATTGGACTATTAGTCTGCGGTTTGAGGCAATATTAAATTTGTGGGTTTGAGTCAAAACAGATTGGTGACTTCTGGCCTTTCGTTTATCATTAAATTGCACGCTTATGCCCTCGGGCAACAGAAAGTTGTGAAAAATCTCATAAGCTGACCAGCCCTTGGACCTTTGTCCTCACCGCTGGATGTTTTGATCAACTTACTCACCCGCCAAGTGCTCTGCTTGGTGCCATGGCTTAGTTGGTTAAAGCGTCTGTCTCGTAAACAGGAGATCCTGGGTTTGAATCCCAGCGGTGCCTTTGCTGGTGATCAAGTGCTGCCTTGGGCTGTGAGGTTTTGCTCTCTGTAAAAAGGGGGTGCAGAGGAGTGCTAGAGCAGCATGCAATTTAATTTGCGAACCACCCCTCAGATGCTGCCCAGAGTCATCTCAGCAATGCAGCATGTCTCAGCTGGTCAAAGAGCTTGCCTTGCAAACACGTGATCCTTGGTTTAGGACTGCTGCAAGCCTGGAAGGAGCTACTGCATGTGGTGCAGAGTGTAGTGCATTGGACTATTAGTCTGCGGTTTGACGCCATATGAAGTTTGTGGGTTTGAGTCAAAACAGATTGGTGACTTCTGGCCTTTTGTTTATCATTAAATTGCACGCTTATGCCCTCGGGCAACAGAAAGTTGTGGAAAATCTCATAAGCTGACCAGCCCGTGGACCTTTGTCCTCACTGCTGGATATTTTGATAAACTTACTCACCATCTGAGTGCTCTGCTTGGTGCTGTGGCTTAGTTGGTTAAAGCGTCTGTTTCGTAAACGGGTGATCCTGGATTCAAATCCCAGTGGTGCCTTCAGTATCCCTTGTGTGCCTCAAGCATGTGCTTTTCTGAGATCAGACTGCAAACAGGGATAGCAAAGGCAGCAGGCAATTCCATTTCCAAATCAGATCCTGATAATGCTGAGGCTCGTTTGAACAGGTCAACAGTTGCTGACAGGCTCTGTGGCACAATAGATAGCAAACTGGACTTCTAGACTGCCAGATGAGGGCATTCACAGGTTAACTAATGGCACTTGGCCAACAATCCCAGAGGCTAGCTGGCCACCCCAAATCAGTTGTCAAAAAAAACATTTTGGGCTGTGCAGAGCCTGGCCGTTGGCCTCTTATCTGAATGCTTTAATCCTCTAAGTGCCGCTCCCTGGGTGAGTGTGTGCAGGTTGGCGCCGTGGCTTAGTTGGTTAAAGCTTGTGTCGTAAATAGGACATACTGAATTCAAATCCCAGCACTGTCTTTGCTGGTAATCAAACACCATCTTGGGTTGTGTGGTTTTGCTTTGCGCAATCAGGCGGTACAGAGGAGTGTCAGAGCAGCATGCGATTTCATTTGTCAACCACCCCTCAGCTGCTGCCGAAGAATTCTGACTCAAGTCAACAAAGCAAGCAAGGCGCCGTGGCTTAGCTGGTCAAAGCGCTTGTCTTGTAAACAGGAGATCCTGGGTTCGATTCCCAGCAGTGCCTTTTAACAGATGGCTCTGCTCTGTGGATTCTTTCTTGGAAAGGAAGCCCTTACAGATCTTCCACTTTTCCAACCACATACCAATTGCAGAGAGACCCACATATCTTGTCCTTCCCGATCCCCAAATGCCTGAACTCAATTCAACGGACTGGCACAAGCCAGGAAAAAAAAGATCCACACATGGCTCTGTGGCGCAATGGATAGCGCATTGGACTTCTAGACTGCCAGATGAGGCCATTCAAAGGTTGTGGGTTCGAGTCCCACCAGAGTTGTTGCTTTTGTCATTCTATTAATGGCGCTTGACCATCAATCACATATGCTCTCTGGCCACCCCTCCAGTTATAAAACTCTAAGTCTCACTTTCTTACTGGGTACATGCAAGTTGGTGCTGTGGCTTAGTTGGTTAAAGCGCCTGTCTAGTAAACAGGAGATCCTGGGTTTGAATGCCAGCGGTGCCTTTGCTAGTGATCAAGTGCCGCCTTGGTCTGTGAGGTTTTTGCTCTCTGTAAAAAGGGGGTGCAGAGGAGTGCTAGAGCAGCATGCAATTTAATTTGTGAACCACCCCTCAGATGCTGCCGAAGAATGCTGCCGAGAGTCATCTCAACAATGCAGCATGGCTCAACTGGTCAAAGAGCTTGCCTTGCAAACAAGTGATCCTTGGTTTAGGACAGCTGCAAGCCTGGAAGGAGCTACTGCATGTGTCGCATAGTGTAGTGCATTGGACTATTAGTCTGCTGTTTGAGGCTAAATTAAATTTGTGGGTTTGAGTCAAAACAGATTGGTGACTTCTGGCTTTTCGTTTATCATTAAATTGCACTCGTATGCCCTCGGGCAACAGAAAGTTGTGAAAAATCTCATAAGCTGACCAGCCCTTGGACTTTTGTCCTCACCGCTGGATGTTTTGATCAACTTACTCACCCTCCCAGTGCTCTGCTTGGTGCCGTGGCTTAGTTGGTTAAAGCGTCTGTCTCGTTAACAGGAGATCCCGGGTTCAAATCCCAGCGGTGCCTTTAGCATCCCTCATGTCTGCCTCAAGCATGTGCTTTTTTTGAGATCGGACTGCAAACAGGGATTGCAAAGGCAGCAGGCAATTCCATTTCCAAATCAGATCCTGATAATGCTGATGCTCTTGAAAGTGAAAGTGAAGTGACATTCAGCCAAGTATGGTGACCCATACTCAGAATTTGTGCTCTGCATTTAACCCATCCGAAATACACACACACACACACACACACACACACACACACACACACACACACACACACACACACACACACGCAGCATGCAATTTAATTTGCGAACCACCCCTCAGATGCTGCCGAAGAATGCTGCCCAGAGTCATCTCAGCAATGCAGCATGGCTCAGCTGGTCAAAGAGCTTGCCTTGCAAACACGTGATCATCGGTTTAGGACTGCTGCAAGCCTGGAAGGAGCTACTGCATGTGGCGCAGAGTGTAATGCATTGGACTATTAGTCTGCAGTGTGAGCCCATATGAAGTTTGTGGGTTTGAGTCAAAACAGATTGGTGACTTCTGGCCTTTCGTTTATAATTAAATTGCACGCTTATGCCCTCGGGCAACAGAAAGTTGTGAAAAATCTCAAAAGCTGACCAGCCCTTGGACCTTTGTCCTCACCGCTGGATGTTTTGATCAATGTACTCACCCTCCCAGTGCTCTGCTTGGTGCCACCACCTCTCAGATGCTGCCGAAGAATGCTAACCAGAGTCTTCTCAGCAATGCAATATTGCTCAGCTGGTCAAAGAGCTTGCCTTGCAAACACGTGATCCTTGGTTTAGGACTGCTGCAAGCCTTCAAGGAGTTACTGCATGTGGCGCAGAGTGTAGCGCATTGGACTATTAGTCTGCGGTGTAAGCCCATATGAAGTTTGTGGGTTTGAGTCAAAAAATTTTGTTTGTCAAAAAGTTTTGATCAACTTACTCACCCTCCCAGTGCTCTGCTTGGTGCCCTGGCTAAGTTGGTTAAAGCGTCTGTTTTGTAAACAGGAGATACCGGGTTTGAATCCCAGCGGTGCCTTCAGGCTTACGGCCATACCAACCTGAGGGCGCTAGAGAGCTACAGGAAGTGTTGGGTGAGGAAGGCTTTCCTCCATTTTGATTTTTCTGTTAGTGTTTGTTTTGTGAGGTTTTTTTTGGACTTTAGTTTATTTTTTGTGTGTTTTTTTCAGTTTTAAACCACCTAACAGCAGCATCTTGCTGGCTGGAGGGTGGTTATTTTTTTGTGTGATTTTTGTACAATGGACGGATTATTGGCAAACGACACTGGACAGGCTGGAGAGACACGCATGGCAAACCACCCTGGACTGGAGTATCGACAACGAGCAGGACATGGTAAAAAAACAAGATGCAAGAAATAAAGATGGTGAAAGGAAATACTTAAAGGAGGCAACTGTGATTGTGAATGTGGAGAACGTAAATGAGGTATGAGCTGTGGATATTATTAAAGCGGTGACGGAAAAATGTGTATATGGTAAAATTTTAGCACTAAGGCCAAGATAAGGAAAGGAATCTGAACTGACAATGGAGAAAGAAGAAACATGTGAACTGAACTGAACTGACTGAGGGATTGTTAATTAAAAGAGTGAATTGTGAGATAAAGAAACTGCAAAATAGAGATTATGTTGTTTCCTTCATGCACCTGCCCGTCTACCTTGATGATAAAGACATTTTTAGAAAATTGGAGGGATGGGGAGTTAATCCCATTTCAAAATTAAAAAGAAGATGCTACCCAGGCACTGAAATAGAGGATGGAACAAGGTTTTTAAAAGTGAGATTCCCCAAGGAGGTGGCATCATTGCCCTACAGCACAAAGCTGGAAACAGCAGAAGGGCCGCAGTACTTTAGGGTGATGCACAGCCACCAGGTGAAGACCTGTAAGCTGTGCATGAGCCCGGATAATCTGCTTAAAGAATGCCCTGAATTTAAGTGTCACAAGTGCGAGGAAAGGGGACATTTCGCAAGGGATTGCAATGCGGTCAGATGCCCGGAGTGTCAAAAGATTTTAAACAAGTGTGAGTGTTGGATGGAGGGAGAGGAAGGAGGTCTGGAGCATCGGGTGGGCGGACAGGTGCATGAAGGAAACACTGAAGAGGAAGGAGATATTGTTGAAGGACAAGGGGATGTAGGATTATCACAAAAGGAAACAGAAGGAGGAACAGGCAACCAAGAGGAAGAAGAAGAAGGAAAAAGAATGATATGGATGAGGAACAAACAGCAGAACAGAATACCCAATGGACAGAAATGGAAATATCGGACAGTTTTAAAAATCTTTTGGATAATGTGGAGAGTGATGGACAAGGAATGTATGATCAAAACAAAGAAATGGACATTGAAGAAGAAACAAGGATGGACAACATGGGAAAAGACAGAGGGGAGAGAGGACAAAGTAGAAGAAGAACATTAAAGGTAAAACCAAATGTGGAAAATGCAAGAAAAAAGTTAATGACAAGGGGCCGAGTAAAAAGTGTAAACAGATATGAAGTATTAAGAGGGCTGGAGGGAGAAGATGGAAAATAATGGTTTTTATGTATTTATTTTTATTTATTTTAATGGTTTTAAGTTGTGTTACTTTTAATGCAAGGGGATTGATGGACATGGGTAAATTTGAAAAGGTGAAAGAAATGTGTAAAGGAGAGGATGTGATTTTATTACAAGAAACTAACTGGAGGGAAGAGTACATGACTGAAATAAGGAAAAGGTGGAGTGGAGAGATTTTATATAACAATGGTGATGGGAGGCATGGAAGAGGAGTTGCGATTTTAATAAAAGAAAACTGTGGGGTATCATGTAAAACAATATATAATGACGTAGATGGGAAATGTATTGCGGTTGAAATCGAGTATGAGGAGAAAAAAGTTATTGTAGTTAATTTTCATGCACCGACTGTAGAGAATGAAAAGAAGGAATATTTTAATGTATTAAGAGATTTGTTAAAAAAGCATAAAGAAGTTATTATGATGGGTGATTTTAATACCGTTTTCAGTAAATTAGAAATGGGTGAGGGAATGGTTTTTAAAAATGATAAAGGAAGAAAAGAACTGAAATAATTAATGGAAGAAAATAATATGATTGATGTATGGAGAGAAAGAAATGAAAAAAAGAAAGAATATTCAAGGAGGCAATTAGTAGGGAATTTTATGTGTAAGACAAGGATTGATTTTATTTTGTGTACAAGGAACATTGAAGGATTTATCGGTAACATTAAATATGAAGAATCAAGCTTAAGTGACCATAAACCAATTTTTTTGCAAGTAGACTGGAGTTCAGTGAAAAGAGGGCCGGGTGTATGGGTTTTAAATGTAGAGGTTTTGAAGAATGAGGAGTATGTTTTAAGTATTAAAGAAATTATTGAAAAAGAAAAGGAGAATGAAATGTACAGTGAAGATAAAAGGATATGGTGGGAAAATGTTAAATATTTAGTTAAAAAATTCACAATAAAGTATTGCAAATTAATACAGATATGTAAGAGAAAGAAGGAGAGAGAAATAAGAGAAAAATTGGAAAAGGAATTAAATGAGAATGGGAAAGATATACAAAAAAATAAAAGAATTGGAAGGAATATTAAAAGAAATGGAAGAGAAAAAATATGAAGGAGCAAGACTAAGAAGTAAAGCTAAATATACTGTGGAGGGAGAAAAATGTACAAAGTTTTTCTTTGATCTAGAAAAAATAAGAGGGAAAGCTGGAATGATTAAAGAAATAAGAGGAAAAAATGGTGTAGTGGTGGAAACAAATGAGGAAATATTAAAATAAGTAAAAGCATATTATGAGAACCTGTTTAGTACTGAGGGGTTGAAGGAAGAAGAGAAATTGGAGTTACTTAAGCAAATAAAAACAACAGTAGGAGAAGTAGACAAAAAAGAGTGTGATGAAGAGATAAGAGAAGAAGAGATAAAAAGAGCAATAAGTGAATTAAACAAAAATAAAAGTCCAGGTATAGATGGTTTGGGGAGTGAATTTTATATTGGTTTTAAAGATTTTTTAACCAGTATTTTAAAAGAAGTATATGAAGAGATCTTTAAAAAAGAGGAAATGAATCAGAGAATGGGGATGGGATTATTAAAGTTGATATATAAAAGGAAAGGAGATAAAGTAGACTTAAACAATTATAGACCAATTCCAATGTTGAATACAGATCTGAAAATTTTAACAAAAGTTTGAGCCAACAGATTGAAAGAGGTAATGCCAACCATAATTGAAACAAATCAAGTGTATGGAGTTAAAGGGAAAGATATAGCGGACACAACTTTAAGTATAATAGATGGGATAAGATATATGAAAGAAAAAAACTAAAAAGGATATGTTATTAGTTTGGATTTCGAAAAGGCTTTTGATGGAGTGGAGCATGAATATTTATTTGGAATTTTAAGAAGGTACGGGTTTGGGGAAAATTTTATCAAGTGGATTACAATTTTATATAGGGGAGCAATAACAAGAATACAATATAATGTTTTTTTAACTGAATGTTTTAAAATTACTAGATCAATAAGACAAGGATGTCCATTATCAGCGCTTTTATATTCTTTAGTTGCAGAACCATTGGGATTAGCTATTAAAATAGACGAAGACATAAGAGGGATAAACATTGAAGGAAGTGGGGGAAATGAAAAAATATTTCAATATGCAGATGACACGACAATAATAGTTAAAGATATAGAGAGTGTTAATAAAGTAATGGAGGTAGTACAGATGTTTTGTAGGGGATCAGGAGGTAAGATAAATGACGAAAAAACTATATATATGAGATTTGGAGGAGTGACTGTTTTAACAGAGTATTTTCATTTTAAAGAAACAAAAGAAATAAGGATTTTAGGTGTTCTAATAGGAAAAGAAGAAAGGAATGTTAAAGAAAAAATGTGGGAAGAAATAGTAGGAGGTATTGAAAGAAGGTTAA